>NC_052077.1:7419342-7723509 GCF_015852505.1 Tachyglossus aculeatus | reverse complement strand
GGAAGACACATTCCCCGCCTACAACGAGCTTGCAGTCTAGAGAGGGTGAAAGATATTAATATAAATAAATTGGACAAGTCACAGCTTCTCTTTGCCTCAGTTCCCTCAATTGCAATACCAGTTCTCCCTCCTACTAAGACTCAGCCTCACGCAGGCCTGATTTTCTTGTATCTACCGCGGTGCTTAGTACAGTGCTTGGCACATAGGGCTTAACAAGTGTAGTAATAATAATAATAGCTAATGCATCCTGAAATACCAAAAAGATGCTCAACTTTGGTCCAAATATCTGTGAATACAAAATGAGAGCATAGTAAAAGGTGTAAGGAGTAGGAAGATGTCTTTGTGATTCATTTAGTGAATTGGGAGAGAATTGTATTCCTACTTTGGTTGAGCCTTATCACCTTCTAATTACTCTAGCTGCCCAAGAGTGATAAACCATATTACAGTCTTCAATCAGTCAACAATTTTTGAGTGGCCATTGTAGGCAATACACTGAACTAAGCCCTCTGCGATGTTAAAGGAAAAAGGAATATTAAAGGAAAGACAATTCACTGTCCCTTCCTTGAGTTTACAGGATGTAAAGGGGAAGCAGCATGGCCTAGTGGAAACAGCACCAGCTTGTGAGTTAAAGGACGGGGTCCTAATCCCAGCTCCGCTACTTTCATTTATTCAATCGTATTTATTGAGTGTTTACTGTATGCAGATCACTGTACTAAGCGCTTGGGAAGTACAGATCACTTGTCTGCTGTGTGACCATGGGTAAGCCACTTAACTTCTCTGTGCCTCAGTTACCTCATCTGTAAAATGGGGATTAAGACTGTGAGCCCCACTTGGGACAACCTGATTACCTTGTATCTACCTCAGTGCTTAGAACAGTGCTTGGCACATAGAAAGTGCTTAGCAAATACCATAATTATTATTGTCAATTATTAGGATGTAGGACAAATATATAAATTCATAAAATTTCACATGATCATAGATATTGTACCCTTGCAGGTGGGGAATGTGTCTACCAACTCAGATGTACTATTCTCTCCCAAACACTTAGTTCAGTGCTCTGCACACAGTAAGTGCTCAATAAATACCATCGGTTGATTACGAAGGAATTAGGAGGGCTCCTGGATTATTTTGACGTGACTGGAGAGGCATTTTGCGGATTGGAAGGAAAGTCATGTTTCGAAGAAATCACCCATGTATTTTCTTGGAGGTGGCAAAGAGTGATTCATGTGCTGAAGACAGAACGTTTGCCTAGCTGGAGCAGAACTCATGAGTTGGGAGGGGAGAAGAGGAGTTGAGGGTAGGTAGAAAAGGGGAAACCAATTAGTGGAAGGTCTTGATTAGTAGAGTGAGGTAATTGGGAGTTACTGTAGGCTACTAAAAAGGCAAGTAGTAGGATTAAAAGAATGCTTGAGAGAGGATTGGAAGACATGAGTTCAGTATTTGAAAATACTTAAAGGTACCAGGATCATGGAATAGAACTGTGGGGCAAAATCCATGCATTTTTGACAAAATCGTGAATGAAAAAATGAGTTTGGAAGCTGATAAATCCCTCTGCTTATAACCATTTTGGAACAGCAGCCCAGAATTGGGCTTTTCCCGGAAGATGGCTGTGTATTCCCCTTTCCAACCAGATCTGTGTAAGAGCCAGGCGGTACAGGGATACTGTGCAACTTCAGCCCTTGAATCCTGTAGCGATAAGGCAGACTCCCTGGATTAACAGCCCTGTCAAGGGTAACCCTCTGAAGTGCTTATTTGTTTAGAAGAAGAACCTCATTTATCATGAGGGAGTGATGGAAGTGGAAGCCATCTGACAGAGTAACTGAAGTCTACCTGGATGTATGAGCTCTTTGGGTACTGTGGAAAAGGAAAAAAAAGAAAAATCCCTGCTATCTGGCTTTGCAAACAGTATCAGAATGAAATATATTATATGTGTTCAAATGGGTAGGCTTTTAAGGTGCCTGTTTCACTTTTTGGTGAAAATATGTTGTGGACCAGTTATGTGAACTAAAATCCAGCAGTGAAGCTAAAATGAAAAGTTGCGTGGCTTGTGAATTGTTTCTTACAGATACCAGTTGATTATTAAATGTTTTGCCCTGATACAGGGATTTTATGATGCATCCAGTGCTTTGCTAATTAAATATTATTTTCCAGATGCTTTTGATCATCAGAAGAATTGAAAAATAGAGTTTAATGGAGCACTTAGTATAGTGCTCTGCACACAGGAAGTGCTTAATAAATTCTATTGTTTCTACTACTACTGGCAAGTATTTTGTAAAGCAAACAAAAAGTGTAGGTTTTTGCCCCAGTATTGGTTTAGCCTTGAGAAAAAATTGTCAAAAGGCTTGAAACAGAGAGGTCACAAGATTAAACGGCAGAAGCATTAGTGATAATAGTATTTATTAAGTACCTACTGTGTGCAAAACAACATTAAGCGCTGAGAAAGAAGTACTCAGATGAGCTATAAGCCCTCAAGAGTTTCACAGTCTAAGAGCTAAGGGGATGGAGAGGTTGATGTCGGACCTTTTCTTATGAAAACAAAAAAATTATGAGTCAAGGAAAAGGATACGTACAAGAAGAGTAATAATAACAATAATAATGGTATTTGTTAAGCGCTTAATATGTGCCAAGCACTGTTCTAAGCGCTGAAGTGGATACAGGCAAATCGGGTTGGACACAGTGTCCCTGTCCCCCATGGGGCTCACAGTCTCAATCCCCATTTTACAGATTAGGGAACTGAGGCCCGGAGAAGTGAAGTGACTTTCCCAAGGTCACACAGCAGGCAAGTGGTGGAGCCGGAATTAGAACCCATGACCTCCTGACTGCCAGGCCTGTGCTGTATCCACTATGCCATGCTGCTTCTCAATGGATAATGGATATCTGCAACATCCCTGCGAATTGGAGAGAATAGAACCATTTTCAACTCCTTTTTATAATGTAAATAGCTGGCATAAAGGATAAGCTGAATGACCGACTCCAAATACACTCAGCCAGCCTTACTGGCTTCATTAATAACTGATAATAATTGTCAGCACTGGCTGGTTTCTTCTAGTCATATGCTGAGGAGCGTTAATTGATTCACAAGGATGTGGAGGTTTCAGAGGAGCAATTTTTTTGTCGATTCTTTTTCCTATCTTAGCCAAGGCAAAAAGGCAATCAATCTGTAATTATTTACTGGGTGCTTACCTGGCACAGAGCACTGTACTGACTTCTTGGGAGAATACAATGGAATTAGGTGACAGTGTGGTCTAATGTAAAGAGCAAAGGATTGGAGTCGGGAGACCTGGGTTTCAGTCCTGCTCTGACACATGCCTGGGAAAGTCACTTAATAATAATAATAATAATAATGGCATTTATAAAGTGCTTACTAGGTGCAAAGCACTGTTCTAAGCACTGGGGAGGTTAGAAGGTGATCAGGTTGTCCCACAGGGGGCTCACAGTCTTCATCCCCATTTTACAGATGAGGTAACTGAGGCACAAAGAAGTTAAGTGACTTGCCCAAAGTCACACAGCTGACAATTGGCGGAGCCAGGATTTGAACCCCTGACCTCTGACTCCAAAGCCCAGGCTCTTTCCACTGAGCTATGCTGCTTCTCACTTCTAAGTGCCTCCGTTTCCTCATTTATAAAATAGGAATTAAATACCTGTTAGAATCAGGTGATTAAAGTCTCTGTGTTCATTTTAGTGGTAGCTTACCTCTGGTGAGATGCATGCTTTCGTTTGCCAATGCAGTTGAGCTCAATTTTACCCTCTGGGTAGGCGAACCCCTTGAACAGGAAGG
Source organism: Tachyglossus aculeatus (assembly GCF_015852505.1). Classification (NCBI taxonomy): domain Eukaryota; kingdom Metazoa; phylum Chordata; class Mammalia; order Monotremata; family Tachyglossidae; genus Tachyglossus; species Tachyglossus aculeatus. The sequence continues at coordinate 7,719,731 of NC_052077.1, read as the reverse complement.
GAGGGATGCAATCCACCCCATGTCCAGAGAAACAGTAAATCAATCGTATTGATTGAGCAATTACTGTGTGCAGAGCACCGTACTAAGCACTTTGGAGAGCAAAATATAACAGAATTGGTAGACACTTTCTCTGCCCACAGTGAGCTTACAGTCTAATGTCAGGAATGATGTTTCATCCTTGTATGGTGCCAAAGGTGAGGGAGTGGGACCATTTGGTGGGGCAGAATGGAAGTGGGGTGACCTCGTGGCCACTGATTCATTTATTCAATCGTATTTGAGTGCTTACTGTGTGCAGAGCACTGTACTAAGCACTTCAGGAAGTACAAGTCGGCAACATATAGAGACGGTCCCTACCCAACATCAGGTTCACAGTCTAGAAGGCCACCAACCATTCAGTGCTTGCTGGAAAGATGTCTCTAAGGGAGTTGCATTGTGATTGACTGCACACTGAGAAAGAGATTCTCTATTCTAACGATTTGTACTTTCCAAGTGCTTAGTACAGTGCTCTGCACACAGTAAGCGCCCAATAAATACGATTGAATAAATGAATGAACTGATTGCACCACTGGAACAGAGAATTCAGGAGGAAGACTGTGCTAGGCCTCCCTCCTCTTCCCTATTCAATGGAGAAGCAGTGTGGCCTAATGGATAGAGCACAGGCCTGGGAGTCGGAAGGTCATGGGTTCTAATCCCAGCTCTGCCACTTGTCTGCTGTGTGACTTTGGGCAAGTCAATTCACTTCTCTATGCCTCAGTTACTTCATCTGTAAAACTGGGATTGAGACATTGGACTCCATCTTGGACAAGGACTGTGTCCAACCTGATTTGCTTGTATCCACCCGAGTGCTTAGTACAATGCCTGGTACATAAGAAGTGCTTAGCAAATACCATAATTAATGAATTAATTATTCTGAGATGTTTTGTGCCTTCAGGAGCTTCACCGGGGGGTTGGGGTTGGGATAATAATAATAGTTATTATTATTATAGAGATAGAGAAGATAGAGATAGAGAAGCAGCGTGGCTCAGTGGGAAAGAGCACGGGCTTTGGAGTCAGAGGTCATGGGTTCAAATCCTGGCTCCACCACTTGTCAGCTGTGTGACTTTGGGCAAGTCACTTAACTTCTCTGTGCCTCAGTTCCCTCATCTGTAAAATGGGGGTGAAGACTGTGAGCCCCACGTGGGACAACCTCATCACCTTGTATCCCCCCAGCGCTTAGAACAGTGCTTTGCACATTGTAAGCGCTTAATAAATGCCATAATTATTATTATTATTAGTTATGATGGTATTTGTTACGTACTTACTATGTGCCAAGCACTGTTCTAAACGTTGGGGTGGACACAGGGTAATCAGGTTGTCCCACGTGAGGCTCACAGTCTGAATCCCTATTTTCCAGATGAGGTAACTGAGGCACAGAGAAGTTAAGTGAGTTGCCCAAAGTTGCACAGCTGGCAAGTGGCAGAGCTGGGATTAGAACCCATGACCTTGTGATTCCCAGACCTGTGCTCCATCCACTAGCTCGGGGCAGGAGTGGGGAAGACATGGGAATAAGGTCCACTGTTCGTGCTGTGCAAACTATGCTTGTAATCAATTATTTTGCCCATATTCTTGCCCCAGAAATCATAGGACCATTGCTTAGACCCTTAGTCCCCTCTAGACTGTAAATTCATTGAGGGCAGGGAACATGGCTACCGACTCTGTTATATTGTAATAATAACAATGGTATTTGTGAAGCACTTATTATGTGTCAAGCACTGTTCTAAGTGCTGGGGTAATACAGACTAATCAGGATAGACTTAGTCTTTGTCCCACATGGGGCTCACAGTCTTAATCCCCATTTTACAGATGAGGTAACTGAGGCACAGAGAAGTTAATTGACTTGCCCGAGGTCACACAGCAGACAGGTGGTGTAGGTGAGATTAGAACCCAGGTCCTTTTGACTCACAGGCCAATGATCTACCCACTAGCCATGCTGCTTCTCAAGTAGCCTACTCTCTCAAGCGCTTAGGGCAGTGCCCTACACAACAGTAAGTGCTCAGAAAATAAGACTGAGTAGTTGTCAATGGGAGACCCTCTCCACCTTCAAATCAACCAGACCACTCCTTGTCTTAAAAGCTGCTTGGAAATCCCACCTTCTCCAGGAAGCTTTCCTTGATTCATTTTTCTTCTCATCAGGTGGTATCTCCTCTCCCATCATCTTAGCACTTTTGCACTCGCTACTTCTCAGTGGACATTTGTCCTTATAATTGTATCTACTCTACTGTTAGAATAATTCACCAATAAGAAATGCTCTTATTGGATTGTAAGCTTCATTTGGGCAAGAATTGCATCATCTGTTACTCTTCTCTCCCAAGTAGTTTAGTGCTTTGCACACTGCATGTACTCAAGAAATCTTGTTTCATTTCTTTGCAGAAATAGCAAAGAACACAGATTTTTTTTTCTGCCTACGACACACTAGTTGCACTCCTGTAAACTGTCATTAACAAAGTGTATTTTTCAACCATTGTTTGAGAAATAAAGGACTAAGATATTTTCACTGGGTGAAGTTCAAGAAATTGCTGGAAAAGAAGCTGGTTTCCAGTAGTCCGCATTTTCTGACACTTTGTCTGGCATTTTATCTGTAGTTATTAACATCATCCAGGTAACCAATTTAACCAATTTTGCTCTGCCAGAAGGTCACTGTTTTCAGTAAACATTTTAGTGAGCTTTTCACAGTTGCAAATTGATTCCTTGCAGGATGTTACTGAGTTACTAATATAGTTTTGCTATGTGATCCTGTGAGGGAAGAAAGCTTTGAAAGGCATTCCTGCACACATCTGCAGCACATCCAACCAATTACTTGGACTCTTTATGGTAACTGTTTTCTCTGTCGGTTGCCTGCAATCCAGAACATGCTCTGAACACCAGAGTGTCAGAAATGCCTTAGGATGCCTTCTTCACAGGCTTAGTAGATCTGTAGTAGATACAGAGAGGATTCTGTATCTTCCAGGATTTTAGTAGCTAATGTTTTTTATCATGCCACTCTAGAAGGTGCTATATTGGGGAAAGGTCCCCCCTCCCCACCCAAATTGTTACAATCCTTACATCCAGGTATTTGTAAGAACATAAGTTATCAAATTTCCTTTCTGTCTTCTTTTCCCGCTTCACTCCCAAATCCTGGACCTAGCTATAGCAATAACGATGGCATTTGTAGAGTGCTTACTATGTGCAAAGCATTAGTTGTCCTATGAATTCGAAGACACCACAGACAGTGAAGTTAATATGAGTGTGTGTGTGAGACCCAAAGAGAGAGGGAAGTAGGCAGTGCAAGATCCACAGTGCTGACCTGTTTGGCACCCAAAATGGTTTGTTCATTCATTCACTCAATCATATTGAGCGCTTACTGTGTGCAGAGCACTGTATTAAGCGCTTGGGAAGTACAAATCGGCAACAGGTAGAGACCCAACAACGGGCTCACAGTCTAGAAGGGGGAGACCAGTTGCCCCTTATTGTGTTGTGCTTAATGTTTGTGGCACCTGGTGTTATTTTTCTTTTACCTCATTGTCTTTATGTGCAAAGCTTTGGCTCAAAGAGAGTTAGTCCCTTACTGATATGGCATTGAAGATCTGTCCCGAACAGTTTGACTCTGTTTTCACCAGAGATGCAGCATTGTCTGAAGCTTTGTTTCACGCTATCAATTACTCAATCGATGGTGTTTATTGAGCACTTACTAAAACACTTCCACTACCCTCCTTGTTTTTAGCTTTCCAGTTTCAGCTCTCCATTCAGCAGCTGTTTCCGTGTCCTGCAGTACTCATTCTCCTCGCAGGTTTCTCCACCCCGCCACTAAGCATAGCTGCATTTATCATCAATCATATTTATTGAGCGCTTACTATGTGCAGAGCACTCATTTAGGTGAGCATAGCTTTGAAACAAGGAGTTTCTGAAACTCTTGGGACAACTTTTGTTGTTCAGTCAATCAAAGAGAAGCGGCGTGGCTCAGTGGAAAGAGCCCGGGCTTTGGAGTCAGAGGTCATGGGTTCGAATCCTGGCTCCGCCACATGTCTGCTGTGTGACCTTGGGCAAGTCACTTCACTTCTCTGTGCCTCAGTTCCCTCATCTGTAAAATGGGGATTAAGACTGTGAGCCCCCCCGTGGGACAACCTGATCACCTTGTAACCTCCCCAGCGCTTAGAACAGTGCTTTTCACATAGTAAGTGCTTAATAAATGCCATTATTATTATTATTATTATTACTATTGAGCTCTGACTGTGGGCGTACTGCTTTTTTAAGGTATTTAAGTGCTAACTATGTGCCAGGCATTGTGCCAAGCTCTGGGGTAGATACAAGCTAATCAGGTTGGACACGGTCCATGTCCCACACGGGGCTTGCAGTCTTAATCCCCACTTTGCAGATGAGATAACTGAGGCACAGAGAACTCAGATGACTTGCCCAAAGTCACACAGCGCACTAGTGGCAGAGTATGGATTGGAACCCAGATCCTTCAGACTCCCAGGTCTGTGATCTTTCCAATAGGCCAAGCTACGTATCTATTCTATTTATTTTATTTTGTTAGTATGTTTGGTTTTGTTCTCTGTCTCCCCCCTTTTAGACTGTGAGCCCACTGTTGGGTAGGGACTGTCTCTATATGTTGCCAATTTGTACTTCCCAAGCGCTTACTACAGTGCTCTGCACATAGTAAGCGCTCAATAAATACGATTGATGATGATGATGATAAAGAGCTTGGAAGAGAACAGCGTAACAGAGTTGGTAGACGTGTTCCCCTTGGTGATCTTGTCTTGCCAGTTAATATTGACCTGTACCCACTGTTGGGTAGGGACTGTCTCTATATGTTGCCAATTTGTACTTCCCAAGCGCTTAGTACAGTGCTCTGCACATAGTAAGCGCTCAATAAATACGATTGATGATGATGTACTTGGTTCAGGTGTCTCAGCCAGAGAGAAGATTGGACAACACTGCAGCTCTGTTGACCCTTTAGTTTGATCTGGAACCTTATACCATGCTGCCACTACACTCTGATAGTCTCCCAAAAGGTGTACTGGTCCTCCAGATTCTGTTATCTATTTTCTTATCGATCATTGCATCGTTGGTCAGTTTGTAGGCCTTAGATATGCTCTCCCCAACATCCATGTCTCCCTGTGGACTGTCTAGACTTTCTGCCAACTCTGTTATGTTGTACTCTCCCAAGCATTTGGTCCAGTACTGTGCATACAGTAAGTGCCGAATAAATACTGTTGATTGATTGAACTAATGAAAGTTGCCCTAGGAATTTCAGTACTTTGTGAGGTGATGAGCTACTAATGAGACTAGCAGTTAGCCATTCTTACTACTGGTCCAGTGATGGAGATGATCCTGACGTGTCTTCTTAAATATGTAAGAGGTGAGTGAGCCTATCTCATAATACATTGGAAGTAATCCTAGTTCACTCCTTTTGCTAACTTTTGCCCTCTTTCCACATTTTCAAAAAGTGATTGCCTTCTAATGCCCGATGACAAGCTCCCTCCGAAATGCTAATTAAGACACTGAAGAATCTCAACTAATATTTATACTCCTTGTGTTGTACTAGCTCGTTTTGCCGTGCATGAACAGTGTCATGAAGAAGGAATTAGCAGCCTTATAGCCTTGAGCCCCAGATAATCCTTCACTGATTAGCGAGATTCTCATCAGCACCTATGCTGAATACACTCCTCTCAGGTTGCTGATAAAGCCCTTCAGTGTCACAATATGGACTTTCAAGTGAAGCTTCTGCTTTTCCACCCAATCAAAGGGAAAACCTCAGTTCACCTGGCTAAATTAGCTAATCCTAAACCGGCTTTTAGATTGTCACTTAACTCCGAAAGGCACTCCAAAAGGAGCCTGCACAAATCCTGTGGTAAATGAGGTCTAGGCTGAGTGAAAATGAACAAAGAGCTTTAAAAAATGGACAGCAAATTCTTTACACTAGATATATTTTTATTCCTTTCGGTTAGAACGAGGATGTCAAAAATAGGGCTGCTTGTGGGTCTTCAGATAGTGATTTCTGACCCTCGTTCTTTAGCTGCTGTTTTAAACCATCCTCCAAAAGTCAAAATGAATGAAGACACTGATGCTTTGTCATTTGGAATGAGTCGTGGCATTTTGCTTAAAAACCTTCATCAGTCTGTGTGCATACTTGCTAACTTAAAAGACAATCTGGGAAGGAAACCCAATTAATGATCTGAACCGTATCTGGAGGCTCCTTGATTTCCCATCAGTCAGTCAATCATATTTATCAAGCGCTTACTCTGTGCAGAGCACTGTACTAAGCGCTTGGGAGAGTACAATATAATCATATAATAATAATGATAATAATGATGGCATTTATTATGCACTTACTATGTGCAAAGCACTGTTCTTCCCTGCCCACAAAGTGCTCTGAACCTTAGTCTGCTGTTTATGATTAGCTGCAAGGTAACTCCAAGTTACCTTGTTACCTTGAAATGTTGTTTCACCAGATCGACCAGGATTCCAAATTTAGAGTAGTTAGAACCAACTTCTGATGAGTGAGCAAAATCAGGCCTGAGTCATTCATTCATTCAATCGTATTTATTGAGCGCTTACTGTGTGCAGACCACTGTACTAAGCGCTTGGGAAGTACAAATTGGCAACATATAGAGACGGTCCCTACCCAACAACGGGCTCAGTTTGGTTCAGTTATCTGAACTACAGATGATCTGACCTAGCCTGGTTTCCAAATATTTTGGTTAATTGGTTTTCTGCCATAGGCTTGTTTGTCCATGTCTCTGGCCACGTCTCCTCAATAGCAGAGTTAAAAGGTCTGTGGAACCGCTCAGGATGTTGATTTATGCTCGGGTTGGTCAAATTAGGGAGCCTTGGTCAAATTAACCATTGGGTAATGCCACATGTAGATGTGAACTGTAAAAGAATCTGCTTCCTACAAGCAAAAATACATGTTTGCCAATTTTCCTGGCTCAGACCATTTCCTGCAGTCACGTTATGTCCCTCTTTGAAAATGCCAACCTTAAGTACTGATGGAGAGCTTTAATTTAATTATTTTATGAACTTTCCTTTTCCTGAAAGGGTAATAGAAAACCCCAAGTAGTATAGTGCCGGGGAAGGCTAATGCTGATTTGCAACTGAGTGATTGATTGCTCAGGGGAAGGGGTGGTGAGAGCCTCTTGCATGAATGAACAGAAACACTGCAAATGGGCTCAAGTGGCTTAGCTCTGGCTCCTGGTTAGAAGACTCCTTGGTTTGTTGATCAGGTTTTTTTTAAGTGCAATTTGGAATTCTACTGAGTATCTAGAGAGGGGGAATAATTTGAGTAGAGTCTGCATGGTTTAACTTAAAATGAACCTGCAGAATTTGAAAATGTCATGGTGGATATCCTTATAAACATGCTTCAATCTCAGAAAAATGGGAATGCTCTGTGGTATGTAATAATTCCAGAAGCTCTGCCCACCCCTAACCTCCCTCAGTTCAAATAAGTGAAAAAATGGCAAAGCCATGGTAAAGGTATATTGGATTTAAGATATTACAAAAAAATCCAGAGGGGTCATAAAGCTTTCAGTAATTTAATAGAAAGCACTTGGGCGCTCATCAAATGAAACCACTTTCCCTTTAAATGATGAAACAATTGATTTTGCTTTTAAAGGGATAAACATTCCTCCCCACTGAGCTGTTTCTCCTCTCTCGACATTCCTTTAAGGCAGTATGCCAGTCCATGAGAAACAGGAGCAATTATTCTCAAGGACTCAACCAAACAGTAGAACTTAATAGGAAAAGCAGAGAGTGGTATGGAGTGAAATTTCTGCCATCCAAATCAGAGCTCTTAAGCGCCCATCCTCACCCTGATCAAATTAAATGGGGAAAAAAATCCTTCATATAGCGTTACCAGTTTATTGTCTTCCATACAGATATTTGGGAAATAATAAATAAAACACACAAATGCCCTACATTGATAGTTGATTTTGTCTTGTGGAAGTTTTAGCAGTTTCTGGGATTAAATGGCTTTCCCCTTCTGAGAAGGGTCTGATGTAAACTCTTGTACCCGGGCTTAAAGTCTTAAGGCTGTTAGACGTTTCCATCCGTCAGTCTGTATGTCAGTGGATAAAAAAGTTTGTTACTGATCCGATCTGTTCTTCGCATTCTGGAAAAGTGCCATCCCACTACAAGCGCATTCTGCAATTTGGGGACTGGAGACTGGGGAAGAAGAAGAGCAATGAAGTCATAAAAGTTGTTTTCAATCTCTTAAGGGAACTTTGGAGCCACAGTTGAGAAAGCACTAAGCAAATTTCACATCTGAAAAACAAAAGTTCCTTTGATTAGAAGAGTCTCCCCATGCCTCTTAATAATTATATGCCCTGCTTCGTTTGGCACAAACTGAAAGGCTCCCTTTACTCAGCCAGATGTCTGTTAGTATGTTTCTCCAAGGTTTTTCTTGGTACGATGTACATAGCAAATAACAATCTATGTATGACTGAAGTAGGGGGAAGCGTTTTGCTCCTTATTCCCTGACACTCGTGTTGATTTGATGAAACTTCTTAATCCAAAAATATCCATTCATCACCAGATGTTACATATCCTGGGCCGCATTTTAATTTTCTGCCACTCAGTGCTCTCTACTCAGGCATAGGTTTCAGCAGAAGAGACACCCTAGTCTCCTCTATGTTTGCAAGAAAAGAGACAGTCTTGTACTAGAGAAAAAGTAATCTCTGTGAAAATTCACAGGAGATTTGGCTCATGGTTTAGAAAGTTCGTTGGAAATTTGGGGTTGGCAGAAGTGGTGTAAAAGTGCACAGTCAGTGTTTTTCATAATTGTAAAATTTGTGCATGTCAAAACCTGCTGTGTTTGTGTGGCACTGTTTAAAATGCTTTCTGGTACTACGGCACTGGGTGAGGGTGGGCACTCTGAGAAAGAATGGTTCATGGAGGCTGGTTTGGTTTGGAGAGGTCTTCATCAAAGTGGCTACCACTTTGTCAGGGGGTTAGTTTTGGCACCCCAAAGTCGCTGGGATCAGGTTTTTCCAAATCTGCCCAGGAGTAAAAGCCTAGTCTAACTATGCTGCTTCTCAAAGTGCCTGCTCTGCTTTAAAGTACTGCCTATTTTTGGAGTCTCATCTCTTTAATTCTTTGGGGGGAAACTGTATTTTTTATTGCTGCTTTTTTGTTTTTTTCTCTCTTTTTTTTTTTTTTGCTTTTCCTTGGTATTTACATGGAAGTGGGAAAGACTCTGCTGCCCAGTCCTTGCTAAGCCACTTCAAATCTATCTATTTATATTGTTGCCTGTTTACTGATATTGATGTCTTCTTCCCCTCTAGACTGTGAACCCATTGTGGGCAGGGAGGGATGGTCTCTCTTTATTTGCTGTATTGTACTTTCCCAGCACTTAGTACAGTGCTCTGCATACAGTAAGCACTCAATAAATATGATTGAATGAATGAATTAAATGAATGAATATGTTGAACAATGGCTTACCAAAGTGGGAAATAGCTCAATCAAGCAGTGGTTTATATTGAAGTGCCTACTGGGTTCAGAGCACTGTTCATAATAATAATGATGGTATTTGTTAGGCGCTTACTATGCGCCAAGCACTGTTATAAGCGCTGGGGTACATACAAGGTAATCAGATTGTCCCACGTGGGGCTCACAGTCTCAATCCCCATTTTACAGATGAGGCAACGGAGGCACAGAGAAGTTAAGTGACTTGCCCAAGGTCACCCAGCAGACAAGTGGCAGAACCGGGGCTAGAACCCACGACCTCTGACTCCCAAACCTGGCTCTTTCCACTGAGCCACACTGCTTCTCCATTCATTCATTCAATTGTATTTATTGAGCGCTTACTGTGTGCAGAGCACTGTACTAAGCACTTGGGAAGTACAAAGCGGCAACATATAGAGACAGTCCCTACCCAACAACGGGCTCACAGTCTAGAAGGGGGAGAAAGACGCAAAACAAGTAGACAGGTGTCAATACCATCAGAATAAATAGAATTATAGCTATATGCACATCATTAATAAAATCAATAGAATGATAAATATGTATAAATATACACAAGTGCTGTGGGGAGGGGAAGGGGGTAGGGCAGAGGGAGGGAGTCGGGGTAAGGAGGAGGGGAGGAGGAGGAGCGGAAGGGGGAGCTCAGTCTGGGAAGGCCTCCTGGAGGAGGTGAGTTCTCAGTAGAGCTTTGAAGGGAGGAAGAGAGCGAGCTTGGCGGATGTGTGGAGGGAGGGCATTCCGGGCCAGGGGGAGGACGTGGGCCGGGGTTCGATGGCGGGACAGGCGAGAACGAGGTACGGTGAGGAGATTAGCGGCAGGGGAGCGGAGGGTGCGGGCTGGGCTGGAGAAGGAGAGAAGGGAGGTGAGGGAGGAGGGGGCAAGGTATGGAGTGGATTGAGGCCGAGAGTGAGGAGTTTTTATTTGATTCGAAGGTTGATAGGCAACCACTGGAGATTTTTGAGGAGGGGAGTGACATGCCCAGAGTGTTTCTGTAAAAAGATAATCTGGGCAGCAGAGTGAAGAATAGGCTGAAGCGGGGAGAGACAGGAGGATGGGAGATCAGAATGGAGGCCGATGCAGTAATCCAGTCCGGATGGGATGAGAGATTGGACCAACAAATTAGCTGTACGCATGGAGAAGACAGGGTGGATCTTAGCGATGTTGTAAAGGTGAGACTGGCAGGTTTTGGTAATGAATTGGATGTGTGGGGTGAATGAGAGAGCAGAGTCAAGGATGACATCAAGGTTGTGGGCCTGTGAGACGGGAAGGATGGTAGTGCCATCCACAGTGACGGGAAAGTCAGGGAGAGGACAGGGTTTGGGAGGGAAGATAAGGAGCTCAGTCTTGGACATGTTGAGCTTTAGGTGGTGGGCAGACAGCCAGGTGGAAATGTCCTGAAGGCAGGAGGAGATACGAGCTTGGAGGGAGGGGGAGAGAGAACAGCGGGGAGATGTAGATTTGGGTGTCATCTGCGTAGAGATGATAGTTGAAGCCGTGGAAGCAAATGAGTTCTATACTTTTGAAGGTAAACTATTCAGGTAGGTAAGGGATTCTCTAAAAAAGCCACAGTGTCCATTTTGAAGCTGACACTCCTACTAGTTTGTGCAAAGCACTGCAAAGTAGGCTTGGGAACATTGCAGATCATATAGTCTCTCTTCCATGTGGAGCTCAAAATTTATGAAGTGTTAAAACATAATAGGATCAATCTGAAAGCAGTTATGGACTCTGTCAAAAGATATATCTTCCAAAGATGTGAGAAATCAAAAGCTCTTTTTGACTTGAAACACATAATTTAAATCATCCCAGGAAGGAATTGTAATCTGCAAACCTTTGTTCATCCTTATTTAAATTAAGAGGAACCATATGCTTACTCATTTCTGACTAAGCCCACATTTCGCCTACTCCCTGTCCCTTCTGTGTCACTCTTGCAGTTGGATCTGAAACCTTTATCCACCCCACCCTCAGCATTTACATACATATCTGTAATTTATTTCAATGCCTTCCTCCCCATCGAGACTGTAAGCTCCTTGTAGGCAGGGAACATTTCTACCAACTCTGTTATCTTGTACTCTCCCAAGAGTTTCATATAGTGTTCTGCAGATAGTAAGCATTTAATAAATTTGGTTGTGTTGGAGTTGTCATTGTCAATCAATTAATGGTCTTTATTGAGTATTTACTGTATGCAGACCACTGTAACAAACTCTTGGGAGAGGACAATACAACACAGTTGGTAGGCACTTTCCCTGCCCACAGCGAGTTTACAGTCTAGAGGGGAGACAGATGTTAATATAAATTATTCATATTAATGTCTAGCTCCTCCTCTGGGACCAATCTATACTAGAATTCTTGATTTAGTGGTGTGAATTGTAAAAGTTCTTGTAATATAAGAAACACGGAATTTTTTTTGTGGGGGTTAATGTGAAGTCTGTTGATTCTGCAATTCTGAAATACCAGTCTGATGGTTTCTATCTTGTCTAAAATTTTATTTGGACAGACATTTTGGGAAGGTCTGAAAAAAATTTATGAGTTTCCCAAAGAGTCTGCTATTTCCAGGTATTTTCAGGTATTCCTAGAAAGTAGCACAGCATTTCTTTAATTTGCATTTCCTTTTTTAAAAAAAAATGTCTCCCAATTTGCTAATTTCACTTTTGTAACTTCAGATCATTTTCAGTGACGTTTATACCCTGGGCCGTTTTATTTTTGATCTCTTTCAATCAATCGGTCGTATTTGAATGCTAACTTTGTGCAGAGCACTCTAGTAAGTGTTTGAGGAGAGCACAGTATAACAGAGTAGGTAGAGACACCCCAGATACCTAGGAGATATAGTTACTTCATGAGAAGCAAGAACATTTCTTTCCCGTTTTCTTTAACTGGCCTCTGGGAGAATAATTTGCCAAACCATGGTTGAGGATTTCAATGAAAGGATACTTTTAGAAATGTATGAAACTTTTTATTTATGTGAATTAGTACACCATATATCAAGCATATGAAAAATCCCTCTCCAGTGGAATTTGCTTTAGCAGGGAATTTGACTAGCCCCAGTTTTAAAACAATTAAGCAATTCTGCGAGGTTTTCTTACGTATTTCAAACAAAGTCTTTGGACATCAGACCTTTCTATAGATATTGGTCACCTCAGCCATATGACCACTTGTGTAGGGGAAGAGGGTCAGGGGTGTTTCTCATCTCATTATGTTTGCAGTCAAAGAAAACAAGCCAATAAAAGTTAGCTTGGTTAATTTTTTGTAGCTTTTTCTATTCAGACAATGTGGAGTTTATCATTTAGGAGGAAGGTAAAATCATGATAGATGGAAAACAAACATCAAACCCGACAATACAAACACAAGCAGAATGCAGGTCATTGAACATGCCCAGAGGAAAATACCAATTATGAAATGACCCTAAACAAGGATGAGTTTGCTCTGCTTTGCACAATGTTAAACCCATGATCTGTCCTTCACTTGCCCCTTCCCCTAAATTCTCCCTCCCCAAAGAATTTCCATTCAGTCCAATGAAAGTTGAAGAACTTCAGCCAGAGGAACAGATCAGTGGAGTCAGTTTTGGGGTAAGATGATATTCTTGTTGAACATTTGTAAAGCATAAGAATATTTACAATTCCAACCAAAAAATCCCATAACCCAATCTGCCATCTGAGCTGGCTCCTAGAATTTCACTTTTCTGCTTGAAGTAGTAGCGGTAGCAGCATTAGCATCCACTTAATATGGTGCACTGCACTAGGGGTTTGGGAAGTACAGAATAATGAAATGGCACAGTCCCTGCCTACAAAGAGTTCACACTCAAATAGGGAAGGAATACACAAACCTATTTATAATTCTACCTAAGACTGGCAAGATCCTGAATCTTCTCTTAAATCCATACTACTCTGGTATCAATCTACATCATAGCCTGGTTTTATCTGAAGGCCTTGGCACTATTCTGCAGGTGAGTGAATCATTTCAGTGTGATGTCTGAGGAGGATGCCTTAGAAAAGTGCTGATCACATACAGGCGAAGTGCTTTTTTTTCCCCTTCAAACGTGGTGTCCATGTTAACACCGCGAGTAGCGGATTTAATTTATTAAGCCTTGTTTCAGCAATGAAAAGTTCTTGAAATGTGTAAAAGAAGTAACATGTTTTGTGATTTTTAAAGATTATTTATCTCAATGTCATTTATGGAATCCGGACACTAATACCGTCCGAGCAACGAACCAAGTTTTCACTGCAAACATAACCTAAAAGGATTTGAATCTAACCTTAAAGCATAATGAGGCATTCCATTCCATTAGAGTTTTGGCTAAGATCTAAGTGAACTAGTAGGTGTTAAGTCCACTCCCACATATGAAGGCATACTGCACTAATAATAATGTTGGCATTTGTTAAGCGCTTACCATGTGCCAAACTCTGTTCTAAGCACTGGGGGAATATAAGGTGATTAGGTTGTCCCACGTGGGGCTCACAGTCTTAATCCCCATTTTCTAGATGAGGTAACTGAGGCCCAGAGAAGTTAAGTGACTTGCCCAAAGTCACACAGCAGACAAGTGGCAGAGTCGGGATTTGAACCCATAACCTCAGACTCCCAAGCCCATACTCTTTCCACTGAGCCACGCTGCTTCTCTACTCTTGGGGAGTTTTGAAAAGTCCATCAGCCTGCAACGAAAAAGGACTAGTTTTCAAGATTTTAAGCAATCTCTCTCTACCCAGTGGTAAAATGATAGTATATCTTATGGCGGTGAGAACTGGAAGTTAGAAAAAATATAGGGCATGTACTTGAGAAGCAGTATGGCCTACTGGGAATTGATCAATCAATCGTACTTATTGAGCGCTCACTGTGTGCAGAGCACTGTACTAAGCGCTTGGGAGACAGAGAACAAAACCAAACATATTAACATAATGAAATAAATAGATATGTACATGGGGCTGGGAGTCAGAAAACCTGGGTTCCAACCCTGGCTTTGCCATGTGTCCGCTGTGTGACCTTGTGCAAGTCACTCAACTTCTCTGGGCCTCAATTACTTCATCTTTAAATTGGGGATAAAATTCTACTCCCTCATACTTAGATGTTGAGCCCCATGAGGGACAGAGACAGTATCCAACCTGATTAAGGTGTATCTACCCCAGCATTTAGAACATTGCTTGGTACATAGTAAGCACCAAGAAGAAACATAATTATTTGACTGCGATTCTAATTTTGTCACAGTCTAACTGATTTTACACCTTTCCTGTCTTTAAGTCTGAGGTGGCAGAGAAACAGCATGGCCTAGTGGGTAGAGCAAGGGTCCAGGAGACAGAAGGACCTGAGTTCTAATCCTGACTCTGCCAGTCATCTTTTGTGTGACCTTGGGCAAATGACTTAATTTCTCTGTGCTTCAATTACCTCATCTGTAAAAATGGGAATTAAGGGTGTGAGTCCCATGTAGGACACGAACTGTATCCAATCTGATTAGCTTGCACCTTACCACAGTGCTTAGTACAGTGCCTGGCACATCGTAAGCACTTAATTCCCCCAAAACCACACAACGCCCCTGCTTGCCCTGCCCAAAAGTCCTTGCCATGACCCTAGACACTACTGAGGAAAAATAGAAAGGGAGACATCCAGATATTAGTAGGAATTGAGTAAAGAGCTCTTACTAAGCACTCTGTGAATGAACTATTTGGAGGCAGTCATAATTTGGTTACAGAAAGAGCTTTGCCTAAATGCAGTCTTCTATTTATAATGGAAGGAGAAACGGATGCAAGTGGAAAGGAGAGGATTTATTCAGCATATATAATATGTGGTTCATTGGTAAGGTAGAAATAAAGTTTTGTTTTTGAGGACAATAACAGATAAAAGGAAATAGAAAAATGATTTTTTTCTTACATTAGAACACATACTCTGTACTAGCTTATCTCTGCTTTACCCAATTGTGTAATAGTAATGTTTCTTAATCAGCTATTTATAAACAGTTGACCAATGACCAATTCATTCAGTCTTTCCTCAGATAGTCTTCTTTTTTACTGCAAATCATCCATTTGCAACTGCTGAAATGCAAATATAAACCTAAGGCCAACCTATATTCAATGTAAATGTTTTTGCAAATGAAGATGCGATGTTTCTGAAACCCATGAATACATCTCTGATTTTGAAAGAGTGGTGGAAGGATTTTATCACTGTGTTGCCCAATGGCCACATGTGGGGGAATGAGAAACTTAACCTGATGAATCCCATGAAGCCAAGCAGTTTCAAGAAATTTTGGGATTTTTTTACTTCTGTCCAAACTTAAAATTTAGCCAAAGTAACTTAATCAACTCTTTCTCCAAGTCCTCTTTGAGAGATCCAAGTGCCAGGAAATGTAGCTAAGCATACAAACATACTCCTAGCCTAACTCTCCTAATGCCAAATATGCTCTTGTAATAAGTTAAGCACTTAGGTTGGAGCATTAAGCTTTTCAAACAACGAGGGCTCCATTTTTGGGTATTGCTATCAGCAGTGATGCAAGGCACTAACTGGTCCCCAAGGGGAGACAAGATAATATTCTTTCTGAAGTTGCTAACTTATTACCAGGAAGTAAACATATTAACTAGGAGAATTTGGCCCAGGCTTGAGATCAAACAGCATGAAAGAAAGCAGAGGAAAAGCTGCTCATAACAGCGGTTTTGCTTTGTTTCTTTGGTATTAAGTGCCTACTATCATTATCATTACTATTACTGTTATTATTACTATGTGCCAGGCACTGAACCAAGCAGTAGATATAATCTAATCAGTTTGGACACCGTCCCAGTGCCATATGGGCTCACCGTCTTCAACCCATATTACAGATGCAGTAACTGAGGCACAGTGAAGTGACTTGTCCAAGCAGATAAATTGCAGAGGTGGAATTAGAACCCAGGTCCTTCTGACTCCACTAGACAATACTGCTTCAGAGATGCATTTTAACTGCAAGAAATCAGACTTGACTGTGCCCTAGACAGTAAACAAGAGGGAACTCTTGTCACCTGGAAGAATTTGTGGGATTTATGGAATATCCAGTGGGGGAATCAATCAATTTATTGAGCACTTATTGTGTGAAGAGCAATGGACTAACGTAACAGATTTGGTAAATATGTTCACTTTGCTGCTGTAATGCCAACCTTCTCACTGTACCTCAATCTTGTCTATCTCACGGTGAACCTCTTGCCCATGCCCTATCTCTGGCCTGGAACAACCTCCCTCTTTATATTTGACAGACAATTACTATCCCCTCCTTCAAAGCCATAATGAAGGCACATCTCCACCAAGAGACCTTGTAAGGGGATCCAGAACAGAATCTTGAGGGACTTTCCTCTCTTCTCCCTCTCCCCAACAACCTCAGTTAAGGGGTGAGAGTTAGGGGAAGAACTGGCAAGAGACTGAGAAAGATAAGCCAGAGAGGAAGAATGAGGGGAGAAATGGGTCAGAAAAACTAAGGTTAGATAGATGAAGAAGCAGCACGGTTTAGTGGATAGAGCACAGGCCTGGGAGCCAGAAGGTCATGGGTTCTAATCCTGAGTCTGCCACTTGTCTGCTATGTGACCTTGGGCAAGTCACTTAACTTCTTGCCTCAGTTACCTCATCTGTAAAATGGGGTTTGAAACTGTGAGCCCAATGGGGGACATGGACTGTGTTCAACTTGATTTGCTTGTATCCACTCCAGTGCTTAGTACAGTGCCTGGAACATAGGAAGCACTTAACAAACACCATTATTATTATTATTATTATTATTAGTGTTTTCAGGAGAAGAGGGCGGTTCACAGTACCAATAGCAGTTGGGACAACCCTAGACTGCAAGGTCGTTGTGGACAAGGAATGGATTTGTTTATTGTATCGTACTCTCCCAAGTGCTTACTCTCCCAAGTGCTTAGAACAATCCTGCGCACACAGAAAGTGCTCAATAAATATGATTGAATGAATGAGTGAGGTTGAGGAGGATCAGGACAGCATAGAGCCCACTAGAGTCCTTCAGTGATGCAGTGCATTGAGCATCACTTCAGGAGAGATGATGGACTGACTGTATTCCACTGTTTGTGATACTGTCTTGCAACAGACCTGTACACTGGGGACGTTTGGTCTAGCTGCTTGTCCAGTTGAATGCAGAGTCCTTGAAGGATCCAGGTATAAAGAAGTTCAGATTGTTCTTTAGCACTTCAGCTGGCCACATTATTTATAGTTTGCTCTTTCTTTCTCTCTCTCTCCTTTTTACACCCACATATTTAGAAGCATCTAGACCGATTTGCAAAGCTTGAAAGCTTTCAGAAGGACAGATATTTCAATCTAGGGTATTGCCGATACATCTTTGGTGCTCTTTGGGTTTTAGGATGTTCATAGCATTGCTTTAAGTGCTTTAGTTGATTTAGTTGATTTTCCTTTCAACAACTTAGGTTGGGTATGTCCAAGAAAGGGTCAAAGCAAATGGAGTTAAGGAAAATCACTAACTGAACTACTTTGACTATACTAGGCATGATGCCATCTTTGTACACAGAATGAGGTTTACATATTAGCACCTATAATGTATGGAGACAAGGTAATCTCTGCTCTTCCCCTCTGCTTTTTCAGATATTTCTGTGTTTTCTTTTTATAGGTCTTTCTGTCTGAATTTGACAGGCATACTGCTTTCTAAACCACTTAAGGAGCAAGTGAAAGGTCTTTATACTGTACCATGAAAATGAGGGAGATGAATCAATCAATCAGTGGTATTTGAGTACTTACATTGTACATGAAATAACAGATTTTTTTTGCCATTATTTCTTATTGAAACAAAGCGATTTGTAATCAAAGCATTCCCCTATTTGCCGTTTCCGAGAGATGTAATCAATCAATCAATCGTATTTATTGAGCACTTACTGTGTGCAGAGCTCTGTACTAAGCGCTTGGGAAGTACAAGTTGGCAACATATAGAGACAGTCCCTACCCAACAGTGGGCCCACAGTCTAAAAGGGTAAGAGACCCTCAAGACAAGTCAGATTCAAAAATTTTCCTTCAAGTTGCTTTTGTTTCTTTTTCCCCAGTCCTGCTTTCATTCACAATTGCCTTCACCTTAAAGCGAAATGTCAGACAGTGGGACACTTATAGCCTTATAACTGAAATTATAATTCAACAAGGGACTTTCTGATTGCTTTCTTTTAAATGTTTAGCCAAAATCCTTCAGTTAGTGACTCTGTATTGTTCTCCCTAGATGGCAGCATTTCCCTTTATGGACTTTCTTAACTTATGAAATTTATTCCCACATGTGTAAAAATAGTGAATGTAAAAAGAATGAATGAAGTAAAAAAAAAAAAAAAAAGGAATGCATGACATTGTAAGCAACAGGAAGAGATGAGTGCAGTTACTTAGGTGTGGAGTTTCTCTTAGATTTTTCCTGCCACTTTCTCTCACAGGCAGTTACGTCTAGGTCAATCAGTGCTATTTACTGAGCACTTACTATGTGTAGAGCACTGTGCTGAGTGCTTATAATGGTGTCTCTATCTATGTAAATTAGGCAGAGAAGAATCAGATGAAAAGGAGCCAATTCCAAATCACAAACTCAATATTTTATTGGTAGCTAGTTCCTGGAAATTCTGGAATGTTTCATGGAAATATCTACCAAATGCCATGACTGCTGCATTTCCATCCTGGCAGAAACCAGAACACTGAAACAGTGCCAGAAATTCTAGATTTCCAGGCCAAAGACATCTGGAAAAGTATGAAGCCACTTAGCATGCAGAAGCTAAACCAAAGGTTTGTGCATCTTGAGGGCAGATTAATGGCAGGAAGTTGGAAGGAATAACATTTTGCCACCTTATCACTGAGCACGAACATCTACGTGGGCAAAATAGGAATTGGGGTCCTTATATTCCAGGAGTTGAAGGTCAAAGTGGCATTAGGTTGAGGTGTTCATCTATACCTCTGGATTCAGTACATTTGGATTCAAAAACATTTTGAAGAATTCCAGTCACAGTTTTGCAACATTTGTGACATTTGGGGATTCAAGGTCAACATGGAAACTCTGGACGAATGCTGGGATATTCATGGGACATTTCAAGACATCTGTTTCTGGTTCCCGGCAGAATCAAGAAATTGAGTAGCACACTTAAAAGGAAAAGAAAAACAAACAAAGACTCATCAGGCCCTTTTGGTGGAAACTACATGCTACTATATAATAAGACACTCAGAGATGGTTCTTCAAGATATTGTCACTGTAGGACTGAAGAAACTCAGCAACTAGTTAACTAAACTTTACAGTTTTAAAATCAGCATTTCTGCTCCTTGTGAAAGAGGAAATGTATCTCACTTGGAAAGAAATTACTACCAATATTTTCATCTTGAGGTGGAAGCCTGTGGCAGGATCCATATGAATTTATAGCCTGCACAACTAGTAAAATAACCCATCTGTATACTACTAGTGAAAAGTGACATGGCCTAGTGAAAAGAGTACAGGCCTATGAATCAGATGACCTGACTGTGGTGTGACCTTGGGTAAATCACTTAGCTTCTCTGTGCCTCAGTTTCCTTATCTGTAAAATATGGATTCAGTATCTATTTGGTCCTGTACTGAGCCTGTGAGCCCCATGGGGGACAGGAAATTTGTCCTAGCTGATTATCTTGTATCTGCCCCAGCACTTAGTAGAGTTCTTGACACATAGCAATTGCTTAACAAGCATTATCATTATTATTGTTATTATTAGAAGCAGCGTGGCTCAGTGGAAAGAGCATGGGCTGTGGAGTAAGAGGTCATGGGTTCAAATCCTGGCTCCGCCAATTTTCAGCTGTGTGACTTTGGGCAAGTCACTTAACTTCTCTGTGCCTCAGTTACCTCATCTGGAAAATGGGGATTAAGACTGTGAGCCCCCCAGGGGACAACCTGATCACCTTGTAACCTCCCCAGTGCTTAGAACAGTGCCTTGCACATAGTAAGTGCTTAATAAATGCCATTATTATTATTATGATTTTCAGCTCTTTTACTAGCAGTCAGCAGTAATTTTAGTACAGTGCTGTGCAAACAGCAAGAAATCGATAAATACTGCTGATTGATTCAGAGTCAGGGGATTCTGAATACTATTTAATAATGGAAGGGTAAATAGGCTTCAATGAACAAAACAAAACCATCCTCCCTCTACTTTCCTTCTCCATATTTGTTGCTTGCCAAGTACTACACACTTGGATGTATTAAAATGAAGTTTTGAATACAGCCCCTGCCCATAAAGTTTACAATCTCAGGGGAAAAAGTGAACATCCATCTTCTGCTCCAGTGGATTGATGGGACTTGGGTCATTTACTGTCTGTGTTTTGTTCACCTTCCCCACAAGCAGAGTTATTAGAACTGCATTCTACTCCATTTCTACGGAAAAATAGCCACCTGGTAGGTTTTGAGACATTTAGAAAGGCAATATTAGCAATAGATATTCAGCCCTCTCTTTTTTAAAAAAAGAAAGTCTAAAGAAAACATAGTAAAGGTCTTTTAAAAGTATACTCCCTTGCTATCACCTCAGGAAATCATAGGCTCCATAAAGGAGAAAGATATGAATCTCAAGGACTTTAGTTCAGATTCTCATCTGTGGATAATCTGATTGTTGCAGTTATCCTGGATAGTCTGGTGAATCTGTTGGTGATTTCATTTTTCCAGAATGGTAGATCCAGGTGTGGTGTTCTGGATAATCATTCATAGAGCTCTTTACAACATACAAAGGGTTTTACAATTTCTTTTGAGCCCACAGTGCCTATGCTGTTTTTCTTATGCAGTTTGGCACTAATAAGCCAGTTAATGCATTGTAGGAATGGAAGGGAGCTGCAAAATTCAACTCTTCCCACCTTCCCCGCCAGCCACTGCCTCCTGCATCCTCCCCACTATACCTCAGGGAGGGCAAATGTCTAAAGCTCACCTTGGCTGTCGAAGCTCCCCAAATTGTACTGCCTGACTCTTAGAGGTAATACAGTAGCAAGAACTCTCATGCTGCAAGTTCAAAATATAACCAACATTTAAACCTATGAGCTAATTATAAAATGAATGATAGTATTTAAGTGCGTGCTGTGTGTCAAGCACTGTTAATAAGTGCTGGGGTAGATGCAAGCTAATCATGTAAAGTGTGAACTGTAGAGGGGGGAGATTAGAGGCAGTGAGATCAGATAGGGGAGTGATACAGTAGTCAAACCTGGATATTATAATTGTCTGGATTGTTGTAATTGTTTGGATGGAGAGGAAGAAGGGATTTTGGAAATATTGTGGAAGAAGAACCCTCAAGATAGTGTGACCAACTGAATAGGGAGGTTGAAAGAGAGATAGGAATCAAGGATCTTGCCAAGGATGATATTGTTTTTGCCTTGATAGTTTCTAGGAATGTCACTGTGGCTTAAGAATCACAATTTTAAGATGTAGCAAAATTTAATCCTAATTATAATTAGTAATCCATTAATTGATCAGCTTTGCTAAAATAATATATTCACCTGTTCTCTCTCTCTAACTCATCAGATGTTCTATCTGGGAATGCGTTTCAGTCATGGGAGCCCAGAGTGTGGTGTTTCAAGGGCAAAAGGGAAGGGAAAGCTACGCATCCTAGAACAAGTAGCTTTTGGTGCCATCAATAAGACCATATTGAGGCTAGAGATATATGATGTCTTCAAATGCAGAATTTTATCTGAATTGGTCTCCAGTTAGTGAAATTGTTACCAGGAATACTCTTACCCTGGACAGCCACTATTTGGGAAATGGTTATTGAAGATTGACTGTGTTTACTTTCTGACATGTAACACATACACAGCTTCAGTAGGACAATGTATATAGTCGAAGCAGTTGTTTTTAAGATTCTTGTCATGATGTTCTAGGATGTGACAAAAGAATAAGTAATATAAGTTTTAGGAACTGCTCTAGTTCTTATGAGATCAGTTAAGAGTAAGCTACAGTTAGCTTTTTAGCTTTAAAAAGTATCTATGGCAAGCAAGAACAACCTGTAAGGCAATTTCCTTTGTTACCTCAAAATAGCGTATTAACAGAAATGCCAGCACAGCACTCATATTGTTTTCACAAAAATGAGGTTAGTAATGAAAATAGCCTTAGACTTAATTCCCCTGATAGATTTAGCTAAAGCCAACCTGAAAGGTATCTAAATCACATAAAATATTAGTTTTTCAAGTAAATCAAAAGAGCAGGAAATTAGTTTCTCTAAGGCTTAAAGAATGCAGGAACCTGAGACATGTACTCGCCATTTGATTTAGGTTATAGTAACTGAATGGTGGTGCCATCATTTCTCTATTATCTAGTCCTCTAAGGGACCAGAGGGTCTGTGTGTACGCAAAAAGTGTCAGTGGAAAAATGAACTAAAAATGTTCACATAACACATCAGAAATTTATCTTTCAGGCCGGTCATGTCAAACAATTCTTTCTGAACATAGATTATCTATGGGAAACACTGTGTATTCAAATCCAGTTGCTTGAGTTTGTATGTCAGAATGTTTCAGCTGGATTTTAGATGTGACAATTGCCCCCTGCCAAAGGGTAATAATAAAAATAATTGTGGTACTCGTTATGTGCTTACTATGTGGCGAGCACTGTTCTAAGCTCCGGAGTTGATACAAATTAATCTGGTTACTAGTTAACTTATATCAGGTTAATCAGGCAGAGGCAGGATTAGAACCCAGATTCTTCTGACTCCCTCTCCTGTGCTCTATTCATTAAGCCATGCTGTTTCCTTAGGAAAGGATAGGAAATATGGGGAGAAATGGAACAATTGATCACTGCTTCACACTAAGAGGATTTGATGAGGTTCTGGCCAAGGAGACTGAGGGCAGGCCAAGAATCTTTGATAAGCCGGAGGGCTACCAACTTTTTTTTTTTCATGGTGTTTCATGGTGCCAGATACTGCACTATGTGCTGGAATAGGTATAAGATAATCGGGTTGAACACAATCCCTGTCAATCAATCAATCGTATTTATTGAGCGCTTACTCAATACTGTCTCACCTAGGGCTCACAGTCTTAATCCCCATTTTACAGATGAGATAACTGAGGCACAGAGAAGTAAAGTGATTTGCCCAAGGTCCCACAGCAGATAAGTGGCGGAGTCAGGATGAGAACACAGGTCCTTTGACTCAGTCAATCAATCAATCAGTCGTATTTATTGAGCGCTTACTGTGTGCACAGCACTGTACTAAGCGCTTGGGAAGTACAAGTTGGCAACATATAGAGACAGTCCCTACCCAAGAGTGGGCTCACAATCTAGAGCTCCCAGGCCCATGCTCTTTCTTCTAGGCTATGCTGCTTCTCAGTGCATTCTTAATAATATACTAGTTCCTTAACTATAGTAGCAAAGGCAGTTGCTGTGTAATGTGAGGACAAGATTTAAGGTGTTAAAATTATTTATATTTGAGTTAGGGCATTTCATTTCACTAGCCCCCATTGCTACATGCAAAGATTTCACATGGATTCAGTTAAGAATACTAAGTGTAAAGCATTGCTGGTTCAGAAACCAGAACTAGAAATTGACATCAATATTCACCTTAGTAACAGCACTGTAACAGAGAGTGATGAGTTACTGACCTGAAATTGGAAAGTGTGGGTGACATGCAGCTCGACTAAAATTTCTTTTTTTGCAGGGGCTCAAACAGAAGGAGGAGAGAGGGACAAGGGGAAGGTGGAGAAGTGGAGCGGGATATCTGAGGAAAGAAGAAAGGGGCAGATAAATGTTTAGGGGGAAAATTTCTATCAATTTTGTTATATTGTGCTCTCCCAAGTGATTAGTACAGTGCTCTGCATACAGTGCTCAATAAATACGATAGATTGTTTGAGAAAGAAAATGAAGAGAGATGAAAAAGTTAGGAAGAGGTGAAGAAACAGGGAAGAGGAGTGTGGGGAAAGAGAGAAAGAGAAAGGATACTATCCCTCTGTTGTCATCTTGTCTCTACTATGGTTGCCATCACTTACCATGTGTTAGAGGGTATGTATGGTGCAGTCCTCTAGATTGTAAGCTTCTAGAGGGAAGGGATCACGTCAACCAACTCTAGTGCTTAGTACAATGTCCTGCATGCCAGTTCTCAATAAATACTATTGGCTGATGGCCTAACAGTAGCTTCTGAGTGGGGGCTAGCACCAACCCAGCACTTAGAACAGTGCTCCAGTGCTTAGAACAGTGCTCTGCACATAGTAAGCGCTTAATAAATGCCATTATTATTATTATTATTATTATCATTATTATTATTATTTGGGCAATGATGGAAGAGGATGCCCCAGCCTTGGGAAACACAGGGCAGCTGGCAAAGGCTCCCAAGCTTGACATCTTCCTTGGCTTTGGACCACCCGATAAGGTCTTTGGGTGGGCTGAAATGGGAGGAGCTCCTAGCTCACCCCAGGGACCAGAGAGGAAACCTCACCAGGTTTTAGACCAGTCTTTGCCTCTGGGGAAGGGTATTTCTTCAGAGCGAGCCCACCCTAACCCTCCACCTCCATACCCCATAACCAAGACCCAGGGACTCAGGTCCCCACTATATCCCCTACTCTGTTACTTGAGGTCTGGTCAAAGAAGCAGCGTGGCTCACTGGCAAGAGCCCGGGCTTTGGAGTCAGAGGTCATGGGCTCAAATCCCAGCTCCACCAATTTTCAGCTGTGGGACTTTGAGCAAGTCACTTCACTTCTCTGGGCCTTAGTTACCTTATCTGTAAAATGGGGATTAAGACTGTGAGCCCCCCGTGGGACAACCTGATCACCTTGTAACCTCCCCAGCACTTAGAACAGTGCTTAATAAATGCCATTATTATTATTATTCATTCATTCAATCATATTATTGAGCACTTACTGTGTGCAGAGCACTGTACTAAGCACTTGGGAAGTACAAATCGGCAACATATAGAGACGGTCCCTGCCCAACAACAGGCTCACAGTCTAGTATGACTTTTAACTTTTTTTTGAATAGATTTGTTAAGCGATTACTATGTGCCAGGCACTGTACTAAGCTCAGGGGTAGATACAAGTTTATCAGGTTGGACACAGTCCCTGTCCCACATGGGCCTCACAGTCTCAATCCCCATTTTACAGATGAGGTAACTGAGGCCCAGAGAAGTGAAGTGACTTGCCCATGGTGTCAGAGCTGGGATTTGAGCCAGTGACCTTCTGTCTCTCAGGCATGTGCTCTGTCCACTACGCCGTGCTGCTTCTCATGGTATTTTCTTATGGTATTTATTAAGCCCTTATTATGTGCCTTACTATGTGTATTAAGTGCTGAAGTAGAAGGAAGCTAATCAGGTTGGACGCAGTCTGTGTCCCACATGGAGCTCACGGTATTAATCCCAATTTTACAGATGAGGTAACCAAGGCCAGACAGCAGAAAAGTGGCAGAGCCAGGATTAGAACTCAGGTCCTTCTGACTCTCAGGCCTGTGCTGTATCCATTAGGCCACAGTGCTTCTTGTGGCCATCTCTCCTCCCCAACCCCTTTTCCTATTCCCTGACAGCTGTTGCACAGAAATTAACAATTAGAATATCAGAGTAAAGACAACTAAATGAAACAACCTGGGAATCCCGAAATCTATTTGGTAAAGAAGGGAAGTAAATACCAACCAGCAAGAAAGAAAAAGCCCCTGAGGACTTTGCTCAAACAAAGTGTGTAAGGCCTGGATTAAAAAGACAAACCCAACTTAATTTTAGTTAGCCTTTGGGGATACGCTTAATATGTGATGAGGGTTGAATGAGAGACAGAAAACGAAGTTCTCCAGTACGGCCAGTGTGCACTTGTTTTTCTCAAAAGTCTTTAGAGGTAGATTCATTGAGTTGCCCTTTTTGAACCTACCTCTAAAGACTTATTGAGTTGCCCTTTTTATTGTCTTTCTGTGGGGAAAAAAGACACATGTTCAGAAGACTTCATCGAGGAAGCACCTCTCTTCCTCACCCATATTTGCCGCTATAGCCAGGCTTGTGCGTCTCCACTCCTTGGCTCTCCAATCTGCACCTTTCTGGAGGCCAGGGTCACTGTCCATGAGCAAGAGGCAAGAGAGTGCTCATAGCAGAATTGTTGTTACGTTCCTGCTCCCAGCCAATTCCTAGACATACCTCCAAACCTTGCGGGATCAGGCTGTCCACTATTGTGATACCCGGGAAAGCACATCCCTGCCAGAATTCAGGAGAAGAAAGCATCCTCCCGCCATCATAAATTTCTGGAGAGTGGTCCCCACTGGCCTGGGGCACCCATCCTCTCCCTATGCAGTGGGCAAACTTGGATTCCTCTTTGCTGTTTCAGTCCATGTCCTGGCAGGCTTTTCCCAAGGAAAGTATGGCCATTAGCATATACGCTCCTTGAATGCCGAGGATATGTGACTTATTTCTGTTGTACTCTCCCAAGTGCTTAGTATGGTATGGGGCCCTCAATAAACACCATTTATTCATTGATTGAAGGTTGCGTCATTTCTCGCCCCAAGCACTCGTTCAGCAGCCCAATTTGAGGTTAATAGAAAGCCCTTCAGTTTGATTGAGCCCACTATTGGGTAGGGACTGTCTCTATATGTTGCCAACTTGTACTTCCCAAGCGCTTAGTACAGTGCTCTGCACACAGTAAGCGCTCAATAAATACGATTGAATGAATGAATGAATGAATGGGTACAGTTCTGGCTAAAGTCTTAGTTAAGGGGGGCAGTGAGCAAAATAATATTCATGGATTATCTGTGGATTTCGTATTATCTAGATATCTCTGAATATTGAGACTTGTCACAATAAGCATTATCAATATTACCAAGGCAAGTCTTTGACTTTATTCACAGCTTTGCATTGATCAAATACCCATTTGCCTTCTCTTCGTTAACTGTGTTTTACTGAAAGCTTATATTTAGCTACTAGTTTGTGTATGTGTATGTGTCTTTGTAATCTTAATATTCCTAATCTCCCATTAAGCTTCAGTGATGAAATCAGGAAAGCAAGGTGACAATTCTAGTGTTTTCTAACAAAGGAGGGCTCAAAATGTAACATCTCATCTTGGGACAGATGAATAAGGGATGTTAAATTGTTTGTTTAAGACACTGCACGGTTTCACATGTCTACACATTTTGTTTTGTTTTCTGTCTCCCCCTTCTAGACTGTGAGCCCGTTGTTGAGTAGGGACTGTCTCTATATGTTGCCAACTTGTACTTCCCAAGCTCTTAGTACAGTGCTCTGCACACAGTAAGCGCTCAATAAATATGATTGAATGAATGAATGAATCTTTGGGAGGTTGAGTTTTAGAGTTTTCCGGGCACAGCCAAATTTCAGTTTCCTGCATTATATCCTGCCGGAAACTGATTCTGGGGTCACAGCTTGTGGTGTTTTGATTGGATAATAATAGCAATTGCTGAAGTGCAGTCTTTCTTCTCTCAGGAGAAGAGGTGTTAGCAAGTATAACCTTCAGGTTTTCAAGTGCGTGCTCTCTAAAGATGTGCCTTCTGCAAAGAAAAGATCTGGATTGGGATTTACAAGGAACCAATGCTTGCAGTTTTAATGCATCTGAACCTTGTTTGTCAGGACCACCTGGAGACAGAGAAGGTTGTTTTTGTTTTTTGTTTTTTTCACAAAGACTTCAGATTTTTTTTTTTTCCTCCAAGTGGTAATTGGGGTAGGTAAAATGGTGAGAAAGCAGGGAAAGCACCATGGGTTAGATGGGAAGAAGGGAGAGTTAACAAGTAGAGCAAAAGAGGAGAAGGAAAATATTCTGACATTGAAACTTCAGCTTTTTAAAATGCCCATTCTAAATAAGAAGTTTTCAAAGCAAATGAACCAGAATATGGGAAGTGGAGAGAAAAATGAGTTTCTTTACAGATCTGAATTCTTTAAAAGGGAATTGGCATTTTTTAATGAGATCTCCATTACCAGCCGTCTTTATTTGTTTATTCAAGTGTACATTCACTTATTCATTTTGAATAATCTAGTGGTAAATCTTTTTAGATCTGTCTTCCCCTACTCCATTCCTGTGGGCAGGGAATGCATCACTTCTTCATTGTGTACATCCCAAGGGTCTGAGCTAGAGTGCCCTCCAGCAAATCGGCACTGAATAAATACTACTACTCTATCACCTATCTCAAAACTAGTGGATCTCAATCTTTTTTTCCCAATGTCCCACCTGTGACCTATGGAAATGGCGACCAAAATCTTCAAAAAGTCAAAATAAAATTGAGAAGAGGCAGAGATGTGTTTGTCGTAGAGAGTCCAGCTGTGCCAGGGTTGCAGAACTAAGGAAGGCTTCATCACCAGGAGAGTATTTATGCGAAAATGTTGTTCCCAGTTTCCCCTGCTACTTATTTACTGAATAAAATTTACTACAATTCTACTTCGCTAAGGAACCAATACACATGTGCCTTTTGTCAACAAAATCTTTACAGTTGTCCATTAAATCAGAAATTTGATCATAAAACTCCAAAGCAGGGGACAGTGTTTGGACTTTTTAGAGCCACTACTTGGATGAAGAATAGGAATTTTTCCCTTGTAAAATATTTACCTTTCTCCTTTTAGCGATATTGCTACAAATGCTTGTTTTCACTTAAATCCCATCCAAGCTACACACTTTTCAGAAGCCAATGACCATAGAACAGAAGCTTAGAGAAGCAGCATGGCTCAGTGGAAAGAGCACGGGCTTTGGAGTCAGAGATCATGGGTTCAAATCCCGCCTCCGCAAATTGTCAGCTGTGTGACTTTGGGCAAGTCACTTAACTTCTCTGTGCCTCAGTTCCCGCATCTTTAAAATGGGGATTAAGACTGTGAACCCTGCATGGGACAACCTAATCACCTTGTAACCTCCCCACTGCTTAGAACAGTGCTTTGCACATAGTAAGCACTTAATAAATGCCATTATTATTATTATTAGAAGAGAATGTGACAAACATTGCCTTCATTCTATATCAGAAGAAACTAGGAATCAAAATACCAGCCCAAATACAGCACTTAGGAAAAGGGGCAATGGGACAAAATACCAAATAATGAATTATTGTTTTGAGTGGCTTTCCAGATATTGTCTCCTTGTCCAAATGAATGGGAAATTGTACCTTTTTTAAATGATACTTGTGAAATGCACACACTCCAGGCATTGAACTGATCACTGGGATAGATACAAGAGAATCAGGTTGGACATAGTACCCGTCCCATATGCTCTCCAGATTCATATATGACAGGTCACCATTTTACCTACCTTCAGAGCCCTTAATATCATCTCCAAGAGCCCTTCCCTAACGAACCTCTCAGCTCCCCTACTCCCTTTCCCTTCTGTGTCATCTTTGCGCTTGGATCTGTATCCCATAAGCACTTGCTAGTCACCTCACCCACTCCCCTCAACCCCAGCACTTATAATAATAATAATAATAATAATGGCATTTATTAAGCACTTTCTGTGTGCAAAGCACTGTTCTAAGCACGGGGGAGGTTACAAAGTGGTCAGGTTGTACCACGGGGGGCTCACAGTCTTAATCCCCATTTTCCAGACGAGGTAACTGAGGCACAGAGAAGTTAAGTGACTTGCCCAAAGTCACACAGCTGACAAGTGGCAGAGCCTGGATTTGAACCCATGACCTCTGACTCCAAAGCCCGGGCTCTTTCCACTGAGCCACGCTACTTCTCTATACATGCTGCTTCACTTATGTACATGTCTGTAATTCATTTTAATATCTGTCTTCCCGCTAGACTGTAAGCTATTGTTTTTTTGGTATTAAGCGCTTCTTATGTGCCAGGCATTGTACTAAGCACTGGGGTAGATACGAACTAATCAGGTTGGACACAGTCCATGTCCCACATTCATTCATTCATTCAACTGTATTTATCGAGCACTTACTGTGTGCAGAGCACTGTACTAAGCGCTTGGGAAGTACAAGTTGGCAACATATAGAGACTGTCCCTACCCAACAGTGGGCTCACATGGGGCTCAAAAGTTTTCTCCCCGTTTTACAGATGAAGTAATAGAGGCAAAGAGAAGTGAAGTGACTTGTCCAGTTTCACACAGCAGAGAAGTGGTAGAATCAGGATTAGAACCCAAGTCCTTCCGACTCCCAGGACCATGCTTTCTCTTCTGGGCCATGCTGCTTCTCCTTTTGGGCAAGGATCATGTCTCCCAACTCCATTGCATTGTTCTCACCTTAGTACAGTGCTCTGCATATAGTAAGCACTCAATAAATACCGCTGATTAATGGGGCTCGCAGCCTGCATTGGAGGGAGGAGGATTTAATCCCCATTTTACAGGTGAGATCGCTGAGGCATAGGAATTTAAATGACTTGCCCAAGGTCACACAGCAGAGAAGTGCTTACCTTTAAAACATTCATGGGTGATACCTGAAACAGAATATTACGGCATACTACAGTGGGATGATACATAAAGAATGTTAGTTCCGTGGATATTTTAATAAGCCTGAAATACAGTGACACCAGTGAAAGATAAATTGGCAATTACTTTCCCTCACCAATCTCTGTGAGATTGCATTGTGGTTTTCCTGGAGTCTCCTTACCTGTAAACCTTCATTCATTTAAATTGTTCTTCAGTGCCCTTGGCTGATTTCCAGTAAATCACAGGTGGCTTTGCCTTAATGGATTTTATTTTCCAGGATATCACCGGGTGGCAGAAAAGAAGTGGTGATAGTTCTCTGGCATGTTTCTTCTGTAATTCCTGTCTGAACTTCAGGATGCTCATAAGATTGATAACTTACATCATCAACTGTGTGCCTACATTCAGATTCCACCACCCACGAACGTATTGAGAGGACTTTGTTATTTTGATATTGTGGCCAGTGTCTGATAAAATTCAAGCTGATCTTCTAGTCTATCGATTAGTTTCTGAGAACAAGCCACATTAAAGAAGGTCCGGATCATTTTACCTGTAACTTTTCACAGATCACATAGCCTAGGAAGCTAATGTTTGAAAACACAGGCTCGTTATTTTGTGATGAAATGTTCTCAAATATTGTCTGTTGAATCGTATAATTAGCCTGGCCCCTGGAGAATGTCATTGGCTATTTGATGAAACAGGGCATGAACTCTGTACTACCATTGAGGTGGTGGTGGTGGTGGGGGTCTTTAATGCTATCCAGAATGACTCCTGGGAATTTTTAACTACCAGATAGGTCGTCTTATCTAAGAAACTCAGGGGAGAAAGGCATTTGTCCAGTCTAATGACCTCTGTTAGCAGATTTATGCCACCTCACTCAACATATTTCCTCACCCGCTTCCCAGTTCTTTCGGTCTTTGGAATAAGAGAAAAGCAACCTTGTGATTTTAGAAAAGGAGACTGCCAAAATCCCCTCCTCAAGCAAAAACAGTCCAGTTCACATTCATTATGCGATTATGCTTTGGGGATTTTCTTCTGATTACAGTAAATAAGTCACACCTAGAGAACACTGAGAAAAACAATGGCCTGTGTTTTTCCGATGACATATTACAGAGCATACGCTTTTCAGAAGTCCGGAAGATTTATTTAAAATGGGTATTAAAAAGGATGCTGCTGCTTAGGAATTATGGAACTCCTATTTCATCACCTTCTACAACATGGTAATTTGCATGGTCTCATATTATTATTTCACTTCCCGTCACTTAATTGGGTTGAGGCTGATTGCTTTCAACTATCATTAGTTAAATTATCCTTCAATGCCTAATCTCTTCATTTCTCTGTTGCAATTTCTTAATCTGCCAGAGTTTTTAATTGACCTTCTAAGTAATGAGGCCGCAATTGTGCCCTCTGTGAAATCATCCTTCACAGACAAATTCAATGAAAAGAAAAATTGTGTGCCTAATGTCATGAAAGCTCCCAAAGAAAGGATGACTTTCAAGGGGTATACATAGTTAGGGATGGAGTTGTCTTGTCTATTGTACAAATGACCCCCTCTTTGATTCAGGGTCCCTCCACCCCCTTAAAATAAATAATCTATGTAGGTATGTGTCTGTATAGCTAGTGTAATTAATCTTCATGCTAGATTAACTTGATAAAATGTTGACCTAATTTGGGATTAAAAGATTGAGCTAAACATTTAGATTTGAAGGCTGCAACATGCCTCGTGTCAACACGATAATGACAGAATTAACCCCACAAGCCCTCTTCAATTGGAACATTTTTGGTGCTGCTACTTGAGCAGAGTTTAGATGACCTGTTAATGATTGCCGTATAAAAGACCCAATATTGCGGCGTTAACAACTAGCTGAGTAGAATCGTATGGGTCAAATATGTGCTGGGGGAAGTACATATTTAAAAGAAAGATCTACCATTCAGATATTTCAGAAATGCTTTGTTTAAGATGGCCAAATAAATGTTTGAAATTAGTGAAATGAGTTGTCTGACGTTCTTCAAGCATTTTTATTATAAAACAAAGGCATTTTTTAAAGACAGGGTAATTACTTGCAACGAGGGATGTTTTGTTCTCAAAAGTAAAGAATGAATAAAATCTGAGAGTGATCTGCTTGAAGTTTTTGTTTGTGTGAAAATTTTGATTATATTTTGGGTCAATCAGAGATGAGTCCTGACAATATCATTAATACCCATCTGTGGGTTGATAATTTCATTATAAAATTCACCGAATTATTTGGCACTTTTTTTGGCATTTGGCAATGAACACATGGTGGTGCTCATTAAATATCATTACTACTGAGCTAACAATGAAGCCATGCAATTTCATTTATTCTCTGCTCCTAGTTTGGCCTAATTTGTGTCTTCAATTTAGCAATAACTGTTGTCTAATTTGAGGTCTGGGTCTAGGAGTTCCTGACCCCTAATCTTGACCCAATTTAGGACTTGTTCGGAGGGCAAATTTCTATTGATAACCACCGTAAGGTGGAATTTCCCCAAAGCCTCCATTCCCTGTGTGCCCAAATGAGAGGGATCTAGGGGCAATAATCTACTTGAGTTCCAGACTGTATCTATGTTTTCCTGGGTGGGTTTGTTACAGGATATGACTAATAGTTTGAACTCTAGGGTAATTGCCCAATCTGTAAGTTCTTATAAATCTTTGCCTGAAAATCCTACTTCTTTTGTTTTGTTATCTGTCACCCCCTTCTTGACTGTGAGCCCATTGTTGGGTAGGGATTGTCTCTATTTGTTGCCAAATTATACTTTCCAAGTGCTTAGGCCAGTGCTCTGCACACAGTAAGCGCTCAATAAGTATGATTGAATGAATGAATGAAGTAGACATGTTGTATGTAAAGGACAGGGATCAATCAATCAGTCACGTTTATTGAGCACTTACTGTGTGCAGAGCACTGGCCTAAGTGCTTGGGAGAAGAAAATGTAACAGAGTTGGTAAACCTGTTCCCTGCCTACAGCAAGCTTATAGTCTAGCAGGGGAGTCAGACTTTACTAGAAATAAATTATGACTTTATTCTGAGCCTGAAGGAGGGATGAATAAAGGGTGTAAATTCAAGTGCAAGGGTGATGCAGAAGAGACTGGGAGAAAAGGAAATGAGGGCTTAGTTAGGGAAAGGCCTCTTGGATGTGATAGGCTTTTAATAAGGCTTTGAAGGTGGGAGCAGTGATCATCTGTCGGATATGAAGAAGGAGGGTATCCCAGGCCAGAAGTCAGGATTTGGGTGAGAGGTGGGCAGTGAGATAGACAAGATGGAGGTACATTAGAGGGTTGAAGTGTTTTGGACTGGTTTTGTAGTATGAAATCATTGAGGTAAGTTGAGGGGGCAAAGTGATTTGAGTGCTTTAAAGCCGATGGTAAGGAGTTTATGTTGGATGCTGAGGAATCACTGAAGATTCTTGAGGAGGGGGGAAACAAGGACTTAATAGTTTTGTAGAAAAATGACCCAGGCAGCAGAGCAAAGTATAGACTGGAGTGGGAAGAGATAGGAGGTAGGGAGGTCAGCAAGAAGGCTCATGCAGTAATCAAGGTGGATTAGGATATGTGCTTGGATTAACATGGTAGCAGTTTGGATGAAGGGGAGAGGGCAGGTTTTAGTGATATTATGAAGACTGAACCAATAGGATTTGGTTACAGATTGAGTATGTGGATTGAATGAGAGTGGTTAGTCATAGGTAATGTCAAGGTTACAGGCTTGTGAGACATGGAGGAGAGTGGTGCTGTCTACGTTGACAGGAAAGTCAGAGGGGAGGACGGAGTTTGGGTGGGAAGATAAGTAGCTCTGTTTTGGGCATAAATTCGAGGTGTTGGTGGGACATCCAAATAGAATAGGTCCTGAAAGCAGGAAGGCAAAGCTGCAGAAAAGGAGAGAATCCACTCCTGAACATGTAGATTTGGGAAACATCTGCATAGAGATAGTAGTTGAATCCATGGGAGAGGGTGAGTTCTCCAAAGGAGTGGGTATGAACAGAAGAGAATCTAGAACTGAGCCTTGAGGAGCTCCCACAGGGAATGGAAGCAGAGAGGAGAAGTCTGTGAAAAAGATTTGAGAATGAGCAGCCAGAGATACAGGGGAAGAATAATAATAATAATGATGGTATTTGGTAAGCACTTACTATGTGCCAAGCACTGTTCTAAGCACTGGGAACCAGTGAAGCGAAGCAGCTTGGCCTAGTGGATAGAGTATCTGGGTTCTAATTCCTTTTCTGCCACCTGTCTGCTGTGTGACCTTGAGCAAGTCACTTAGCTTTTCTGTACCTCAGTTACCTCATCTCTAAAATGGAGATTAAGACTGTGAGCCCCATGTGGGACATGGATTTTGTCCAGCCTGATTAGCTTGTGTCTCCCCCAGTGCCTATACAGTGTTTGGCACATAGTAAGCACTTAATGGATACCATAAAAACAAAAATACCCCCCCCACACCACCCTGTCCTGCCCCACAAAAGTACTTCCCAAGTGCTTAGTACAGTGCTCTGCACACAGTAAGCGCTCAATAAATACAACTGAATGAATGAATGAGAGGACAGTGGCAGTGAAACCAAGGTTGGATAGTATTTCCAGGAGAAGTGGGTGGGCGATGGTGCATACAAGACAGATGAGAGGAGAAGGATTAGGATGGAGCTAAGGGCATTGAATTTGGCAAGGATCATTGGAAACTTTTGAGATGACTGTTTCTGTGAAGTTAAGGACTCTGTCTATCAATGAATTCCTCCTAAAGAGGTATTTACAGTTACAGTGCTTGTGCTTCAAAATAGTCACATCTGTTGTAGCATGGCATAGTGGATACAGCACTGGGAGTCAGAAAGTCATGGGTTCTAATTCTGGCTCTACCACTTTTCTGCTGTGTGACCTCGGGCAAGTCACAATTCTCTGTGTCTGTTACCTCCCCTGTAAAATGGAGATTGAGACTGTGAACTCCACATGGGACAAAGACTGTGTCCAACCCAATTTGCTTGTGTACAGTGCCTGGTACATAGTAAGCGATTAACAAATACCTCAATTATTATTATTATTGTTAGTTTGGGCTATAATTGGTAAGAACACCGAACCAGGGAAAAGTGAAAACATTTAAAAATTGTAACAAGACTATTTTACATTTACCTAATGTGTTTTCTCTGAAGAGTTCAAAGTATTTCAGAAACATGAAAGTGCTCATTTTTAAGCTTCACATGTCCCTAACAAAGAAGATAGCAGGGTGGTCTAGTGGAAAGAGAAGCAATATGGGAGTCAGGAGATCTGAGTTCTGCCACTTGCCTGCTTGGGGACCTTGGGACAAGTCACTTAACTGCTTTGTGCCTCAGTTTCCTCATCTGTAAAATGGGGATTAAACACCTATTCTCCTTCCTCTTAGACTGCTAGCTCCCTGAGGAACTGAGACTGTGCCTGATCTGATTGACTTGGATCTACCCTAAGGCTTTGTATAGTGCTTAGGACATAGCGCTTAGTAGTTATCATTATAATAATAATGGCATTTATTAAGCGCTTACTATGTGCAAAGCATTATTGTTGAGAGGAAGACTAAATGGAAAAAATCAGGAGAAATTGGACATTTATTCTCACCTTAAAAACACAGAAGACAGGTCACTATGTAAATGAATACTCATTTTACCCATTGACTATTGGAATGCTTTATAAGCATTTTGTATAATGATAAAGATACCAGCAGGTTGTCTAAGGAAATGTTTCCTATGAACAATATTTTCAGGGTGGCAAAGTCTGATCAAATACTACAAACACTTGCTCAGTGAATGGCATTTCTACTTTTTTAAAGCTCATTTTTGATCGGAAAGGATTTTGTGGTTAACTGCATATCCGTGGTCTTTTTCAATTAGAAAACCAAAACAAAATTCTAATAACCCTAACCACCACTTTATTCATATGGGCGAGAACAGTACCATTGTCTGAGTAGATAAACGAGGTCCCACCATATTTTAATGTGATTTTAACATATATTTAATATAATTTTCTGCGGAATTGAATGTCATGATTGTAACAGCAACTTAAGTCATTGGGTTAAAGTTTTTAATCTGGATTTGAAAAAGCTAAATGAAATGAATGCTTGACAGGCCAGCTATGGGGAGAAGAGTTTCACAGGCTTACAGGATAACCCCATGGTTTTTGCGAAGATTTAGACAAGCAATAAGACTAACAGCTTTGCATGGTTTTGAAAGAGTTGCATCTATAGTTTAAATGCTTCATGGTTATAAGTCCTCCTGCCCACCCTGATCCTGTCTTTCAGTGAATGCTTGTAATTAAATTGCCTACTACCTACAAGATATGGATAATCAGTAGCTATGCATGGGAAAGAATTTTTCTGGCTGAACGCTGTTGGTGGTCTTCTTAGCAAGAAGAAAAAGAATAGAAGAGCTGGACTATATTATAAACCCCAAGTAGCTCCATAGAAACCATTTAGAAGCAACTCAGAGAAAATCATTTTAACGTGTCCCCTACTTCTGGTCTTTTAGACATATTCAAAACAGTAAATACGTACTGGATTTTTTTTTTTTTTTTACTAATGATGCCTCTCAGCCATATTCACATCTGTTTGGTTTTGAAGCTGCCTTTCCAGTGTAAACAACATGATTGACAACTAGAGGCATTTTTCTTCTCCTGTAAACAGTCAGAAAATGATGCTTTTAGAAGTTTCATTTAGAATTTAGCAAGCTTCTCAAGCTGAGTCTCGTAGATGTTTGGCTTGATTTTATTTGCCATCTTCCTTTCTTAAAATGGCTCAAAAGAAATGGATTTGAAGCCCACTACCTGCTTTATTGCTTCTTTGGTGAAACAGGAAGAAACCAACATGTTAATCTTCCCTTTCTGCTTTTCAAGACACCTAAATTGATGACTTGCTTATTTTGAGAAGTTTGTCAACCAATTCTAAGGATCAAGTCTGGGAAAACCACTAATTATTTCTTTATGCTTGCTTCTCAAATGATGAGCTACAATGTATTTCTCTTCCAAAAGCCAAGTGAGCATGTTCTTTTTATCCTTTGATGGCCAAGGGAGAAATCAGATATTAGGTTTCCAGAAAGACTCAAAAGAATCAATAGAAAAATGAAGCATTTTAGTGAATTTAATTCTGCTACTTGCAAAATCCTGAGGGCAATCTGCAAGACACCCACATTTTTACTGCTGCAGAACGAAAGATAAGAAGTCTGAGTTTCAGATTACTGTTTTGCAAACCTATGGTAAAACTGCATTTCTACCACTATAGGGGAATTCTTGTGGGTAATGATGCAAGCCACAGAGAGAAGCAAGCATGTTTTTCCTCTGAAGATCACATACTGCTTGAAGTAGGTCTAAGGGAAACTGTTCAAATTGATATGCTAATCACAGAGAAGGGGATAAACATGGAATTCAGAGATGTCACTTTCTGAGCACAACTCGACTGCAAAAAGAGTCTGTTCACTCAGCCCTCCTCTCTTTGTTTTTACATTCTGGAATTGTATTGACAAATGGAAAAAAAAAATTCTATAGCAATTCTAATTGTCCCAACATTGTCCTTCCCGATTGATCGCAAATACCCACTAAAGAGTATTTATCAATGACTTCAAATATAGCTCCTCAAAACAGTCGTTGCCAGATAGTCTTGGTCTTTTTTTTGTTAAGCCGTGTTGAACTACTTCTGGATGCTTACAAGAAGTGATCCAGGGATGATACTAAATGTGTCTCATGGAAAAGAAGAAACTTGGTTTATTTGGTTCCTGCCTCTGGCCTGGAACTCCCTCCCGCTTAACATCCGACAGTTGTTCCCTGTCCCCTCCTTCAAAGCCTTATTAAGAGCACATCTCTTCCTAGAGGCCTTCCCTGACTAAACCCTCACTTCCTCTTCTCCCACTCCCTTCTGTGTCACCTTTGCATTTGGATTTGCACCTTTTAGTCAACCCTCCCACAGCACTTGTGTACATATCTGTAATTTATTTATAGTAGTGTCTGTCTCCCTCTCTAGACCGTAAGCTCATTGTGAGCAGAAAATGAGTCTACTACTGCTGTTGTTTTATGCTCTCCTAAGTGCGTAGTACAGTGATCTGCACATGGTTAGTGCTCAACAGATACGATTGAATGATTGATGTGGCTGATTAGATTTCAACTCTGTTGCCGGTTTCTCCATTATCATCATCATCATCACGTACTATACATTGAGTACTCACATTATGTAAAACACTGAATATGGTCTACCAAAGTCAGCCATACAGAAGACAGGTGAAATCAGAAAATTCTCATAAAATAACAGTGGCCATTTTAAGCTTTACTCCATGCTAAGCGTGGGGTTAGATACAAAATTACTGTCCCCTGTCCCCTTGCCGACAGTCAGGGCTCACAATCTATCGTCTCCTTTTTATAGATGAGGAAACTGAGGCTCAGAGAGGTGAAGTGATTTGCCCAAGGTCACACAGCAGGCTAGTGGCAGGGCCTGAAACTAGAATCCAGGTCTCCTGAGTACCAGCCCAGTTCCACTGAGCCACACTGGTTTCTGTGTAGACAGAAGTTTCATGATCACTCTTATAATGCTTTGCGGTGTTTTTATTTACAAGATTAAATATGTTACCAAATGTGGGTGATAGAATTAGCTCTGATAAATTACAGAGTATAAAAATTTATGACATTGTTCTACTCTTCTTTCCCCTCATTCTCCCTACCAAAAGCATCCTGTGTCCTTTGGAACACTATAGGCGCAGAGAATGTAAAATGACCATGTTTGGGGGGCTTGTTGTTTTAAGAATCCAATTTCATATCTGTCTCACCATCTGTCACTAGGCAGAAGAGATACAGAACAGTGGCAAATTCATGTTAGAAAGACCGCCTTGGGATCACAGAGAGAAAAGTTAATGGACATGGATTTACAAATTATTAATGATTTTTCTTGTCATTTCCTGAAAAATGGAAGCTATGCACAATGCCTCTCTCCCCAAACAGATTGCATTTTATTCCTCTGCAGTTTGTCCATCAAGCTTCATTCTGACAACATAATCCAAAACTAATCCAGAGCATTCAGTTTTCCTTGTTGGCTCTCACGTGCACTGCTTAGAGAAATCCCGCTACCTGTCAGCCCCCCTGTGTGTGCCAAGCAGGCTGCCAGGTTAACCCTTGGAGAAGACGGGGGACCTGCTGATTTAACCCCTACTTTCCTTCAAATAATCCACTGTAAATACAGCGAATGTTACCAGGCTAACTGCTCTAATCAGGGCTGGATCCCTTAAAAATCTGTTTCATACACACCCCGGTAGAACTCTAAGGATTTGCACAGCACTGCTCAGAGAAGACAGACACTTCCTCCAATAATGCATGCTCTAAATAAGCAGATGGATAGGACACACTGAAAGGTCTTAATCCCCTAAAGCAGCCTGTGAAAATATATACATCCTACCAGTGGGCTACCTCATTGCTTATAAATTCTTCCTAATTGTCAGGACAAGGTCAAATCCTAGTTAGCATTACAAAAAAAGCCAATTTAGTTATAATTTAGACTCACACTTGTTCACTTTGTCCCACAGCGTTTTTGTGTCTGACAATTAGAATCACTTTATCTTTTTTTTTTCCCCCTTAATGCTTGGTGCATGCCAGTGAATTTGAATACTGTTTGCCCAACAAAAATTATTTTGACCCAGAATAATATCCATCCATAAAGATTTTGAATGAGTCCAGACAAACTCATTTCACAATTGCATTTAAATGTTTCACATTGAACAATCAAGCAGGAACATGCACTCACAGAGTTTTGTCTTTTAAAAACACTCACTCCATTCCCAAAGCCTCATCACATTACCTTCTCCTCGTTGGAATTCAAAGCACATCACTCTATCTGCTATTGCAACATCAACAATCCGCAGCAGAAAATACCTTGCCTAAGCACAGCATACTGAAGAACACTTTGAAGCTTCACTAAGCTGAGACGCATGAGAAAAGTAATAAAACATCACGCAGCTCATTTTGTGTTTGGAAGGCAAGGCATGATGTCCAGGTTAATATCTGAAGTGGGGGGAGGGACAGAAGTCCAGGGCGAGAGATCCTAGACTCTGCCACAAACAAAACTGGGAAGATCTATTGTGACTCCTGATAAGAACATTTATTATGCTGCCATTTAATTTGAGGCATTCCTTTGAGTGAGAGAAAAAGGACTGGGTTTTCCTCCTCCTTATTTGCTCCTCATCCTTATTTACCCCTCTCTCCCACAGCCCACAAGGACCCAGAAGAAGCATACTAACAAGATATAATAATAATAATAATTGTGGTATTTGTTAAGCTCTTGATATGTGCCAGGCACCGTACTAAACACTGGGTGAGATACAAGTAAATTGGGATGGGTGCAGTCCCTGTCCCATGTGGGGCTCACAGTCTCAATCCCCATTTTACAGATGAAGTCACTGAGGCCCAGTGAAGTGACTTGCCCAAGGTCACACAGCAGACACGTGGTGAAGCCAGGATAAGCACCTAGTAGTTATGTATCTAAGAATAAAATGGTCTCAGGAGTTCAACAGAGGACACTAAAATGGGATTGTTTTGGTATTAGCTAGGCAGTTCTGAATGAGTAGTTATATTTTGAGGGTCTGTGTCCTTTTGAAGCCACAATGAGATCTTTTCCAGACACCAGAATCCTCTTTAGGCTGTTGGAAGATCATTTACATTTTGTCAGTTATACCACCCTGGAGTCATCCAGGTGTGTTGGAATATTTGCGGGTTTAATAGCACACACAAAGTGAATCTCCAGCTGAGAGCTTGGCCCTAGAAGTTGATTATGGCGATGAGTTTGTGCAGTGCCCTTTGTCCAAGGTCACCATGACCCTGCCACCTGTGCTCCTTCCAACTTGGGCAGTAGGTAGGTGGGGAGGGGTGTGAAGGTCATTGAAAAGGGGGTGCCAAGATATTTTATCCACAGGATCCATTTATGCCAGAAGGATAACAGAACATAACACTGTCCTGCTGCTTAATTGGAAATACATCTTTTAAAGGTAGCATACCACTATTATTTGAAGAGAAAGCCGAAGTTAGTTGTCAGGCATCACTACAGAAGAATAAGGTTATTCTAAAACTCTTTAGAATATATATTCTCTTTGGACAAATTTAGCTAAAGAAGTTCTGAAAAGGAAAATACAGAGACTATGGAGACGGTTGGAACAGTCAGGGAATTGTTTTTGTTGTTTTTCGTGGTCTCTCCAAAGCAGCATGATGGCCTAGTGGATATAGCCCAGCCCTGAGAGTTTGAAGAGCCTGGGTTCTACTCCCAGTTCTGCCACTGCTCTGTGACCTTGGGTAAGTCACTTCGCTTCTCTGGGCCTCAGTTACCTCATCTGTTAAATGGGGATTAAGACTGTGAGCCCAGTGTGGAACAGGGACTTTGTCCAACGCAATTTGCTTGTATCCACCCCAGTGCTTACAACAGTGCCTGGCATATAGTAAGCACTTACCAAATACCACAATTATTATTGTTATCATTTCACTTTGGATGGAGACTAGGCATTGACTCCCCATTTTACAGATGAGGAAACTGTCATACACTTGAAGAGCTTAGTACAATAAATGCCCAATTAATACCACTGATAAAGTGATTTGCCCTAGGTCGCAGAGCTGGTAACTGGCAGAGCCAGGATTAGGACCCAGGTCCTCTGACTCTCAGGGCCCATTCTCTTTGCACCGCACCATGCTGCTCCTCAGTCTAGAAATAAGGTAGGGAACACATTCAATGGGAAAGACAAAATAATATAAATGTTATGTAACATAGCTACCATTAATGTTCCTCCCTTCAAGGCCCTACTGAGAGCTCACCTCCTCCAGGAGGCCTTCCCAGACTGAGCCCCTTCCTTCCTCTCCCCCTCATCCCCCTCTCCATCCCCCCCATCTTACCTCCTTCCCTTCCCCACAGCACCTGTATATATGTATATATGTTTGTACATATTTATTACTCTATTTTACTTGTACATATCTATTCTATTTATTTTATTTTGTTAGTATGTTTGGTTTTGTTCTCTGTCTCCCCGTTCTAGACTGTGAGCCCACTGTTGAGTAGGGACTGTCTCTATATGTTGCCAACTTGTACTTCCCAAGCACTTAGTACAGTGCTCTGCACACAGTAAGCGCTCAGTAAATGCTATTGATTGATTGATTAATGTCATCACCATCCTTTTCTCACAATCCCATAACCTTAGCGTTTCCTAGACTCCTCTCTATCAGTCAACCCACATATTCAATCTATCACAAAATCCGGTCAGTTCAACCTTCACAACACCCTTTCCCTCTCCATCCAAACTGCTTCCATGTTAATCCAAGCACTTATCTTATCCTGCCTTTATTACTGTATCAGCCTCTTTGCTGACCTCCCTGCCTCCTGTTTCTTCTCACTCCAGACCTTATTTCACTCTGCTGCCTGGATCACTTGTTTTTACAAAAACATTCAGTCCATGTTTCTCCACTCCTCAGGAACCTCCAGTTGTTGCCCAACCACCTCCACATCAAGCAGAAACTCCTTACCATAAGCTTTAAAACACTCCATCAGCTCAACACCTCCTACCTCACCTCGCTGCTCTCCTAATACAACCCAGCCCATACACTTTGCTCCTCTATCCTAACCTTCTCACTGTAACTTAAGCTCATCTAGTTCGCCTCCGACCTCTCGCCCACGTCCTGCCTCTAGCCTGGAACGGCCTCCTTCTGACTGACAATTTCTCTCTCTCCCTTCAAAGCCTTATTGAAGGCACATCTCCTCCAAGAGGCCTTCCCTGACTAAACCCTCATTTCCTTTTCTCCCACTCACTTCTGCATCACCCTGACTGGCTCCCTTTATTTACAATCCCTCCACTCCCCAACACCACCCCAGTTCTCTAGCACTTATGTACACATCTGTAATCTATTTATGTATATTAATGTCTGTTTCCCCATCTAGACTGTAAGCTTATTGTGGGCAGGGAATGTGTATGTTTATTGTACTCTAGACATAGTAAATGCTCAGTAAATATGACTGATTAATATCAGCCCTAATGTCATTATGTTTGCAATCTTTCTATCATCCTCAACTCCTCACTCTATGGACTCTCGCATCCAGTCTACTGCTGAAACCTGCCAATTTTTATCTCCAAGTTATTTTGTGGATCTAGCCTTTGCTTCATTAGTGGAAGTATAAATGAATATTGTAGTGATGAAAATGTAAAAATAGAAATTCAGCAATTTTGAAGAATGGACTTATACCTAGCATAATCGGCATATTAGGTCCTGAGGAATGCTGAACTGAATTGATTTTAACAAAACAAAACTCAGACCTAAGGTACATGTAGGTTTAAGATGGCTCTTTATGTAAACCTATTATGTTTGCTCAGTGATAAGTACACCATTTTCCAAAAGGTTGTAAAAACCGCTTAAGTGATTCTTTGAAGCTTTAGATCTTAACACTTAAATGTCCAGTTTTCTGCAGTCTAGCAGTCCAGATACGACACAACCCAGTGTCAACAAAAGATTGTTTAGAAAATGTTGTGATGGATAACTAATCAATATTTTACAAAAAATTTTGACAGTGCTGGGTCGTTTGTTGATCATTTTTCCTTCCCATATCATACCAGGTGTAATCTCTTATCCTGCTATTGATCATGTTCCTTATCAGCCCTCCACAATGTACATTTTGTAGGTGCTGTATAATGTAAACAATATGGGCCTAATTGATTGACCCTTTGAAATCTAGCTGTAAATGGGAATGGTAGAATATCATGAAGAATTCTGAAGCCTTAAGTCCAGTCTCACTGGCTGCAGAATATTGCAGTAATCACAAGTCAATAATGACCAGAAAAAAGGTGCTTTCCCCAAGCTATAAAATGAAAATAATGTGGCATTTGGATTTCAAATATCATATTTCAAGTAGAGATGGGTTGCACATATTGCAGGTGCCTTCAAAGGAGATGTGTAACTTCTTTGTGTGTCTTTTTCTGGAGCAGTGAAGTGATTGAAGTCATGAATTTATCCTGTTTTCTGGTTCCTAACAAAATCAGGTCATGCCCCCCCCTCGCCCCCACCACCAATGACTGAATCTACTGTGCTCATAAACCATTTGATTTTTCAGTTTTATCCAGAATCTTCTAGACTAGATGCCTAATCTATCCTTAGTCTT
The DNA here is from genome assembly GCF_015852505.1 of Tachyglossus aculeatus. Taxonomy (NCBI): domain Eukaryota; kingdom Metazoa; phylum Chordata; class Mammalia; order Monotremata; family Tachyglossidae; genus Tachyglossus; species Tachyglossus aculeatus. The sequence goes on along the minus strand of NC_052077.1, from coordinate 7,674,936 downwards.
CATCAGGAAACAGGTCCACTAAAATCTTGTATTAGATTTGGTACGGATAGGGCTTGCTTCTCCGCTTTTTCAATTTCACCCAAGAATATCCAGTTAGAAGTTAAATCAATCACTTATCAGTAGTATTTATTGAGTCCCAACTGTGTATAGAGCATTGTCCTCAATCCTTGAGAGAATGTGACATTTTGAAGATGCAATCACTGCTCTGAGGGTATTACAATCTAATGGAAGAGGAGTTTACAATCTAACAGAAGAGGCACACCCAAAACACATTACAATTGAAAGTGGAAGGATTTGTGGATGAGTAAGTGCTTGAAGAGTTGGGAATGTAATATGAACCAAAGTTGCTGGTAGTTGCAGTGGTTAACTACACACATGGTACAAAAGTGACGAGGTGGTAGTTGAGAGGATATGGCTTGGGGAGAAGAAAAATAATCCTGAAAGAGGAGGGATTTCAAGAGGGCTTTGAAAGTGGGGAGAACTGTGTTCTTGTTGGATTTGAAGTGGGAGGGAGTTCCAGGGAAGAGAAAGGCAAGATGAGGAATGAGATATGGTGAATAAGTTAACTTGAAGAGCAATGAGGAGGGTGAAATGGGTTATGTATACTCTTGTCTTGGCACATAGTGAGCACTTACTAAATAGCATCATTATAACAGACTGATGTTTAACAGGAGTTTTAATTTTATATGAGAGGCCTTGGGGCATTAGTCCAAGGTATGGCATTATCCCAGTAACAAGAGAGGGAGAATAGAACTTATTTTTTCATCTATTAAAGAACTGACGCGATTTTGACACCTGTCTACATGTTTTGTTGACTGTCTCCCCCTTCTAATAATAATAATAATGATGATGGCATTTGTTAAGTGCTTACTATGTGCAAAGCACTGTTCTAAGTGCTGGGGGGATACAAGGTGATTAGGCTGTCCCACGTGGAGCTCACAGTCTTAATCCCCATTTTACAGATGAGGTAACTGAGGCCCAGAGAAGTTAAGTGACTTGCCCAAAGTCACACGGCTGACAGGTGGCGGAGCCGGGATTAGAACCCATAACCTCTGGCTCCCAAGCCTGCGCTTTTTCCACTGAGCCACGCTGCTTCTCAACTTCTAGACTGTGAGCCTGTTGTTGGGTAGGGACTGTCTCTATATGTTGCTGACTTGTACTTCCCAAGCGCTTAGTACAGTGCTCTGCACATAGTAAGTGCTCAATAAATGTGATTGAATGAATGAATGGTGTTCCAAAAAAAGGATACGAGCTAGTGGTATTGCACATTTGGCCTAGAGGGAGATTTTGCCGTATCTACCTGCCCTCACCCAGAAAACCAAACCCTCAAATCTCCCCCAATGGTTGATTTTTCTGAATGTTTTTGATGGTGGATAGGACAAATATTTTAGAGCCTTACTTTCTGATGATCCCCATTCTTATCTTTGGGTTTAATGTTATCAGCAAGAAATTTGTACATTTGTATCCATTCTAAAAACCACAAAAAAGCCAGGACATGTGTATGAAGTCACAAGAATTGAAAAGTGCTGGGTCAATCCCTTCATGAAATTAAAATGATAGAACAGCTCTTGGTGAGAAGCTAATGGCTGGTCAGTTATTCAGTCAGTCATATTTATTGAGTGCTTATTGTGTACAGAGCACTGTACTAAGCACCTGGGAGAATACAGTTTAACAATATAACAAACCCATTCCCTGCCCACAGCGAGCTTGCCTAGCTGGCTATCCTGATGAAATAGGAATTCAGAAAACCGGCTTACATTCAATGAGCAATTTCAGCAAAGCAGCAATGAACCTGAAACTAACTAGACAAGTTTCAAGTCACCAATTATAAAAAGATTCTGCATCCAATTTCCTCAGAGGAAGAGGGTGGCCCTTGAGAAAGTTGAGATGAAATGTGGCTGGTTTTAATTGGGTTGAAAAATTCCCAGTTATGTGAGCTTTCAGTAGTTTGGAATTTCACAATGGAGACTAGCCAGCATTCAAACTAGTTCTAGTCAAATTACTCAAAAAATATGCATAGAAATCCTTTGATTTTATTAAAGAATAGTTACATTTATTTGTCTCATTTGTTAAATTTTAAAAAAATTTTCATAATGCTGATGGGTAAACTAGATTTTTTCATTTTGTTTGTAATAATTTTGTTATTTATTAGGCACTTAATAAAGGACAGTACTCAGAAGGGTAATCCAGTTAGACACAGTTCCTGTCATACATGGGTCTCACAGTCTAAAAAGTAGGGAAAGCAGGAATCTTATCCCCATTTTAAAGATGAGGAAATGCATATCTAAAGTGGTTAAATGATTTCCTTAAGGCCACACAATAAGTCAATTCCAAGCAGGAATAAAAAACACAGAATTTCTGACCCCTGCTTAGTCCCAGGATTTTTCTCTTAGACAGCTCTTTTTGATAGAATGTATAGATTTGGAGAGATTTTGCTTTTCACCTTGAAAAAACTAGTGTTCAAAATGGAACATATTAGGGGACATTATGTAATTGAATTGATAATTTCCTTAAAAAAAAGTCAAATCTGCAATTTCCCTCGGTCATTTATTCTTTGAAATTCCTCCATCAGGGGCAAAGAATCCCTTCCTGCCTCCTCCCTTCCTGTAAGCCCCTTGTGGGCAGGAAATGTGTCTACCAACTCTTATATTTTACTCTCTCAACCATTTAGTACGGTGCTCTATTTACAATAGAGAGCTTTGATGTGACTGATAGAATATGACACCTTCCAGAATCGTGCTTCATACTGGACTGAAGATCTATAGAGTGGTTGTAATGATTCAACATAGTTCTGGTTGACACCAGGAACTAACACATTGTCATATCTAATTCTTGGTCAGTTTTAGCAGCATCACCTACAATCCACAGGATTCCTACTTAGTGCTAGTTGGCAATAAGGGATCACAAAAATTCTAGGAATGCAGTGAGTTTCACAATTTTGAGGCACATTGTAATACTGGATTACGTACAGGATTTCTTGTAGGCCTGGAGGTCAGAAGAACCTGGGTTCTGATCCTGGCTCTTCCACTTGTTGGTTGTGGGCAAGCCCCTAACTTCTCTGTGCCTCAGTTACCTCATCTGTAAAATGGGGATCAAGACTGTGAACCCCATGTGGGATATGGATAGTGTTCAGCCTGATTAGCTGGTATCTACCACAGCACTTAGTACAGTTCCTGGCACAGAGTGCTTAACAAATACCATTAAAGAAAAAAAGATGACTTCAGGATACCAGCTCCGGGCAGCAGTCACGTCTACCAACTCGTATTCAGTTTTCCCAAGGGCGTCGTGTAGTGTTTGGCCCACTGTAAATTCTCAGTAAATACCATTAACTGATTGATATCTCAGCAGTTCCTGAAGAGTGGATTGAAATGGAGTACCATAAATAGAGAAGACAGAAGAGCAGTTGTCAAATTTGTGAAGCAAATAGTGTGGGATGACTCTATGCCACTGGGAGGGAACAGCAGTGGACGACCTACTTGGGGTGGATTTTCTGGAATAGGGTGGCTCTTAAAATAGAGGTTTGCAAATATCTATCACTGAGAACCAGAATCAAAACTATCAGCATTAGCAGTAGCATTTATTGAGTCCCTATTATGTGTGGAATACTAGGTACTAAAAGCCTTACTTTTTTTTGTTTTCTTTTGTTTTAATGGTATTTGTCAAGCACTTAGTATGTGCCAGGCACTGTACTAAGCATTAGGGTAGATATAAAATAATCAAATTGGACATAGTCCATGTCCCATGTGGGGGGTCTCAATCTTAATCTCCATTTTGCAGTTGGGGGAACTGAGGCACAGAGAAGTTAAGTGACTTGCCCAAAGTCACACATCAGAAAAGTGGTGGAGCTGGCATTAGAACCCAAGTCCATCCGACTCCCAGACCTGTGTTTTATCCATCAGGCTACACTGTTTCTACTGTTGAAGAAAAAAAAAGGCTCCATCTCTCAGAGCATAACAATATAACAGAGAAAAGAGGATACAAATTTCCAAACATACAATTGGCAGAAGAGTAAGCGTGCTGGTATGAGATTAAAACAAAAGTAAAACACAAGAGAAGCAGCCTGGCCTAGTGGATAGAGCTTGGGCTTGGGAGTCAGAAGGACCTGGGTTCTAATACTGGTTCCGCCATGTGTGACCTTGGACAGGTCGCTTAACTTCTTTGTGCTTCAGTTACCTCCCGTGCAAATTTGGGATTAAGACTGAGCCCCACATGGGACTTGGACTGTGTCCAACCTGTTAGCTTGTATTTACCCCAGTGCTTAGTACGGTGCCTGGCACATAGTGCTCAACAAATACCATAAAAAAGTAGCCAAGTAACTACCAGATGTTCCAGGAGTACTTCCACGACTGGAGTGGTGGTGTGATCAGAAGATGGAGGTTAATCAAAAATTCTTTCTTGGAAGAGGTGGGTTTAAAGAGAATCTTGAAATCGGGGAGGTTTGGGATTTGGTAAATCTCAGCGGAGAGGAAAAGTCCTGAGCAATGACCAGGATACAAGCTGGGAGTCACAAGAAGCTGGATGCTACAAATAGCAAATACAGCTTCCCATTCAAGTGTAGTCTTCGTTGCACAGTGCAGAAGGGACCTTTGAGTGTGCAATTAGTGTCTCTGCAGACACATCAATTTCACAGTCTCTATCTTTGAATACAACAGGAAGATCAACAAACACGGACACACATATACAACTGTGTATAAATTTATACACATATATGTATGCAGATTCAGATATATATATGTTCATATATGTATAATATAATGTAGGTATCAGCTGTTCCTCATGCTTTTGATGCTGCTACTTAATGTCTTAATCTTCTGTAACCTCTGCTGTATGTGTTCACATGCAAACACAACAGTGTATTTTAGATATCTGCATAATTTGCACGGTTGACAAGTGTTCTTGATCAGAACTCTTAATATCCATCTCGTTTCTTTCTAAAATGTTTGTTCTCGTTACCGTATACACCACTGGGTGTGTTTTCATGTAAAAATGCCCTTAGATTTTTTTTGTTTGCACCTCTGCAAAGTTTAAAACATTATTTCATTGTAACCTCACTTCATTATAAGAGTAGACTACTCCAACTCTCATTTTCAAGCGTTTTGTCTAATTTTTTTCATAAATGTAAACTGCTAGCAAAAGTCAAATTTTTTTTTTAGCACAATAGAACTGCCTCAAAATTTTTCTTTTTTGTGAAAAGGGGTGGCTTATATACGTTCCAGGAGTTATCCACGCTTTCAAGCCAGAGGACAGGAGCTGAGCCGACACATACCATTAATTGCTCTATGCTAGCTCCATTTATTTTGAAAAGTTTGATGCATTTTCAACTGATAATCCCAGCATTGCACATTCAGAGATAAGATTTCTCTTGACATGACTCGTGATTTCTAAAATAGCAACACGATTCTGAAGTGCAGTGACATATGGACAATACTCGTCGGCAATTCATCTTTCAGCTGATTATAAAGTGCCATCTCCTCTCCTTTGGCCCTTCCATTGATTGCTTCAGCTCACAGTCTGATAACTCAACTTGTTGATGGCAGGCAAGTAGCAGCTGTGTGAATTCCAGGATAAAGCTTGAGGAGGTAGGAACTGGGCATTAGTTTTGGCCCAGGGCTTTGACCATTTGTAGAAATATTAGATATTAATATCCTTGTCGGGGTTTCAGAAGTCAGATCTGTCTAGACGAATAAGATATGGGTTAGCCTATTAACTGTGAGTAGCATAATACATTTTCAGTGGGTTTGCAAAGTCCCTCTTGAAGAAACTGGACATTTATCCAGACTAATATCCTGTCATCATTTCTCCCAAGCATCCCAAGCATGGTATGCAATTGAAAAGGCTAAACCATAACAGTTTCCAAAATGACAGAGGTTAGAGATGCCACCATTTGTATTATCTTTCCTTTTACTAAGATGGTTTTCTTAGTTAACTACGCAGTTTAGCTGAAGTTTTTTTGGCTGCTATCATCGTAGGTACAGTCTAGCTTTCCAAGCTATCCCTTCATTTTGACAGTCAGCCTGTAAAGGTCATTTTTGTCTGCAATTGTAAATGTGGCTGGCAATGCTTCCACTGAATTTCCCTTCCAGAAATAGAAATAGGGCGGTCACCACCGCACCGAAGAATTCCGGACTGCTGGTGATAACACCTTACCCCCCATTACATTTAGGTTTAAATAAAAAATAGCTATTCAAATAGTAAAGATAAAAACCACTGTGAATGTATCTGGTGGGAAAAGTTTGTGTTGGTACTTAATAATAATAATTATGGTATTTGTTAAGTGCTTACTATGTGCAAGGCACTGTACTAAGTGCTGGGGTAGATTGGGTGGAACGCAGTCTGTGCCACGTCTCATGCTCACATTTTTGTTTGTTTAAAGTGAATAAGTAAGGAATGGTTTTACAACAGACATTAAGGTAACGTGTCAAATAGTGTACTTAAGGGTATCACAGGAAAACACACACACACACACACACACACACACACACACACACATCTTTAGAGAAAATCCACAGAACCCGCAGAGGTGTGCATTGTCAGGTGGCCCATTAGCTCCCTTTCTCTGCCCCAGAAACATTGGGGAAACACAAGCACCATTTCCAAGCTGTGAGATTTGAGGGAAATAGCTGAGTCAGAACTGGGATTTTTCAAAATAATGCCCGATGGAAAGATGTCTGGTGTCACATCAGCACTGGGTCATTTTTCTAAAATGTCATTCTCTGCATGTCTTCCCACTCCTCGAAAACCTGCAGTGATTACCCAAGCATCTCTCTATCAAGTAGAAACTCCTGATCACTGGCTTTAAAAGCACTCAATCAGCTCTCTTCCTCTTCCTTATCTACTCTCTTCTCACACTACATCCAGGTATTTTGTTGCTGAAAATAGTGAATTCCATGTGGTCCGTTCAGTTTGAATAGTAGGGAGTGGTAGGGAAGGCCAAAGCAGGCTGGGGCCAATTCTTTGGTTACTTTCATGGTGGGTTCTCTACCTCCCCTGTAGAGAAGACTTTGAGCTCTGGTTACAGCTTGGCATGGCCCTCACTGCCCAAAGGTACCAGCTCTCCGTTTCCCAGTTCCTGGTCTAATTCTGAAAGTGCCTTTTCGAGGTGCCATACTTTCCACGGCACAGAATGGAAGAGAGATAAAACCTCCCTTTCCCCTCCCTCCCTGCCTGGATAGAGAGAGAGAGAGAGTGAGAGAGAGAGACACATAGACACACACACACTCTGAATTTTATATAACATCGCAGTAGCAGTAGAAATAGATAAAAAACTAAACTGATGATATGTATGTAAACGGATAATAATAAAAATAATGGTATTTGTTAGGTGCTTACTATGTTTCAAGCACTGTTCTAATTGCTAGGGTAGATTAAAGGTAATCAGGTTGTCCCATGTGGGGATCGCAGTCTTAATCCCCATTTTACAGATGGGGTAACTGAAGCACAGAGAAGTTAAGTAGCTTGCCCAAGGTCACACAGCTGACAGGTAGTGGAGTCAGGATTAGAACCCATGATCTCTGACTCCTAAGCCCATGGTCTTTCCACTAAGCCACACTGCTTCCCACTAGGCCACGCTGCAAAATGGATTTTGATTTTGTTCTGTGAATCCTATATAGTTGTATGGATATGAACTTGGCTCCTAAGTCTAGTTCTATAAATGTTTCTCGTAGTGCTCTGCAAATAGTAAGTGTTCAATGATTGTCATCATTATTGGTATTTACTTAGTGCTTACTGTGTACAGGGCACTGTACTAAGTGCTTAGGAGGGTACCATACAACAGAATGAGTAAACATGCTCCCTGCCTACAACGAGTTTACAGTCTAGTGGACAAGCTTACATTGATATACAAATTGTTAGGGTAGCTCTTTTGAGGTGACTTGTATCTAAAGCGCTGTATTTTGGAATACCGAAAAATCCAAGCTTATAACATCTACATGCCGAGTAACTTACAGGTTTAGTTTGATTGAGACCTATTTCATTGCATTTATGGATAGAAATGAAACAGTTTCCCTTTTCATCTTGGGGCAAACCATTTAGAAATATGAAATTAAAACTGCCTTGTGATCGTCATGCATGGCTGGAAGAGGTAGCCACTTCGCTCTTCAATATAGAATATGATAGTTGTTCATGTGGATTACATTTTAATATTATCCTGGTATCTTAATTATAAAGGATTATAAGCAGATCTTAAGTGGATGGCAGTGTGGTGGGGTCATATTATGGAATATTATGAGCTGTCTAATCTTTGACCCGTGTCTTTCTATCATTTTGGAACCTTTGCAGGAAACGAACTAAAAGTAGTTTTTAACACTTACCCGCTTCTCTTTCTTTTTGAGCAAAAGCCATGTCTCAACATGACTGTTTATTTGGTGTCTAGGAATGGGGTAGCATGCTAGAAGGAAGAGAGGATTTGTGTAAATCTCATTTCATTTTCTCAGATGAGAAAAAGAACGAGCAAAATGCATTTTGCGAGTACGGCTTGGAAATCCCATTGAAAAGCTCAGTAAAACTGCAATTAGGCAGAGCATCAGTGGAGGCTATTAAGCGTTTCAGCAGATGATAGAAGGGGTAGGTGAAAGAAACTCTGTCTTTTCTGAAGGGATGCAGCGCCATCTTAAAATAGCGCTTAGCTTGGCTTTTGTCGTATTAACTGTGGGAACTCTGGTGGAAATACATTTAGGTACTTGAAGACTCTAAGTTCCGAGATAAAGCCAACTGATACTGTGAACAGCTTGCCTGAGAGGTAAATTGCATGCAGAAACTAAACATGACAGGCAAAGATAAAGCACTTATTATGATTAATACCAGAAGTTGTAGGGAGGCTTACTTACTCAAGACCAGGAAACCTCACTTTTACCTGATAGTATTCACAGCGCTAGCCGTGCTCCAATGTATCACGCACTTCCCTAATGTCAGATTACTATCAATCAGTCAATCGTATTTATTGAGAGCTTACTGTGTGTGGAGCAGTGTAGAAAGTGCTTGGGACTCTACAGAGTTGGTAGACACATCCCTGCCCACAAAAAGAGCAGTCTAGAGGGGAATCCGCGAATTCTCAAGAGAACGTGGATTTCAAACTTCTGTGCTCTTTACCTGGTAGGAAGGAGAACAGGTATTTAACAGATGAGGAAAGTGAGGCCCTATGAAGTTAAATGACTTGATCAAGGTCAAACAGCAGGTGAGCGGCAGAGCCAAGACTGTCAGTCAATCATATTTATTGAGCACGTACTGTGTGCAGCACTCTATACTAAGCTCTTGAGAGAGTACTATATAACAGACACATTCCCCACCTGCAACAAGCTTACAGTCTAGAGGGGGAGAAAGATATTAATATAAATAAATTAGAACCCAGATAGGTCCTCCCACTCCCAGAGCCATGCTCCTCCCACTAGTCCACACTATTTCTCTTCAAGTGGCTTTATTGTAAACATGTTGTGATGCTGGGGTTGAGAACTAGAAGCAGTCTGATATCCGTGAGCTCTTGGAGAATATGGCCAAAAGATGGGGTTTCAGTAAGTGGCAGAGCTGTTAAGTGCTGGAAGGAAAGGCAGCAGGTTTACCATTCTGGCATGCGGCTGTCAGAGATGGAGTGGGTGCGTTTCTGAAGCCAACATCTTCTGGCCATGAAGAAAGTATACGTGGCCAATAATGATAATATAATTTGGGTTTTGGCTAAGCGCTTACCATGCGTCAAGTACTGTTGTAAACCTTGAAGTAGATACACGATAGCCATGTTGGATACAATCCCTGTCCCATGTCAGCCTCTCAGTCTAAAGATGAGGGAGAACAGGTAGTTTTTTTGTGGTATTTGTTTAGCACCTCCTATGTTTCAAATGGTGTTCTAAGTGCTGGGGTAGGTACAAGTTAATTAGGTCAGCCACAGGCCCCATTTCCATCTGGGGCTCACAGTCTAAGTTGGAAGGAGAACAGGAATTAATCCCCATTTTACAGTTGAAGAAATTGAGGCACAGAGAAGTTAAGTGACTTGTTCAGGGTCACATAGCAGACAAGTGTCAGAGCCAGGATTAGAAACCAAATCCTCTGACTCCTCCTGGGGTCAGAATAAAAGTGTGCATCATGTGGAGATGATGGAAGATCAGTGATTGTTCTATTTAGCCATAATCATGCACAAGAAATCAGCCATTCCACTTTATAGCACTCCTCTAGTGCTTTTTCATAGTAGTGCTACCGAATTTTAATGTCAGTAGTATAATGCTCTTAAGAGAGTCCCCCAAAAACTGAATCACCATCAGTGGTATTTGAGTGTTTATTGTGTGCAGAGCTCTAATATTAAGTGCTTGGGAAAGAACAATACATCAGAGTTGGTATTTCCTCCTCATGAGAGCTCTATCACCCATTTCCAGATTGGCAACTCCCACAAAAGCATCAAGTGGTGATCATGAACACAAATCATGCACATTGATCATAACCGTACTATGACTGGCGGAGTTGTCAACCCTCCAGAGGTTGAGAAGTCTGGGTGGCACTATGGAACCTGTATATATGTATATATGTTTGTACATATTTATTTTACTCTATTTATTTATTTATTTATTTATTTTATTTGTACATATCTATTCTATTTATTTTGTTAGTATGTTTGGTTTTGTTCTCTGTCTCCCCCTTTTAGACTGTGAGCCCACTGTTGGGTAGGGACTGTCTCTATATGTTGCCAATTTGTACTTCCCAAGCGCTTAGTACAGTGCTCTGCACATAGTAAGCGCTCAATAAATACGATTGATGATGATGATGATGATGGAACTTGCATTTTGAAACATACTAGGTCAGGGGTGGTGAAAGATATCTTTTCAGTGGTAGAAAGACATTTCTGCAGTAGAAAATGGAGCCAGAACATTGGCATAATTCTGGTATATTGTTTTTGCAAATAGGACAGAACATCAATTCCAAAGACTCACTGGTCATTGCACCAGTAAGCCTAACCAGTAGCGAACAATACAGGAATCAATCAGTGATATTTGAATGCTTACTGTGTGCAGAGAACTGCACTAAGCTCCTGGGAGAGTACAATACAACTAAGTTGGTAGACACATTCCCTGCCCACAATGAGCTTATGGTCTAGATGGGGAGACAGACATTAATATAAATAAATAAATTAAAGCTGTAGACATACATGCTGTTGGACTGAGGGTGGAGTGAATAGCAAGTATCCAAAGGGTAGAAATCCTAGTGTATAGATGATGCAAAAGGGAGAGGGATAGCGTGGCTCAGTGGAAAGAGCATGGGCTTGGGTGTCAGAGATCATGAGTTCAAATCCCGGCACTGCTTACTTATCAGCTGTGTGACTTTGGGCAAGTCACTTAACTTCTCCGTGCCTCAGTTACCTCATCTGTAAAATGAGGATTAAGACTGTGAGCCCCACGTGGGACAACCTGATCACCTTGTATCTTCCCCAGCGCTTAGAACAATGCTTTGCACATAGTAAGTGCTTAACAAATGCCATTATTATTATTATTATTATTATAGAGGGAGGCAGGGAAAGAGGGCATAATCGGGGAGGCTTCCTGGAGGAGATGAGACCTTCCTTTAATAAGGCTTTGAAGGTGGGGGAAGTGGACAGAAATGATGATAGTCCAATCTCTCCTAGGCATTCATCATAATATATCAGGATGGCTAAATAGAACTCAGTGACAATATCCAGTTCTTTGCTACCAATAAAAACTTTGGATTGAGTTTATAACTTCCTTGAAGTTTGCTACGTTACCTTATTTTCTTTAGGTTCATTAACAAACCTTGGCACTCGGTAGATTTTAAATTATCTGCGTGTGTTCTTGCCTTGCTTCCTCTGTGCTACATAATTGTCCTCTGAGAAGCAGCACGGCATAGTGGATGAAGCACGGGCCTGGAAGTCTTGGGTTCTAATCCTGGCTCTGCCACATGTCTGCTGTGTGACCTTGGGCAAATCACTTCACTTCTCTTTGCCTCAGTTACCTCATTTGTCAAATGAGGATTAAGAGTGTGAGCTCCATGTGGGACAGGGACTGTTTCCAACCTGATTAGATTGTATCTACCCCAGTGCCTAGAGCAGTGCTTGGCACATAGTAAGCACTTAACAAGTACCATTATTATTGTTATTATTATAATTATCCTTATTTAGTCACTCCTGAATGACTGGCTATGAGCCCCATGTGGGACAGGGACTGTGTCCAACCTGATTAGATTGTATCTATCCCAGTGCCTAGAACAGTGCTTGGCACATAGTAGGCACTTAACAAGTACCATTATTATTATAATTATCCTTAGGTGGTCACTCCTGAAGGACTGGCTATAAGACTTCTGAGAGTGTTCATGGTCTGTTCAATTGGGAGCGTTTCTGGAGGATTTAGAAGTGTGCGCTAATACCAGCATCACACTTTTCCCTGTAGCGTGGCTGTGGACATAAACTGAACAGGGTAAGACCTTGCATTGACCTCCAGTCTTGAGAATTTGGAATCAAGAACCTGCACGAAGGACCTGATGAAAGCAACAGTGGGCTGCACACTACCACCACCTGATTTTTGTGTCGGCCCATTCCTTCCAAGTGATGGAGTGCAACAAGTGAGTAGGCAAGCCAGGGTGTAAAACATTGTGTAGCAGCCTAGTGCCAGTGCAGTCCCATAACCCAATAACCATGCTGTTGGTCCCGAAGAAAGATTGTGACTCAATCAGGAGACCTATGTCTATTCCCAACCTGCAAGTAGGGAAATGCTTGCTGGAGTTAAGCTATCGGTGGCCAAGATTTCTGACTAAAGAACTACCTTCTGTAGGAAACCTGGAAAAATAGCTGGCTAATGTGAGTGGCAAGGGCCACAGTGGTTACCAAGCCTTTGCTTCATTTTCCTGGTTTTGAGGAATTGGCCATTGGAAGAACCCTCAACCCTGACATGACTGGCTATAGCTTCACAAAGTAGACTCAAGGATCACAAATGAAGTTTTCCGGGCTGCCAAATTGATTTAACACTTGCCAGAAACCAGATTTACTGGCTTCAGGCAGAGAAACAGCATGGCCTAATGGGTAGAGCAAGTGTCTGGAAGTCAGAAGGACCTGGGTGCTAATCCTGGCTATGCCACTTCTTTCCTTCGTGACCCTATGTCAGAGGAATTTTCAAAGATGCTAGGTTCTGCCTCTGGCAGTAGACAACTAAGAAATCCTGGATCCTAACTGGGTAAAATAGATTCCTAATGTAATACAAAATGACGGAATTATATATGCCTCATTACTTTCTATAGGAAAGTATATAGTATAATTTCCTGCAATTATAGTAACATTCTTGGAAATGTTTGCTCCATAAAATTAGGCAGATTTGTTTTCCTATTTGTTTTTTTAAATTAAATCTGTACCATCTGTCTCAGTTTACCTTTGATTCAGCTTTTCTACTTGCACTAGATGTTTATGTTTAGTAGGAATGGTTATGGTAGTCATAGTAATAGTATTTATTAGAATGTACTTTAGGTATTTATGTCTAACCCAGTGCTTGGCACAGAGTAAGCTCTTCACTGTTACAATTACTATGATTCCCACAAAGTACAGTACAAAGTGCTGGGGAAAGGACCGGGTAGAGAATTAGACATTGTCTCTAACCTCCAAGAGGCTAAGAATTAGAGTCGGGGAGAGGGGGTGGGCAACAGGTATACAAGGAAAGATGGAACAAAACCCCCAAAACAATATAGAAGACAAGGACTATTATAAATACAAAAGAGCAATAGGGAATTGGGCTTAGAGGGGCAGAGATCCTGGTTCCTCATGGTTCAGAGCACCGTATTGCAGGGCCTGCTGGAAAAAGCTTGGGCCTGGGAGTATGAAAACCTGGGTTCTATTCCCGGCAATACCACTTGTCCGCTGTGTGATTTGGGGAAAGTCACTTTACTTCTCTGCGCCTCCGTTACCTCAGCTGTAAAATGGGAATTAAGACTGTCAGCCCTTATGTGGATGGGGAATATATCTTGAAGCTACCCCAGCTTTTAGTATAGTGCTTGGCCCAATCTAAGTGCTGAACAAATACCACAGTTGTTATAATGATTATTTTACATGCCTTTGCCTTCAAACTCTGAGGAGAGTTTGAGGGTTAAGCCTTGAGTGGTAGGATGCCCCAGTAGTTTATTCATAATAATGTCTGTCTCCCGCTCTAGACTGTAAGCTCGTTATGGGCAGGGAATGTGCCAGTTTATTGTTATATTATACTCTCCCAAGGGCTTTGCACAGTCCTTTGCACACAGTAAGCGCTCAATAAATACATTGAATTGAATCGAACAGTGCTGGATTTGAAAAATGTAGAAAGAGGGCCATGTCACTGGTTTCACAGGATGATTGCCATTTTGGCCTCTTCATTCATTCAGTCATATTTATTGAGTGCTTACTGTGTGCAGAGCACTGTACTAAGCGCTTGAGAAGTACAAGTTGGCAACATATAGAGATGGTCCCTACCCAGCAGTGGGTTCACAGTCTAGAAGGGGGAGACAGACAACAAAACATGTGGACAGGTGTCACGTCGTCAGAACAGATAGAATTAAAGCTAAATGCACATCAGTAACAAAATAAATAGAATAGTAAATATGTACAAGTAAAATAAATAGAGTAATAAATCTGTACAAACATATATACAGGTGCTGTGGGGAGGGGAAGGAGGTAGGGTGGGGGGATGGGGAGGGGGAGAGGAAAAAGGGGGCTCAGTCTGGGGCTCAGTCTCTTCTTAATCGTGCAGTGTAGCAATATCCAGAGACTTGCTCCCAACCTCTACCCGTTGCACTTAAACTAATGAGTCTTTGGTCTGGGTGCCTCAGAGTTGCTGCTTCATTATGACTGAGTCTGCACTGTCTGTACCCCACAAAGTGAAGTGGAAAACTGGCAAATACCTGCTTCATTTGGTCAGTGCGGATAACTCTGTGGCTTGAAATACCCACATTGGCTCAGTTTTGGTTGCCTGTCTACCCTAAATTAACCAGTCAATTATCACATTTCTACTTCATTCTGTGCTCTTCGTTGCTAGCCTCAGAGAAAGAAATAATTTGCCATCCATAAAAGACTTCTTGAGGCAAAATGTTGAAAAAAGGGAACAGTAGTCTGCCTCTTTAGAAGAAGGAAGCTCGGAGCTTCCCAGTGGTGGTGCTAGGCGAGGAGCTGGACTATTTCAGAGCAGATGAGGCAGGAGATGAATTCACTCTTCCTCTTGGATCCTGTGCTTCATTTCTATGGTTATAGGTCACTGAGGTCCTGGAGGAACTCTGTGATGAAGGAGTCTGGCCCATTTCATTAAGAAATAAACGACTATTTTCTAAGGAAGATTTTATAGATCATTACAATTAAACTGCTGAAAAGGGCAACTTTAATAAGAGCATATTAAAAGTATTTCCAGTTCAATAAAATGCTTTTGGGATTATAATTGAAAGGCAGAAACATTCCCCTCAGTTATAATTCCCCGCAAATTTTTGATTCTTCGGTGCCTGGGAGATTGCGTGTTGATGAGAGGTGATGAAGGATTCATTCATTCATTCAATTGTATTTATTGAGCACTTACTGTGTGCAGAGCACTGTACTAAGTGCTTGGGAAGTACAAGTCAGCAACATCATTCAATCGTATTTATTGCGTGCTTACTGTGTGTGCAGTACTGTACTAATCTCTTGGGATAGTACAATATAGCAATAAACAGGTATGTTCCCTGCCCACAGCGAGATGGATAGGCTCGGAAGTTTCCCTTAGGGTGGAAATATAGAAAACAAGCAAAAAAACCCTAACAGATATCTCTTTCCCCACTTTGACAGCGTACGGGTACCCACGTATTCAAACATTATTTTTTTTAAAGCTTGCTGTTCATATGTATACATATGGTCTTCACAAATTGAGTGTTTCTCTCTTTTTCTCTCTTTCTCTCTCCCCCTTCCTCTCCACTGCCCCTTGTTTTCAAAGGTGATGTAACTTATTGCGAACTCCTGACCAAGTGAATATATGTGTTTGGAAAGACCAAGTCTGCATGCTACGTTAAGAGCAGCAAAGGTAAAGACAGTCCTGGCTATGATTTAATCTTTGCCCTCCAGGCTTCTGGGCCCATCACTGTTTTTAAAATTGACTATATCTCAATTTCACCCTTTATTTATAAACTTTAATGGGTGACCATAAGTTGTGATGCTTTTAATTTTCTATGTGATTTTCCTTAAAAATAATTCTTGGCCAAATAGAAGTTTTATTTGTTTGTGATCTTATACCATGCAGCTCTCATCCCATCCCTAGTTTGGGGCTTTTTTTCAAATCTGGGAGATGGAAACTGAATCGAGATTTCATGATGTGTGTTTTTATTGGATAAAATGTGGAAGCCTGGTAGAACAAGCAGAGAATGTCCAAGAGATTTCTATCCTTCGTATTATTTTGTTTCTTAATTCGCTAGAACAGTTTGGCTCTTCAACTTGGTTTGAGTTATATGACTTGCTGAAACACTTGAGGGCAAGTGGCCAAAATTAAAGTTCTTTTATGTTAGCCTCCAGTGAATTGGCATAATTGCCTAGCTGTGGATGAACAGCTCCTTTAACAAACAGCTCAGGTTTACTTCTAAAGGAAGCAAGTGGTTTTTAGCAGCTCAACTCTTTGATAAAATGTTAGTAGGCAAAGGAAAGACTAAGATTATGGAGGCCCTCTTCTTTCACTGGTGTTGATGGATATAAGGCATGCATAAATGAATGGTGAGGGAATTATCTTTTTCTGTGCGCCGTTATATGAAATAACATCCGATCTATCATATTGCCCGGAAATGTGTACTATACAGGGAATCAAAAGATATGCATGTTTTACTTTCTAACATTTTAGAGCACTAACCGTACAGAGCTCTTCTATTAGGGAAAATATAGGTTGGCGGGGGCGGGATGATACATACTGTGGAGATCAGATTTCATTTAGGCTTTTCTCAGTTTGAGTAGAGAAGATACTGAAAATAATGATTGCTTGATTCCCTTATCATTTTCAGCCTGTCACTGTTCTAGTAGCCAGGAACCACATTTCCTCTCTTGACTTCTCCTGTGGGAGAATAGAAAGGGAGCCATACTTATTGGAAACCACCACCCCCCTTAAAAAAAAAAAAAAAACTTTGACTGGATTTGTGGAGGATCAATAGTTAAAAGGGTTCAGAAAGGAACAGATACCTAAACTACCATATTTACCGCTTCTCCTTTCGTAAGAGTCTTCTGAAAAAGGAGTAAGAGTGTAGACTCTCCTGGACCCTTAATATTTTGGGGGATTTCAACCTTAAACAACTGACCAATTTTTAAAGTCAGTTTTTCAGTACCGTAAGATTTCCAAAAATGAATGAAGCAATTTGATATTCCTCTTGTCTCCACTGTATGGATGTGTCTATTTGTTTTTCTCTTCATTCACTTTTATTCTGGAGGTGACTACTTCACCTTCTTTGTGGTTGCATTTCATTTTCCAGGCTAGAATATTGCAATTAAGTCCTCTGGAAAGGCATAGTTATGTTAATCAACAGGGTTATTTAATTGTGGCGTGCCTAATTCTCACATATATATTTGTTCTCTGCACTTAAGTGCTTGGTGCATAGTAAGTGCTTAACAAGTACCATCACTACTACTACTTCAGGTACTTTCTGCTGGAAATCTTTATACCCACCTAATATAACCATTGTTTGAAGATAGCTTTACTCTTCAAGTAGAAAAATAGTGGCTTCCTGTTTTCAGTGATTAAGAAATCAAGGTAATACTATGCTGGCTTGAGTTTTAAATGCAATTTTGAAAATCAGAGGCCAAAAATGTTGCCGTGAGCCCAGAGCGATGTAACTGCAGCACTGAGAAAAATGTTTGCAAAATGGATGCATTTGATTCCTGAGGTAATCAGGAGATCTGTGCATGCTTACTGAGGTTCATCCCAGAAGGCCACATAAACTTCAGAAGTACAGAGCAAATTTTCGGTAGCAGCCAAATATAAGACTACGCTCTCCAAAGTGGTCCCATTTAGAAAAACTCCCCCAAATTATCTTAAAAAGTAAAGCAAAGCATGTATTTCTTCTTTCCTCCCTCCGTGTTTCTCCTATCTTGAAAGCTGCAAACTCAAATTGTAGGTGTCCATGTACAAGGGAATGCTGGAATAGAGCCAAACAGGTCAGAAGAGATATGTTGACAAATTCTAGCCATTTCCTCCAAAGAATTCAGTTGATTATGGTGTTTGCTAAGTGCTTACGATATATAAGTACTGTTATGAGGAGAAACAGTGTGTTTTAGTAGACAGAGCATGTGCCTAGGAGTCAGAAGGACCTGGGTTCCAGTCCCAGCTCTGCCATGTGTGTGCTGTGTGACCTTGGGCAAGTCACTTCACTTTTCTGGGCCTAGGTTACCTCATCTGTAAAATGGGGATTAAGAGTGTGAGCCCCATGGAGGTCAGGGATTGTGTCCAACCTGATTGACTTGTATCTACTCCAGTGCTTAGAATAATACTTGGCACGTACTTCCAAGTACATAGTACCAAGGTCAAGTACACAGTATATAGTACTTGGTACAAAGTGGAAGTACTTTGTACTTGGGACTGCACACAGTAAGTGCTCAATAAATACAATTGAATGAACAAAGTAAGTGCTTAACAAGGACCATAGTTATTATTCTTATTATCCTAAGAGCAGGGGTAGATAGAAGTCAGGTGGGATGGAAGAAAAACTTCATTCTTCTCACTTCTCTCCCTCTCTTCAGTTCATAATCTTGAATCAAGGTAGACTCATTTGGGACTTCCTGTCACTTAAGGCTGATGTTAAGAAGCAGCCTTGTGGATAATATGTAGTTCTAGCACTCTTCTAGGCTTTAAGTCTAAAACTGGATCCAAGAGCCAAGGAGAACCCTGATCAGCACAATCCATGGAGTAGGAGGGCCTTAGTTGGCCCTTCAATCAATCCATTGTATTTATTGACTGCTTACTCTGTGGAGTACTATACTAAGTGCTTGGGAGAATAAAATACAATAATAGTAATAATATTTATTAGAGGCTTACCGTGAAGGTGTCTACTGCTGCCCAAAAGGATTTTTCTGATTAGAAGGAAAGCTTTCTGGCTAGAATTACACTTTAATGCTTTAAGATGCATTCTGCCTACCTGCAAAACCCCCTAATTTTTAAAGTTGGGTTTTCAAAAACATTTCTATAGACATAGTCTAAATGATAATGGAATGGGGAATCTAATATTCTGTTATGTATAAACATGCGTGGATAAAGATAATACATTCGTGTAAATTCTAGAAAAGTTTTTATGAATGCGTCACTGACATATTGGGAGCTCAAAATGAGGATTCCACTCAATGGTGAGCTCCTTGAGAATAGGGATTGTATCATCATCATGTATGGCACGCTCCTAAGAATTCAGAATAGTTTTCCACACAAAAGTAATACTGAGTAGAATTTGTTAAACACTTACTATATACCAAGCACTGTACTAAATCCTGGTCGATGCAATGTAATCAAATCACACACGGTCCCTCTCCCTCATAGGACTCACAGTCCAATTAGGAAGAAAACTGGTTTTTAATGCCCCATTTTACAGATTGGCACAGAGAAATTAAGTGACTTGCCCAAAGTCACTCAGCGGACAATTAACCAAGCTGTGATTAGAACCTAGGCTTCTTGACTCCCAATTCTTTGTTCTTTCTACTAGACCATGCTGTCTCAATAGGGGCTTAATAAATCATATTTATCAATTCTCGATGATACTCTAAGCTAAAAAAGAATCAAGGTACTGTCTCTTTTGAATGGCACTTCATGCACAACTAGAAAATTCCCATTAACGTAAAAATCAGTCAGTGGAAACATAACTACAAGAACCTTGGAAATTCCAAAGGAAAAATTAACTGTAGGCTAAAAATATCTGTGATGCTTAGTTTCAGTTCTAAAACTTTCAACTGGTGTCTCTGGATAGCCTATTGTTCTTAACTATTGTGCATTGCTATTGCTGTTATCATCATTATTATGGTAGCCATTCAACTGTTCCAAGCACTGGAGTAGATACAAGTTAATCAGGTAGGACACAACCCCTATACTTGCCTCCAAAGGGACTCCTAATCTAAGTAATCCCCTCCAGACTCTCAGCTCCCTGTGGGCAGAGAACATATCTACCAACTCTGTCATAGTCATCCAATAAATAAATAAATTCATTCATTCATTCAGTGGTATTTACCTGTATATATGTATATATGTTTGTACATATTTATTACTCTATTTATTTTACTTGTACATATTTACTATTCTATTTCTTTTACTTAATATGCTTTGTTTTGTTGTCCATCTCCCCCTTCTAGACTGTGCGCCCGCTGTCGGGTAGAGACCGTCGCTATATGTTGCCAACTTGGACTTCCCAAGCGCTTAGTACAGTGCTCTGCACACAGTAAGCGCTCAATAAATACGATTGAATGAATGAATGAATGATCAGTATCTCATCTCAAGTCATCAACATGAGCCTGTGTGCAGAGAAAAATGCTAAGCACTTGGGAGAGAACTATTCCATTTGAAGGTGGGGAGAGTGTTCAATGGATATGAACGCGGAGGGATTTCCAGGCCAGAGGCAGGACATGGGTGAGGGGTCAGCAGCAAATTAGACAAAATTCAGGTACAGTGAGTAGGTTGGCGTTACAGGAGTGATGTGTGCAGGCTGGGTTGTATTAGGAAATCAGGGAGGTAATGTAGGAGGGAGAAGGATGATTGAGTGCTTTAAAGCCAAGTATAAGGGTTTTTTGTTTGCTATGGACTGACAACTACTGGAAGTTCTTGAGGAGTTGGGAGAGATGGACTGACCAGTTTTTCAGAAAAATGATCTGGGCATCAGAATGAGCAAGGATTGGAGAAGAGAAGGGAAGTCAGAGGGTTTTTCTTCCAAAGCAGAGGCGCTGGAACTTGGACCACTTTGGAAGTTGCAGGATTTGTGTTATAAAAAAAGACATTTTGTTTTATTCCTGCAGTGGAAAGAAAAGATGGACCTCAGGTAAATGAATGTTTAAAGAGCAAACAAAGGAGGCTCGAGAAACCTTTAATTTTCCTTTATCAAACACAGACTGCTCAGGTCTCTGTCAGCTCGATCTTTATTGTTTCTGCTCCAGTCATTAATTAGGGAGCCAATCAAGATAGTGGCGTATGAAGACCCAGCTATATTGTATATCATGCTCCTATTAACTCCTACCTATAAATATGCCTGCCATCACCTCAGGGGAACTAACATAGTTGGGATTATTGCCTTGGAGCTCCTGCAAAAGTTGGCTGATTTTGCGTTAATCACTTTAATGGTATTGCACATTTTCCCCCCCCTCTTAAATATGAGTGGGTGTGTGAGCAGGGGATCAAGAGCACGGGCCTGGGAAGCAGAAGGACCTAGGTTCTAATCCTGGCTCTGCCACTTGTCTACCGTGTGACCTTGGGCAAGTCACTTCACCGTGACTCTCTGTGCCTCAGTTAACTCATCTGTAAAATGGGGAATTAAGCTGTTTGTCCAGTGTGGGACAGTGACTATATTCAACTTGATTGTGGTGCATGTACCCCAGCGCTTAGCACAGTACCTGGTACATAGTAAGCACTTAACAAATACCCTAAAAAAGTACAAAAAAATCTAAATCCAGATCAACAACACTTGCATGTGCAAACTTGTTATTAAATATAGTTGTCTTGCCTTCATTTGCTTCCTTTAGTAAAACGGTCCGGTAAACCATGGGGCGGGATTCTTTAGAAAGCCTGTCATAAGAAAATTGATTTTCCAGCATTACTCTTATCCTGTTCAGCACATAAAACTTTCTCCATTGGCGCCCCTCCATTCTGCGAATCCTTCCTTTAAGTCCTCTTTATATTTTTGTGAAAATGGATGAGGGGGATTATCTGGCATATCAACCTGGTTTTCTGTCGAGTCACATGTGGCATCCCTCAGAAGATTGTAAACCCCATCATAAGGAGTCTATAAACCTCCCAGCTGCACCGAGTAGGATGACACTGTTGCTTTCCTCTTGGGTTGCTCCTTTGTGATGGATAGGTACTGTGCTCTGCTAGTCTTTCCAGGTTGTTAAATGTGCCGTTGTTCTCACATTTAGGGTCTTAAGAGGCCACAAGTGAGTTGATAAGCATCTCCTCCTCCTCAAGAGATGGCATTTGGTTAGGGCTTACTATGTGCCAGCCACAGTAGTAAGCGCTGGGGTGGATACAAGCAAATCGGGTTGGACACAGTCCCTGTCCCCCGTGGGGTTTACAGTCTCAATCCCCTGTACAGATGAGGTAACTGAGGCACAGAGAAGTGGAGTGACTTGCCCGAGAGCACACAGCAGACAGTTGGCAGAGCCAGGATTAGAACCTATGACCTTCTAACTCGCAGGCCTGTGCTCTATCTACTGTCCCACGCACCTTTTTACTTTAGTGACTGAAGGAGAAGGTAGGGTGCTTTGCATATAGTAAGCACTTAATAAATGCCATCATTATTATTATTATTATTAGGGATTGTTGACTCGGGCGGTTTGTGCCCGAGACACTGGGAAAGTCCTGCGAAAGATAGTTGAGTCACTGTCAAATTGTCCCTGTCACATCATGGGTAAAGTTAAACAGTCAAAAATAAATAAGGAGAAAAGACGCTCTGAGGTAAGCCACAAATGTAGTTTCGGCTAAACTTCCAAACTAACTTTGTACACGTATACTGTACTTTATAGCCAAATTGTTCTGATCAAAGATCATATATCACTCCCAACCAGTCTTATCTATGAGGTGGCTGGAAGGAAATAAGGGGGAAAGCAGTGAGAAGCGGTGTGGCCTAATAGAAAGAACGCTGGCCTGGGAGTCTGGGGAGCTGAGGTCCAATCTCGGCTCCTTCACTTGCCAGCTGTGTGACCTCAGGCAAGCAGTTAACTTCTCTGTGCCTCAGTTTCCTCAGCTGTAAAATGGGTGTTCACTGCCTGTTCTCCTTTCCCTCTAGACTGTGAGCCCCATGTGGGACAGGGGCTGTGCCTGACCTGTTTATCTTGTATCTACCCCAGTGCTCAGTATAGTGCAGGGAATATAGTAAGTGCTTAACCACTACCAGAATTATTATTATTAGAAAACAGAAGTATTTTGTGAGGGGGCCTGAATCAGTGCATGAAGACTAGATGGGTGGGAACAAGTAGTGAGGATATCCATTAGAGAAACTGAGCCTCGGTGGCCTATAGTGTGGTAAATGGGAAACTGCATTGGTAGTAGTTTACTGGGAGAAATAGGAGAGTGGGATGGTGATTGAAAACATAGGAAACTGGATGGATTTTAGTCACAATTCCAGTTTTAGATACACCAGATTTTTAGAGACGTTGCGTTTTGTGAAATGCATAACAGCAATGCTACTTGTACCCCGGATGTCTACCCACCTTACTTACTATCCTATAATCATTTTAGTCTTTTAGTCTTAAGAATTAGTTTTCCAATTTAGGGTTAGACATTTTCTGCCATTCACTCTTAGTTTAATGTTCTACCTGGAAGTACATCTTAAGGTCAAACAGAGGGTCAGGGAAGTGGTGTGGTGAAGCGACAGAGCACCAGTCTAGAAGCTGAAGGACTTAGGTTTGTTCATTCATTTATTCAGTCGTATTTATTGAGTGCTTACTGTGTGCAGAGCACTGTTCAAGTCTAACTTTGCTGTTTACTCACCCTGTGACTGTGGGAGAGTCACTTCTCTGTACCTCAGTTTCGCCATCTGTAAAATGCTGCCTTTTCTCCATACTTCACAGGTTGTTGTGAGGGTTGAAATGATATAAAGGACAACCATTTCTATAGTGTATTTACCACATAATAGTTCAGAGAAAGGTTTAATCATGCTATTCAATTTTAAGTCACTAATCTGAAGGTTTTCTGCTTAAGAGTAAATAAGTCTTTTTGATATGTAGGAATTGAAGAAGCCATTTTCTTCCATCCTTCCTTGCAGGGAAAGTTGTGGAAAAGTAGAATTCTGAGTTTATTTCAGTTATTGAATATGAAACCATTAATAACCCTCAGGAGACTTATACAGTTTATACAGGCAGAGAATTGTGAAGGCACACTGCAGGATGGGATATATATGGAATCGTGGAAAGTCAACTGTGGACCAAACAAATTAGGTTAAGTGTCTGTGTATTTACCTAACCTTTGTGACTATTACGCTGCTTCAATTTGTGGAGGTTGGAGATCTTCTAATGTTAGTGATGCCGTAAAAATTGCAGGCTGTAAATAGTGCTGTGGAACTAAAAGAATTTAGGAAGTTTATTTGTGCCAACATCGTACACATTTAGTTTCCCTATTTGAGAAAATCCTGCAATTTAAGTGGAACAGCTATTGACTCTTTGGAGAGTTAATCTTCCAAAGTCATCCAAAATGGGTCTCATCTGCTTCATCAGTCAATCAATCAATCAATCAGTGGAATTTATTGACCACTCACTGAACACAAACCACTGTACCTTAGTACACTTTTGAGAGTACCACAGATGCAGAACCCAGATTCCTTAATGATCAAGGAGTTTACAAAGTAATGGTGGAAGCAGCTAAATACTAATGACAAACAGTGGGAGCCAGAAAATAACCTACAGTTAAAATATGCCAAGATGAAATATAAGAATAAATTATTGAATGTGCAATTGAGCATGCATGGGTACATAGGAAACGAGGATGAGTGTTATCATATAAGGGTTAAGGTTGGCTGTCAGGTTAAGTTGTCGGGATATCATCGGGTTAAGATTCTTGGAAGGAGTGGGATTTTTGGAGGGCGATAGCCTGGCATATTTGGATGGCAGAGGTTCCAGATGGGAGAGTCGAGAGCGGAGCTGAGTTAGAGCTTTGGAAGAGCGAGATGTACTCTCTCGTCGCAGATGGAAAGAGCCAATCTGTAAGATGGAGAAAGCTGATGAGAGCCTTGAAGCCAATGGCAAGGAGTTTATGATTGATGGGGAGCAAGATGAGTAGTCATACTTGCTAATGGGTGATAAATTACAGCAGGGTAGGTGGACTGTCTTTTGAACAATTGTAAGTAAGTATGGAGTCACTTTTTTTCCCATTAGATGTCTCAGAGATAAACAAGCCATAGAGGGCCAAAATTTAAGTCACAACCAACTTCAAAGATTTTTAGGGTGGTGGTGAGAGAAGCCAACAGAAAGCTATTTAACCTGTTAGAGCAGCCGCAATGACTTGCGTTTCTTAGGCTTAACTCCCGATTACTTAGTTCTGTTTTTCTTAGGCTAGACAATAGTTCCAAAATAGGTCCATACATTATATTCATACCCTGCATTCACACTAGGTATAGAATAGCATTTCCTTCAATTTAAGTGAGTTTGGTTGATGACAAAAGTTTTCAGTAATTTCCTCTCTACTTGAAGATGGAAAGGTTCAAAATAAAGTTTTCCTTGCTGCTTTCAGTATTACGTGTGGTACATGTTAAATGCATTTTAAAGTGGTCAACAGATTAATTATGAACCAATTTAAATGCTGAAGGTCCATATGAGTTTCTTTATTTTAACCCCTTTTGAAACTTAATTAGGTGTTTTTGTGTGTTTGAGGGTTGACTATTACAAGGCATGACTATAAATCATCCAGTCTGTTTGCTTCCATGCAGACAAAGCAAAATGAACAGTTGAACCAGTGATTTTGATTAATGTTGATGGCTAAGCTGAGTAAATAAGATGGAAAAAAACCTCCTTTGATTTCAAATCCATTACTTTTAATTTCAGTAGAGAAATCTCACTCCTAACCAGTCATAAATAACCACCTTTCAAAATGTCATTATGACCTTATTCTGTGTATTTATAAGAAAGCATTATTAAAATGAGATAATATGGAAATAAGGCATACCATTACACATAAGTGGGGTTTCACTGGATTATTCATGTTTGTTGCAACAGTGTACATTTGTAATTCACTTAAGTGATAATTGCTGATTTTGGTATGGAATTCAAAGGGCTATACAAAAGTGGAGATACTGAAATAATGATGTCTCCAAACAACTGCAGCAACACTATTTATACAACTGCTTACATATCTGTACTGTATATTTTCTCTTCAATTTAGATTTATATTCAAGGATAAAACTCCATCTTCTTGTGGGCAGAGATTGTGTCTACCAATCCTATTGTATTGTACTTTACCAACCATTTAGTAAATGCTCCGTAGATTTATATACAAGGATAAAATTCAATCTCCTTGTGGGCAGGGATTGCATCTACCAATTTTATTATATTATAGTCTCCCAACCATTTAGTAAAATGCCTCACCGACAGCAAGCACTCAGTCAATTCCATTGATTGATTACTTTGCAATGCTCTGTCCCATGTTTCCTAAGTTTTCCTTATACGCTCAGTAATATACTCCATTCTCTCAGCCTTCAGTACAGTGACTGGCGCATAGTAAGCACTTAAAAAATACCATAAAAAAGTGTTTTGTGGTTTTACTGTACATCTTAAGGGCTAATTCAGTGCATTTGACTCAGTAGATGCACAAGAAGCAGAGAAGCAGCCGTGTGGCTCAGTGGAAAGAGCGTGGGCTTGGGAGGCAGAGGTCATGGGTTCAAATCCCAGCTCCGCCGCTTGCCAGCTGTGTGACTTTGGGCAAGTCACTTAACTTCTCTGTGCCTCAGTTACCTTATCTGTAAAATGGGGATTAAGATTGTGAGCCCCACATGTGACAACCTGATCACTTTGTATCCTCCCCAGCACTTAGAACAGTGCTTTGCACATAGTAAGTGCTTAACAAATACCAAAATTATTATTATTATTAAGAAATACCATTACTGCTACTACTTAATAGAAGGTTCTCCTCATGAAGATGTCTGCTTCTGGCAGCATAGCTCCTGCTGAAGAATGGGAGAGATTCTCATTTGAAAATGGAGAGAACTTTTCTGATTGGCTCATTTGCCTATGGTTCTACCAAAGGAATACCCTTGATATACTACTCATCCAAAAATTAATTGTAGCTTTCCTCACTGAGCAGAAAATATTTCCATGTGATAGTTCTCAAAATTATAATGTTTGATGCGTGGAACTTCCATAAGTCAAATTTTCCCATTCGTCTGTCTTTCCCAGAAAGAAATCTTCAGAAAAGTCAGACGTTAGAACATTACATGCTGGCTTTGGTTTCTGCCAATGGACAAGGTTACCCAGCAACGAGTTTTTCTGTTTCTTGAAAAATATGATCTGTCTGTCAAAGTGGCCGGTCACCAATGTAAAAATGGTTCCTGTGCATGATAAATTCATTTCTCTCTACGCAAATTAGAAGAGGAGTAGAAAAGCCGAAACTTTGGCTTTTTATCAAGTTTAAATTATTCCCAGACAAGATCATGCTCAAGCCCAAGCATTGTGGGTTTTGGAAAAAAAAAAAAAATGAATTGATTCCAAAGTACCCCTCTGACAACATCAGTTTCAATTCCTTGAGCCTGGGGAAAGCAATTCCTCTTGCTTGTACTGCTTCCATGTGTTTGGAGCTGCAGTGGACATGTCACAGTTGTGTTAGCATCTGTGTGTGTGTGTGCGCTTGTGTGTCAGGTGGATGTGGCAAGGAGGTCACCTGGATTCCTTTCCACTCCCAGCCAGGGGTTTCACCCCTTTCCAGCAGCGGAGGGCCAAAGACTGAAAAAATAGCTGGCCAGGTTGCATGTGTCCTCTTCATTACTGTCAGTGAGAAACTCAGCTAGACTCCCACAGGGTTTTAAAAGAGCATTGGATCTTTAGACATGCAAGGAGTGCAGCTCCGCATTAAGCTCAGTAATATCTCCAACCGCATCCTAGTCCATTATCTCCTGGGTATCTGTGTATTCAGAAAGGTGGTGGCAGACTTAGTGAAGAGAAAGGTAGAGGCCTGCATACCAGATGTATCATTTGAAATTGGAGTCCTTCCAGACTTAGTAAGATATGTATTTGCAATTAAAAAAATGTGCGCGCATGGTCTGGTTCATGCAGTCCCCTCTCCTAGTCTTCCACCCGACACACATAAACAAGAATTTTGCTGAATAGGTAGAGGGTGGTCCATTCAAACTATCTTTAATTGACGGGTGGAATGTTGGGCAGAACATTTTAAGGGAACAACAAATGTGAATGTGCTGACAGGGAAGCATTCCTAACTGGACATATTACATTTCAAACAGGAAGGCCTAGTGGCTAGAGCACGGGCCTGGAAGCCAGAAGGACCTGGGTTCTAATTCCAGCTCTGCCATTGCTCTACTCTGTGGCCTTGGACAACTTCACTTCTCTGTGCCTCAGTTACCTCATCTGCAAAATGGGAATTAAGACTGAGTCCCCATGTGGGACAGGGACCGTGTCCAACCTGATGAGCTTGTATCTACCCCAGCGCTTGAACAGTGCTTGACACATAGTGAGTGCTTAACAAATGCCATCATCATCAAACTCAGTGAGTATATTAGCATATTATTAGCATAGTGTATGTAAGCTCATTATGGACAGGGAGCATGTCTGCTAATTCTTTGAATTATACTCTCCCAAGCTCTTAGAATAGTGCTTTGCACATAGTAAGCACTCAGTAAATACCATTGATTGATTGATTTTGGTGTAACACTAGATGTTGATTTTTTTTTAATCTAGAAAGATCCCTTATTGTTGTTTTAATACTTTCGTATAGATCCTACGAACCAAACACCTGATTTTCCCTTCCTGTTCACTTAGAAACCGAAATCTATCAATCAATGAATCAGTGGTTTTGACTGAGTGCTTATTGTGTGCAGAGCATTCTACTAAGGGCTTGGGAGAGTATAACACAATAGAGTTAGTAGACATGATCCCTGCCCACAAGGAGCTTACAGTCTAGAGGGGGAAGACAGACAAAATAAAATACAGAGAAATGCATAAATACTGTGGGGTTGAGGGAGGGGGAACTATCAAGTGCTTAAGGGGCACATATTCAAGTGCATAAGCAAAACAGAAAGGTGAGGGAATAAGGGCAAGAAGGGGCTAGTTGGGGAAGGCCTCTTGGAGGAGATGTGATTTTAATAAGGTTTTGAAGGTGAGGAAAGTCGAAGTCTGTTAGATGTGAAGGGGGAGGGTGTCCCAGGCAATATCACCTCTATTTCTCCAAATATCAAATTTTCTTACTTTGGGAACTTTTTCTTTCAGCAGTAGATTAATTCACTTTTCACTGTCCAGTAGGCAACATTCTTACTTTTCTGCCATTGTTTCCTTTGTCTGTGCAACATGAAATTTTGCGGGGCAGAAAGTATCATCCTGAGTCATTGTCCCTTTGACCTGTTGTATAAGCCTCTTCTTCAGTGGTTCCATATCGTTTGAAGTTGTGATTGGAATTTTCCCATAGGGATGACCATGGTGAAACTGCTTAAGATACAGAAAATCCATGGCAGCCCAGAGATAGATTGGACATGACCAATGTTCTGTAGACCTTTAGACTGTCCCGAAGACCGATGCCAATTTGGCAACTCTTAGCCAGTTAATCTCCCAAATCATTTGAATTGCTGAGGCACTTTTTTATTGACATTTGTTAAGCATTTGCTAGGTGCCAAGCACTATTCTAAGCACTGGGCTAGAGACAAGGTAATCAGATTGGACACAGTCCCTGTCCCACTTCGGCCTTACAGTCACTGTGAGAGGAAGGGGGATTTTAACGCCCATTTTACGGGTGAGGTAACTGAGGCCCAGAGAGGTTAAGTGATTTGCCCCAGGTTATACGTCAGACAGTTGGCAGAGCGGAAATTAGAACCCAGGTCCTCTGACTCCCGGGCCTGTGCTCTTTCCTCTAGACCATGCTGCTTTCCACTTGGTACAGTTTTCTGTCTCTTTGCCCACAGGGCACTGTGTGTTAATGTCCTGCTAAGATAGGGGAAGTCAGTTACAGCTCCAGATAGTTATATTTCTTGTCAAAATAGAACTTGCAGATTTTATATAAGCTTTATAAAGTCCCTGTATGCCAAGCAACAGCATGAAGGGACCAGTTTTTCCAGATGAAACAGATAAAATGACCCCAAGACCCCCGGTACTTCACATATGCTGGAAAAATGTCTAGCCAAGGGTAGTTTACAATGCATGCTGATGATATATGATAAGGCATTGCCTTTTAAATTACCTGTGTCAGGATGCCTGAACTCTATAATTAACATGCATGTCAAACAACGTGAAATTCCTTAACAAATGCACTCCAAGCCTTTTAGCTGGGTGACCCAGGTAGAACTTGTTTTTTTTATCTCTCCCGACTGCTGCATTCCCCTTTTCTAAACATTTTGTTTGGGATTTATCATATTCAGCTCCTTCTCTTTTCACCCTTCCTGGTTTATTGATGAATAATGGGAAGGTTAACACTGCTTATCTTGACACTGGCAAATGAAGAGCGACTTGCTTAAGGGGCTGGCCTCTGTATCAACTGGATGATTTCTATATGTTTGCTTCCAGTTTTAAGCTCTGATTGCTTACTCCTAACAGTAGCTATAAAACACACATTTGTGGGTAAGACTCTAATCTCACAGTCAACTGAAGTAATCTTATTCTGCAATAGGATTCTAAATGAAAATCCCACTTTATACTGTCTGTTCAGCTTCCCTCTTCAAAGTTACCAGCAGGTGGGACCTGAGGAAAAAATCCAAAGCAAGTGCAATTCCCTCTCCTGGTGAATTTATTGTGTCATGCACCTCGATGGTGATGTCATATTTAAAAAGCTCATTTCAGTACTTTGTAACAAAGTGGGAAGCCACACTATAGAATACATTTAATGAGCCCCTTAACCTTTAGTATATTAAAAAAAACCTGTTCACTAGCCATGCAGAAACTCACAGTGACTTAAACGATAATATCTCATCATCAGTGGTATTTATTAAGCACTTACGAACTTCAGACCACTGTACAAAGCACTGAGGAGAGTACAACGGGGTTGGCAGGCGTGTTTTCTTCCTACAGTGAGTTTATAGTCTAGAGGAATAAGTTAATGACAATAGTAATGATAATAATAATAGCAATAATAGTAATCATTATAGCACACTTACTATGTCCCAAGGATTGAACTAAGCACTGGAGTAGATTCAAGAAAATTAGGTCAGGCATAGCCAGTAGTTATAGTACCAATAGTGGCATTACTTAAGCACTTACAATATGCCGAATACCGTTCTAAGCACTGTAATAGACACTAAGTGACTTGCCTAGGGTCCTCCTGGTGGCAAGTGGCAGAGCGGGGATTAGAACCCAGGTCCCTTAACTCCTAGGCCCGTGCTTCTTCCTCTAGGCCATCCTGCTTCTCATCTATGGTTTTACAGCTTTATGACTTCCTCTGGCTCTAATAGTCTCATGTCTTTGTGGTGGTCACTAAGTGGTGATGCATGGAGATGCTGCTAAGGGAACCACCAAGTCAATCTGCCTTAGTGGACGGAGATCCTCCTGTTTGGCAAATTCCTCAAAGAGTGACCATTTTCTAGCTGGTTTATCCTAGCAACTGTTTCCGTTCTTAAGTTCACTAAGGGTCGGTTTTGGCACCTCTAGCAAAGAGGGGATGGGGTGGGACTTGCTCTGGAGGCAGGTCAGACCAGTGCATCCCTCATTTCCCAGGGGTCTGGGCCCCTACCTCTCCCCTGCATGACCCCTGCAGGGGTGGGGACAGAGCTGGACTCTAGCCTGGGACAAGCGGCCGTGAGCTTTTCTTCCAGTCTGATATGGGGTTGAGGCGTGGGGAGGGATGGAAATCCTCAACAGGAAAAACTGGGTGTTTTTGGACTTACATTTAGTGCATGATTTGACCAAATGATACCTACAGAGTCTTACTTTTTGGGTTTCTCATGGGGTGTTACTTGTTGAGCTGCTTTGGTTTGAAGTTTAATCTAAAGTACTTAGCCCTGCAAATCCTAAGGTGGGTCTCTGAACAGTGCTACTCTCTGCCTGGTTCTGCTTCTGGGAAAAAAATTATCTCCATTAGTCTGGTGTTCACGGGCTGAATGTTGTGGGTGTTCCCATGTTGACTATTGGCTATGGAGCCATTGTTGTGATGTTACCGCCTTGGGGAAACAAATAATTCAGTCTTGTCTTAGTGTCTAGGGAAAGTGCTTTGGGTAAGGCTATGATGGTCTGAAGAGAAGAGAGAGTCAGGAGTCGGGGAGGTTAGCGAAGAGATTGATGAAATAGGTAAAATATGATAAGTCCTTGACTCTGTAGAGTATCAGTTTGTATGGAGAGGACGGGGCAGATTCTAGAGATTTTGTGAAAGAAGGATGGACAGGGTTTGTTGACATATTGAATATGCAGTTTGAATGAGAACAATGAATGGAGGATTATGCCGAGTGTTTAGGTTTGTCTAAGAGCTCAATAAATACAAATGAATGAATGAGAGTAGATGGGGACCCAGAACTGAGCCTTAAGGGTCACCCATAATCAATCAGTGGTATTTATTGAGCACTTACTATGTGCAGAGAACCTTCCTAAGAGATTGGTCGAGTACAATATAATCGAGTTGGTAGGCATGATCTGTGCCCACAAGGAGCTTACATCGAGAGGTAGCATAAGGGAGTGAGTGGGAGGCAGAGGAGGAGACAGCAAAAGACGCTGAGAAGAAGTGGCCAGAGAGATAGGAGGTGATCCAGGGGATTCACAGTGTCAGTGAAGCCAAGGTTCGGTTGTGTTTCTAAGACAGAGGGGTAGTTCACTGTGTCGAAGGCAGATGGGAGGTTGAGGAGGATAAGGATAGGGTAGAGACCATTTGATTGGGCAAGGAGGCGGTCATTGGTAGCTTTAGAGAATGGAGTTCCTGTGGAATGGAGGGGGTGGAAACCAGATTGCCGGTGGTCAAGGAGAGGAGAGGAAGTGAAGGCAATGGGTGTAAACTCATTTGAGGAGTTTGCACAGGAAAGGTAAGAGGGAGTTAACTGGAGTCTGTCATGGGGTCCATGGAGATACATAGGCATAATTGAAAGTTGTGGGGAAGAAGCCATTGGAGAGCGAGTGGTTGAAGAGGGCGATCAGGGAGGGGAAGACAGAGGGGCAAGTATTTGAATTAGATGCAAAGGGATGGGATAAGAGCCGTGAGAAGAGGTGGTAGATTTTAAGAGGTGAAAGGAGATCTCCTCTTGAGATACTTTTGGGAAGGAAAGGGAGGTCAAAGGAGAGGAGATTTTAGTGAGATCAGGCCTGTAGTCTTCAGTTTTATTGATGAAAGAGGTGGCAATGTCATTAGGGACAAGAAGAGTTGAGGAAGCATGGTTTGAGGAAGGAGGTAGAATTGTTAAAAACGTTAAAGGAGGAAGTTAGAAATGGCTGATGTGTAATGATGGGAAGTAATAAGGGAGAGGATGTTGAAGAGGAAAGTGGACTTTCAGAGGGACTTGGGGAGGGCTGTGCTCCTAGCTTTGGGGAATGGTGTAGCTGAGGAGATAGAGGCAGGGAGTCTAGAGCATTCGTTCATTCATTCAATCATATTTATTGAGCGCTTACTGTGTGCAGAGCACCGTACTAAGCACTTGGGAAATACAAGTTGGCAACATATAGAGACGGTCCCTACCCAACAACAGGCTCACAGTCTAGAAGGGGGTGGTTAGTTTGGGAGGGTGGGTTGAGGTAAGTAGAGCAGGTATGTGAGAGGAGTCGTTGAAGAACCGTGAAGCTAAACGTGAGAAATTTTTGCTGGGTGCAGAGACATGTGGAACCAGTGGAGTGTTTTAAGGAAAAGAGAGAGATGCATTCTGAGGGATGCTTCAGGACCTTAGTCTGGAGCTTGATGCTTCATCTGTTCCACACTCTATCTTCCAACTTCTTAAAGCCCCACATGGGACAGTAACTGGATCCAACCTTATTATCTTGTACCTACCCCAGCAGCATATGGTGCAATGCTTGGCACATAGTAAGTGCTTAAAAAATGCCACAATTACTATTAATTAGCGGGGTCACACATGTGTGATTACAAGCCTTTGATGAAGTGATGCCTTGGGCGTGGAGCCGTGCTCTCAGAGTCCAGTATAAGTGCTTGGGAAAGTGTGTGTGGCAGTGGCTGTTTGCACACTGACTCTTGCATTGATCCAGGACATCAACTAAGATGACACTGCTGTAGAGCATATCTGGACTTTTTTTTAATGATGTTTAAGTGCTAACTATGTGTCAAGCACTGTGATAGATATAAATCAATCTGGTAGGACACGATCCCTGTCCCACATGGGGCTCACAGACTAAGTGGGAGGGAGAACAGCTATTGAATCCCCAGTTACCTTTTCTGTAAAATGGGGATTAAGACTGTGAGCCCCATTGATGACATGGACTATCTACCCCAATGCTTAGTACAATGCCTGACACATAGTAAGCCCTTAACAAATGCCACAAAAGAAAGTGAAAAAATTCCAGTATTTGAAGAAGCCTGAATACAGCTGTTTGACATATTTATTGATAATAAATAGGCTTGATAGCTACTGATACAAAACAGTGGTACAAGGCTGAGAATAACCAGCAGACTCCAGCATGTCAGAGTTATAAATCATACATGGGAGTCATCTTATGTAACAACCCACAAAATGAAACACTAGCAATTTTTAAGTAATAAAGTTAAAGGGTAAGTAGGTTACTTATCACTCCATAGTACTCAACCTGGACTTGTGTGATACTTTAAAATACACAGATGGATTCCGGGGAAGTCTTTAGAATCAATTTGTAATTTCAGAGCTGAAGTTCCACTGGTAAGCCAAAAAGCAGTGCCGTCATATGAATGACTTTGAAGCATCGTTCAGTGGAAAAGTGGTGTTAGGTGTCTTTACATAATTACATCTGGAAAGATAAAATGCTTTCCTGTATGGCAACATTATGTCCCAGCTGAAATGGATGGTGCTGTTCACACCGTATTTTTTCCTACTTATGTCTTATTTCAAATCAGGTGAGAGGTCTGAAAGAATGGAAAGAAAATGTCACCTTGAAATATGTGTAGAAATTGTTTCATTCTAGTCAGGGATTCTTTGGCTATTCATGGAGGCAGTGTGGGTTAGTGGATGGAGCACAGTCCTGGAAATCAGAAAACCCACGTAATAATTTCTCATCTGCCACTGACCTGATTTATGACACCTGGGGCAAGCTACTTAACTTCTCTTTGCCTCAGTTCCTCAACTGTAAAATGGGGTTAAAGTACCTCTTCGATTGTGAGCCTTGTTAGAGACAGGGGCTGTCTCTTCTGATCATCTTTTATTTACTCCAGTGCTTAGCGCTCAGCACAATGCTTGGTTAAGTTCTTAAAATCCATTATTATCATTATTATTAGTAGTAGTAATAATAGTACAATTTTGCTTCTTGATGGCTCAAATAGATCAATCATTCAGTGGTATTTATTGAGCACATACTGTGTGCAGAGCACTGTAGTAAGTGCTTGGAAGAGCTGGTAGATAGGTTCCTGGTCCACAACAAGCTTACAGTCTAGAGAGAAAACACAAAGACAATCCTGGACCGGTTACCCTTCCCCTTGGAGAAGCGACCACACATGTGAAGCCAGAAGAAGAATAATAATCATAATGATGTCATTTGCTAAATGCTTACTATGTGCAAAGCACTGTTCTAAGCACTGGGGGGGATACAAGGTGATCAGGTTGTCCCATGTGGGGCTCACAGTCTTAATCCCCATTTTACAGATGAGGGAACTGAGGCTGCGAGAAGTTAAGTGACCCGCCCAAGGTTACACAACAGACATGTGGTGGAACCGGCTTTCGAACCCATGACCTCTGACTCCAAAGCCCATGTTTTTTCCACTGAGCCACGCTGCTTCTCGTGCTTCTCTAGGAATGACTAGAATTCCCAGGAAACATTCAGGTACACACTCGGATTCTGGGATTAGCTTCTACCTATGGAACAGTCCTAGCCAAGCACCGGCAATCAGTCAGCCAGCACTATTTATTTAGCACTTAAATTTTGCTAAACAGGGTGGGGAGTTTGCAAAGACAAATAAGACCTAAT
Organism: Tachyglossus aculeatus; assembly: GCF_015852505.1. NCBI lineage: Eukaryota > Metazoa > Chordata > Mammalia > Monotremata > Tachyglossidae > Tachyglossus > Tachyglossus aculeatus. The sequence continues at coordinate 7,639,115 of NC_052077.1, read as the reverse complement.
CACTACATTCAAAGACCTTATTTCTCTTATGGGGAGTCAGGAAGCATGAGTTCCTAAACCCAGATACAAAGTAGAGGTGATAACAGATGCAGGGAAGAAAAGCTACGACACACTGCAAACTGCATGCTTCAGCAGTGAGTCAGGGAGGACCTGAGCTGGGATCTCGGTTGCAGTGGAGAAGAATGAGATCCCATAGTGGTCATGATCTGTTCTGCAATGGGATCCAGAGTATGGACTAGAGCCTGAGGAGTTTGGTCCTGAGAGAGGTTTTTGGGGGGATTTTTTTTCTGGGCATTTGCTAAAGTGCTTACTAGGTGTCAAACACTAAATTATGGGGTAGATACAAATCAATCAGTTTGGACACAGTCCCTGTCCTGCAAGGGGCTCAAAGTTGAAATTGGAGGAAGTAGTGGGATTTAATTCCCATTTTGCAGATGAGGAAATTGAGGCACGGGGAAATTAAGGGACTTGACCGAGGTCATACAGCAAACACTTGGCAGGGCTGGGATTAGAACCCAGGTCCTCCAACTCTCAGGCCCAGGCTCTTTCTACTAAGCCATATTGCTTCTCAGCTGGTTCAGCTAAGGAGGAGAAAGCATTTAACGATCCCTACATCTTCCCGTCCTTTGGAGCTGCTCCTAGAAACTGCACTGAATGAGGCTGGCCCTTATGATGACGATCATCCTGCTGCAGAATTTCTCCTTGGAGTCTTGAAAAGAGACCCCAGTCCCCCTCTAGTCTTCCCCTCTATACTGTAAGCGTGCTGTGGACAGGGAATATGTCTAACAACTCTTTTGCCTTGTTATCTCCCAAGCACTTAATACAGTGTACTGTACACAGTAAGCACTCAATGAATACCACTGAGTGATTGATGATCCCCCACCAGAACTAGAATTGAAGGGTTTTATGAAACACAAGAAGTCTATCATTCTAAAACTCTACCCCAGATCAAGAGTGGATTCTGAAGAACAGAAAGAGAATAAGGTCTGTTGAGAGAATGCTTTTCCCACTTTCTCTGAAAGCAGAAGCTGGAAAGTTTTGAATCTTACAGGCAATACAAATGATAGTCTTAACGAAAGCCACTTGCTCTTTTTGGTAGGGAACATGTCTACCAACTCTCTTATTTTGGACTCTCCCAAGTGCTTAGTACAGTGTTCTGCACACACTAAGTATGATTGATTGCTCTAGGTATATTTCTCTGATGCAGGTGAGCATTTATATAAAAATAATTATGGTATTTGTTAAGCGCTTATTATGTACCAGGTGCTATACAAAGCGCTGGGGGTTGGGCCACTCCTAAGCCACTTTTTCAGGCTCCTCCTCTGCCTCCCACCCTCTAACTGTAGGACTCCCTTAAAGCTCAGTTCTGGGTCCCCTTCTGTTCTCCATCACCCACTCCTCTGGAGAACTCAATCGCTTCCATGGCTTCAACTAACATCTCTACATAGATGATTCCCAAATCTACCTCTCTCCTTCTTTGCAGTCTTGTATTTCCTCCTGTCTTCAGGACATCTCCACTTGGATGACCCATGAACACTTCAAACTAAACATGTCCCAAACAGAACCCCTCATCCTCCCACCCAAACCTTATTCTCCCTGTCTCACAAACCCATAACCCTGGCATTATGCTCGATTCAACCCACACATTCAATGGCATGAAATCCTGTCAGTTCTACCTTCACAGTATCACTAAATCCACCCTTTTCTCTCCATCCAAACTGCTATTGCAATGATCCAAGTACTTCTCATATCCAGCCCTGACTATTGTGTCAGCCTCCTCACTGACCTCCCTGCCTCCTCTCTCTTCTGTCTCCAATCCTTACTTCACTCTGCTGCCTGGACAGTTTTTCTAAAAAAAAATTCACTCCTGTATCCTCACTCCTCAAGAACTTCCATGGGTTGCCCTCCACCTACACATGAAATAGAAATCATTTGGCTTTAAAGCACTCAATCAGCTCGTCCCTCCTACCTTACCCTCACAGATTTCCTGCTACAACCCAGCCCACACACTTCACTCCTCTAACACCAATGGACTCAGTGTACCTCGATCTCTTCTGTCTTGCCGTGCCTTCCCTTCTTCAAAACCTTATTAAAATCACATCTCCTCCAAGAGTCCTTCCCTGATTTAAGCCCTCATTTCCCTTACTCCCTTTCCCTTCTGAGTTTCCTATGCACTTGGCTCTACAGTCTTTAACACGTGATATTCACCCCATCCTCTGCCATATCCTCTGTTATGCTTTTGTCCACAATTTATTTTAATGTCTTCCACATCCTCTGCCAGCATCCTCTGTTATGCTTTTATCCACAATTTATTTTAATGTCTGTCTCTAGACTGTAAGCTCATGGTGGGTAGGGAAGGGGTGTACCATCCTTTTTGTATTGTACTTTGCAAGTGCTTAGTTCAGTGTTCTGCGTACAGTAACTGTGATCATTAAGTTCATGAGAAGCAGCATGGTTCAGTGGAGTCAGAGGCCATGGGTTCAAATCCCAGCTCCGCCAATTGTAAGCTGTGTGACTTTGGGCAAGTCACTTAACTTCTCTGGGCCTCAGTTTCCTCATCTGTAAAATGGGGATTAAGACTGTGAGCCCCCCCATGGGACAACCGGATCACTTTGTAACCTCCCCAGCGCTTAGAACAGTAAGCACTTAATAAATGCCATTATTATTATTAAGTTCCACTGATGGATTGCAAATATAAGTGTGGGGCCTCATGAATGTTGTCTAATATCTATGTGACTTTAAAAAGAAACTCCTTCTCTGAAGTCCTTAGTATCTCTCCCATTGTTTCCACACTTAGTTTAACCTACCCTGCTGCCAGATTGGCTCAGTACAGGAATGCCTGCCTGTCTCTGCCTCAGAGACTGTGCATCGCAGACAGTGCTGGGAGCACTTATCCCATAGCAACACCCCTTCTGAGCTTGCTAGATGCCCACTCACCTTGGAGGTGCTGTGGCTTTGCTGAAGATCCTGGAGGGGCCAGAGTTCTAGCACAGGTGGGAGGGCTGGGATCCCATTAAGCCCCCGGAGTTCACCTGTTTCCAAAAAAGAGTATTCCCTCTTTTTTTTATCAGTAATCAAGTCCACTTAAGTGAGAAGAAATATCATTCATTCATTCATTCAATCGTCTTTATTGAGTGCTTACCGTGTGCAGAGCACTGTACTAAGTGCTTGGGAAGTACAAGTTGGCAACATACAGAGACAGTCCCTACCCAACAGTGGGCTCACAGTCTAGAAGGGGGAGACAGACAACAGGACAAAACGTATTAACAAAATAAAATAAATAGAATAAATATTTACAAATAAAATCAATCAGAGTAATAAATACGTACAAACATATATACATATATACAGGTGGTGTGGGGAGGGGAAGGAGGTAAGGCGGGGGAATGGGGAGGAGGAGGAAGGGGAGGGGACACATAGGTGCACATAGGACAGATCTCGTATGTCCTATTACTTCCACATACTATGGTATGTGGAAATAATGGGACAGATACATCCAATCATTTTAAGGTTTAAACCTTTTAATTATTTTAATACTTCAGCATTAATAGTAATAATAATAATAATTGTGGTATTTGTTAAGCACTTGCTATATGCCAGACATAGTATTAAGGACTAGGGTGGATACAAGCAAATCAGGTTGGACACAGTCCCTGTCCCACGTGTGGCTCACAGTCTTAATCACCATTTTGCAGATGATGTAACTGGGGCACCGAGAAGTTAAGTGACTTGCCCAAAGTCACACAAAAGACAGGAGGCAGAGCCGGGATTAGAACCCAGGTCCTTCTGACTCCCAAGCCTGCGCTTTATACATTAGACCACACTGCTTTAGTTAAACTACTAAACTAAGAACAGTGTCATAGTTTGCTTGAACTTCTCATCTGCAAAAATAAATACTGACTCAAACGGCTCCTTGTTTTACAACTGGATTTTCAGTTGGGCAAGGCACTGAGTTGTTACATTACATTTCTGTGGCAAAAAGGGATAGTTGTTTTAGAAGTCAAGTGAAACCTTGAAAGCCTCTGCTTCTTGATCTGATATTCAGATGCTTCTAAACTCTTAATTATCATTCGATTGACAGATGCATATGTTGTAGTGTTTAATATGAGCTTACAAAAATACCTACCCACACTAAATACATTCATAATGTAGGAATTCAGTATCTCCACTGATGTCACAAACATTTGGGGGTTCAATAAATTTCAAAATGAGTGTTATGAAATATTTCCTTTGATTATAAACCAATAGGGCTTTCAAGGGATACAGAATCCATATGTTTCTGATTCATTTATATTTAAATCATAACATAATTTTTGTAGAGAAGTTGTTCAATGCTGTTATGATTACTTTCTGTGTAGGAATAGGAACAACAGTTTTGCAGTGTAAATACTTTCCAAATGAAAAAGCTTAATCCCATATACAAACTCCAGAACCTCCTAAACTAAATGATGAATCTCCCATTTCGGCGGCTTTATCTCGGTTAATGGGATCAGTGTTTTGCCTTGGGATTCATTTTTATTTCTTAACTTCTGGTTCTGGGTATACCAAGGCCAGGTTTATAGGAAAACTATTTCTTAGGCACTGTAGGCAAAAGCCATATCTCCCTCCCCTCCTAAGTGATTAAAATAATGGATGGAAAGGCAAGGTATTTTTTGCCCTAGAATAGTCATGAATTTCAGGCAGGAACTACACTGCCTTCCAGACTGTGAGCCCGTTGTTGGGTAGGGACTGTCTCTGAATGTTGCCAACTTGTACTTCCCAAGTGCTTAGTACACACTCTGCACACAGTAAGTGCTCAATAAATACGATTGAATGAATGAATGCCTGAGTTTACTGGAAGAGCGTCAGCTGTCTAATTTGCTCTTAGTAGATGTGATCCGAGGAATTTTAACAAGGGTTGTGCTGAATATAGGAATGGAATCCCCCAAAGGAGGAAATAGCCCCAATCTACTTGGGAAATATATTGTCACCATGCATTTTGGCCAGAAAAATTGTTATGGAACTAGGGTGAGTTAGTCCGGTAATATGAACCAGTGTAGCTACCGCGTGTCGTGGTATTGGAAAAAGAGGTTAATGCACATGTGGGCAACTGTGCCCTGTTCAGTGCGATGACTCATTCGATGAGTGTTTTCCTTTATGGGGGGTTTTGCAAGAATGCAACCCCTGTGTTAATAGAAGATCTAGGTGAATCTCAGTTCAAAACTGACAATTTCCAACTACAGTACTGTGCACATAGTAAGCTCTCAATAAGTATGATAAAATCAAATACAGTTGAATGACAATTTCCTACCATACAGGTCATGCTTCTTTCCCGGCATGCTATCTCATTTGCCACCCATACATCTATTTACTATCCACTTATTCACTAAAGTCTACTACTTATGTCTCTTTTCTCTCTCTCAACCATGGACTACTCATCAATTTGCCTGTTCTGCCCTCGTATAAGATTGTCAGCTCCCTAAAAGCAGAGATTAGATCCCAGGCTTATTGTGTATGTCCCCCAGAAGCCTAGTTCAGTAGTCTGCACATATTAAGTGCTCAACAATTAATGGTGATTCTGATACTGTTTAGAATCAGCATTCTAAGACTGCTTATTTTCCATAGAAATGTAATCTATCAGTGGTATTTATTGAGCGCTTACTATGTGCAGAGCACTGTTCTAAGTGCCTGGGAGAGTACAATACATGAGAATTTGCGGACATATTCCCTGCCCATAATGAGCTTACAGTCTAGAGGTGTTGGGTTAGTTTAACACAGGCACCCTGGGCAGGATGAGGGGGGGTGACAGCTCCTGCATCTTCCCTCCTAAACCCTTCCCTCCCATATAACTTCTCTATCATTGTAGACAACACCATCTTCCTTGTTTCACAAGCCTTTATCCTTGTCATCTTTGACTCAATTATCTTATTCAATCTGCATATTCAGTCTGTCTCCAAATCCTGTAAATTCTACCTTCACAATATTTCTAGAATCTGTCCCTCCCTCTCTATTAAAACTGCTGCCATTCTGATCCAGGCACTCATCATATCTTGCCCTGGCTACTGCAGCAGTCTCCTTGTTGACTGTCTCTCCCCTCTCCAGGCCATACTTCATTCCGCTGCCCAGATCATTTTTCTAAAAAAAATGTTCAGTTCACAACTCCCAACTCCTTAGAAACATCCAATGGTTGCCCATCCACCTTTTCATCCAACTAAAATTCCTTATCTGTGGATTTAAGGCATCTCTCATCTCCCACTACAGCCCAGCCTGCACACTGAGCTCCTTTTAATGCCAACCTAATTACTGTACCTCTATCTCATCTCCCTTTTCTCACATCATTCCTCAGACCTCCCCCTTCGTATCTGACAGGCCACCACTCTTCCTATCTTCAAAGATGTTCTAAAGTTATCTTTCCTCCAAGAAGTCTTCCCTGACTTACCTCTGTTTCCCCATCCCATTCACCCTACCTTCTGGGTCATCTATGCACTTGGGTCTGAACCCCTTAATAATTTCATTTACTCACCCCAGTCCCACAACATTTATGTGCAGATCATTCATTCATTCAGTTCATTCAATCGTATTTATTGAGCGCTTACTGTGTGCAGAGCACTGTACTAAGTGCTTGGAAAGTACAATTTGGCAACAGATAGAGACAGTCCCTACCCAACAATGGGCTCACAGTCTAGAAGGGAGAAACAGACAACAAAAAACAAGGAGACAGATCCTTATACACTGCTGCTTCCCCTATATGTAATCTATTTTAATGCCTGTCTCCCAAAATATATTGTAAGCTCTTTGAGGGCAAGGATCATGTCTACCAGCTTCATTGTGCTATACTCTCACAAGTGCTTAGTACAGTGCTCTGTGCCGTGTATAAATACCATTCGTTCATGGCTTTAAAAGAAGCCATCAACACAGAGATGTCATTGAAGTGGAGAGCAGCTGATATTTTTCAGGTGAGCAAAGTTCAAATCAAAGTTATTGATCTTATCCCTGGTACCTAGAAAGCTAGTTAGGAAAATAAGATCAAAAGCAGTGCCTTTACTGGGTCAGACCAATAGTTTATCCAGATCATTAGCCTTTTTCAGTAGTGGCAACAGAATGCTTGGAGGAACCAGATGATAATAGACCTACTAACATTCATCCTATTTAGGGTAATATTACCACTAAATTGCTGTTGTTCCATTCCCATGACAATTCATAACATAACCTTTCTCTTTCCAATCCACCCCTTGTCTTGTGTGCTGTGTGACCTTGGGCAAGTCACTTCACCTCTCTGGGCCTCAGTTACCTCATCTGTAAGATGGGGATTGAGACTGTGAGCCCCACATGGGACACGGACTATATCCACCCCGATTTGCTTGTTCCCACTCTAGTGCTTAGTACAGTGCCTGGCACATAGTAAGTGCTTAAGAAATACCACAATTGTTGTTGTTATTATTAAATCCATATTGCATCTGTCACCAAATACTGTCAATTTTGCCTCTACAAGATTTTCAGCCATCTGCCCTTTCCTTTCTATCCAGAAGGCCACTATGCTAGTCCAGGCACTTATGTCCTGGCATCAGCCTCCTAAACAGTCTCCTTGCCTCCTGTCTGTAGTTCTTTCATTCTGCTCCTCGGATCATTTTTCTAAAACATCATTCTGTAAATGTCAAGTGTTCTTCAAAGCCTGCATGGCTACCTGTTTTATTCTGCTTCAAGCAGAATCTCCTGATCATCAGTTTTAAGGCACTCGTTCAGCATTCTTTCTCTCCTAGGTACTTTCTCTTCGCCCACTAAATCCAAGTTTTCTTTTTCATTATACTTGTTAAGTGCTTACTATGTTCCAAGCATATTACAAAGCACTGGGATAGATACATGAGAAGCAGTGTGGCTCAGTGGAAAGAGCACGGGCTTTGGAGTCAGAGGTCGTGGGTTCAAATCCCAGCTCCACCACTTAGCTGTGTGACTTTGGGCAAGTCACTTAACTTCTCTGTGCCTCAGTTACCTCATCTGTAAAATGGGGATTAAGACTGTGAGCCCCCCGTGGGACAACCTGATCACCTTGTAACTTCTGCAGCACTTAGAACAGTGCTTTGCACATAGTAAGTGCTTAATAAATATCATCATTATTATTATTATCATCATACAAGCTAATCAGATTGGGCATAGTCCCTGTACCTCATAAGGCTCTCAGTCTTTATCCCCATTTTAGAGATGAGGAAACTAAGACATAGGGAAGTAAAATGACTTGCCCAAGGTCACACAGCAAGGTAAAGTGGATGGTAAGGAGTCTGTATATTATTTTGGTGTCTATATTTCCCACTTGATTTGAAGGAAACACTTTGAAGGCAAGCATGAAGCCTATTATTTCTATTGTACTCTCCCAAGTGCTTGGTGTGATGTGCTTTACCCAGCAGGTATTAAATAAATACTATTAATGAAATAGTCCAGTGGTGAGAGCACCGCTTTGAGAATCAGAAAACCTGGGTCCAAATCTTGATGTCACCTGATGGGACCATGCCATCCATGGTAAAGGTTTTTCACCAAAGATCCACCTAGGACGTTCAGTGAAGTGGATCGGATGAGGGGGATTGCAGAAAAATAGCTAATCAGAACAGGCAGTAAGTGGCATTTGTTAATCGCTTACTATGTTCCAGGCACTGTCCTAAACATTGGGGTGGATACAAGCAAATCGGGTTAGACAATGTCCCTGTCCCACATAGAGCTCACAGTCTCAAACTCTGTTTTCCAGATGAGGTAACTGAGGCCCAGAGAAGTGAAGTGACTTACCCAAGCTCACCCAGCAGACAAGTGATGGAGCCGGGATAGAACCCATGACCTTCTGAATCCCAGCCCAGTGCTCTCTCCACTACCCCATGCTGTCCTCAGTGATCACAGCCCTGCCAAAGCCATCACTGTCAACACTGTGCTCTGGCCCTAAATCGGTCTTGATTGCAACCTTTATAATATGCTGCACTGTTGCATTTTTTAGTCTCTTATTGAATGAGAAGCAGCGTGGCTCAGTGGAAAGAGCACGGGCTTGGGAGCCAAAGATTGTGGGTTCAAATCCCAACTCTGCTGCTTGTCAGCTGTGTGACTTTGGGCGAGTCAGTTAACTTCTCTGTGCCTCAGTTACCTCATCTGTAAAATGGGGATGAGGACTGTGAGCCCCACGTGGGACAACCTGATCACCCTGTATCCTCCCCAGTGCTTAGAAAAGTGCTTTGCACATAGCATTTAACAAATGCCATTATTATTATTATTATTCCATACCCCAACAGGAACCTACTGTCTGGGAAGGGAAAGTGAGTGTAAACGGTGGCAGGAAAAATGAATAATCAATTCTTCACATAAGTTCTCATTCCTGAAGTCTCAGGCCCAAGGCTCCTCCATCATTCTCCCAAGAGACTTTATCATCATCATTGAACAATCCTAATTTTTATCCTACATCTTTTATTTTCCCCTCCTTTATGAACTTTTCATTCATGAACTGGTCCAAAGCCCCCTTGAAACTTTTCTTTTCTTAACCTGTACAGTTTTCCTTCCTCCTTAGACTGTGAGCCCCATGTGGTATAAGGACTGTGTCCAACCTAATTAATTTGTCCCTACTCAAGAACTTAGAACCGTGTTTGACACAGAATAAGCTTTTAACAAATACCATTTAAAAAAATCTTGGTGGGGCAACACGGTCTCTTATGGCTGCTGTGTGAAGTGATCTTTTTAATTTCTGTCACCTTCGAGTGTCAAAGAGTGTCTCCTCATCACAGTGTGGTGGGATTTGATGAAAAACAATTCCATGGTTGCCATGTACATACCTGTCATGTGTCTATAACTTGTCACGTCCCCCTCAGACTGAAGAGACCTAATCTGTTCATTTTATCCTTGTATGAAAGGAAATGTGTAGGGTTTTGCAAAGGACTGCCCAAAAACCAAACAAATGGGTTCTGGAGCAAATTAAGCCAATGTAGTCTTCAGAAGGCCAAGTGACTCAACTTAGATTAGCGTATGTTGGTCACATCATCAGAAGGCCTAATTCCCTAGAGAAGACACTAATGCTAGGAAAAGACCAAGGAAAAAGTAGAAGAGGCAGACCAGCAGCTAGATGGATAGAAACCATAACAACGATAACGGAAGGGACATTAGTAAGGCTTCAGATTATGGCAGAAGATAGGGCATTCAGGAGAAAATATGTCCATAAAGTCACTATGAATCAGAAATGACTCATATATATATATATATATATATATATATGTATATATATATATACACACATAGTTTTATATATATAGTTTTATGTATATATATATATAAAATCTAATTAATCCCCATTAAAATCCAGCCTGCCTTTCTTTTGTACCTTTTCCAGCACCACACCAAATCCTTCCTGAGAAATGCATCCAAGTTACAGATATAGCGTGTTTTTGTAGGGATAAAAAAAGCTCTATCCTTTCTTTTCTGTATCCCATCAATGCCATGCTGACCCCAGTGAGTTCTGGGACAATGTGGGGCAAAGGAGTTATCATCATTATCATTGCTATTACGATATGAAGTGCTTATTATGTTATATAAAATGCCTCCATTTTACAAATGAGGAAACTGAAGCACAGAGGAGTTAAATGCCATGTCCAAGGTCACACAGCAGGCAACTGGTGGAGCTGGAATTAGAACCCAGGTCTTCTGCCTCTGAGGCCCAGGGTCAGGGTCTTTCCACTAGGTCACATTCTTTCTCTTGACGGTTTCACCTGTAGCACTCAAAGATCACCATTATCCTCATCCGTGTGAGTTCAACATTTGTCAGACTGGAGAACAACCTGAATTGAGCAACTGTAAAACTCAGTTGCATAATCCTTAGCTAAGATATTGAATACAATCTATTTTTAGATGCTCCTGCTAAATCACTTTAGGAAAACTGTAGTGGATAAAGGCAAGGTGGCTGTTATTCACCAGATTCAAAGAGATCATTAATAATGTGCTGCCAACTGATGCTTCTGCAAACAATACGAAGTGGGAGAAAATCTTTATGGACAGTAGGGAACTTTTAGTATGAGAGAGACCAACCTAACACTGCATTGGTTAATATTAGTAGCATAATACTTCCTTCTAGCAAGCAGAGCTAGATGAAGCTGTAAAAGAAAACTTCAGATAAAACAGAGTGCTCACAACTTCGCAACAGCTTTGAAAGTATTGTCAATAAATGCTATAGTTTGAAACAGAGCTAAGTGATAGTATGTGATAATACTGCATAATTGAAGCAGCACTTCAGTATCTAATCTTAGGATTAGAGCAGATCTGGAGGTTCACACCACTGAAACCTTGTAGGGGCTGAATTTATAGCTCTTCTCTGCTGATATAAATAACAGCCACAGATTAGTAGAGGCAAACTCTGATAGTTTACTGAAAAATGCCAATGACAAAGCCACGGAAATTTCCTTTGTCTTCCAAAATGAAAATAAAGAAAGAAGAATTGCGATAGAAACTGAAGCATGTGTTTTTCACCATCACCATGTTTGTTTAAATGTTTCCAAAGATGCAGTTCCTTGATAGTGACCTTTGGTAAACTAAAATTTAAGGAAAATCTGGCTGCAAACCAAAATATTGCCAGACAACAAGGATTTTACATTTGCAGGACTGTGCTACAATATTATATCCCTTTTTCAGCTTCAATCACCACCACTTATTTGATTAAACTAGCTAGAGAAATGAGAAAATTTGCAGTTCGTTAAAAGCAAAGTGAAGAAATCTTCAAAATAGTGTGGGACAATCTCACAAATGTAACTGGTCAGAAGATTGTGGAAGGCGATAAGGAGATGATGGAAAAGATGTACTGAGAGGAAACAGGAGGAAAGAATAGAGCAAGAAGTAAAGTAAATTGGAAACAGAAACTTGAAAGAAGATACCATTTTGGAGAGAAATCTTTTAAACTCTGTTTCCCAAATCATGCCTAAATGCTGTGCATGCTGTAGCCAAATAATAAGATTATATTTGATTAACCAGCCTTGCATTGTCTTGCTTGGATAGAGTAATATTATATAATGTATTTGGTGTGGTTACTGTTTTGCTACAGCAGTGGCAGTGGAAAGCCTCTAGTTGACATAAAATTGTTTGGGGGATTTTTTTTTTCTTCTTTGATGCATTTTCATGGACATTTCAAAGTTAAATGAGTCTGCTTAGTATGTCTAGTTCAACAGACAAAACTTGAACACCGCTACATTTACATAGTGATTCTCCTATATGTCACTGTTACAACAATTTTGTCTCTCACAGCATCCTTACCCTAATAGGTAAAATCCTCTACCAATTTCATAATGAGAATAATATGTATGCACGATTGATTTTAAAAACAGCACATGACCATCTTGCGTGTTTGAATTTCATATCTTTTTCAGAGAACTCTCATTCCATGTTGCTATCAAAGCAACCATTTTAGCGGTTTGCTGATTTGTCTATCTGCTCTAGGGGAGATGATGCATCTAATCATTAGGGAAGAAATATCATTTAAACCCTAACATTTCCATCAGTCAGTGTTGATTTGGGTCAGGAATAGAACTGATTCCATTTTTCTCTCCTGTAGTAAAATGCTTCTAAGTTTCTTATATCGCAGGAATGTTTGCAAGAAATGTCAGTGATTTTTGTGGTGTTAGAATGAAGATGGCTATAAAATGCAATCCAATCATTGATTTTCATTGAGATGAGGAACTGTGCTTTTTGAATGCTTTATTCTTCTATATTGCGCTCTGCATACTGGGAGAACTTGGTGAATGCTAAATGACAATGATGATAGCAATAGGTTATAGGTTTTGGTGGATTGGATCAATAAACTATGGACTGGGAATGAAGGACTCAAGCACATTCATTGAGTTCAACTTTCAGGAAATTTTTAGATGCTTTCCTCCTCTAAGGCATTGGAAGATTCTCTTCGAAAAATGAGTGAGCAGCTTACAGTCCATTCCCCTTTCTAGTCATAAGGTTAGATCGAAAGACAAAATTTAAAAGTTTACAATATATTCTGATTACTAGAAATGAGAATGTGCTAGAATCAATTGATGAAAAGCTTTTTTAAAATTCGGGGGAAAGGCACTATTTAAGTGAGATGCTTTAAGTATGATTTGGAGTGTTCTGACAAGATGCAGCAAATTAGAGAAAGTCGATTCCGCCTCACCTTTCCTCCGCTCTCAGATACAGTTTACAGGGCTGTCTTCATTCTTCTGTCCAAATAAATCTGCAGTGCTTCTTCTCTGTCAGCATAGAGGAGGAGGGCCTTCCAAAAGACACATTTCTTTCATTTGGGAGAAATTAAATCCAGGTTTAAAGCTCTTCTCTAGCTCACTACTGTTTGCTTTCTTTAGAAAGATGCTGTAGCTTTGCCAGGCCCGGGGAGAATTGTGACATGTGTTGGCAATCCTGAGAGGCAACTTTAGAGCACCCCCAGCCTCCCCCCACCACCAAAATACAATATTGAGATATTTATTAGGAGCAGTGCTTGCCCACAGCTCTTGATGGGGGTTAAGGCTAAGCCTAGGGAGACTCTTGTAAGGTCCCGGTTTCCTGTTGCTTATCCCCATTGATATTTAGAGCAAAGTTAATCCACTTCCTGAGGCATCCCACTGTGATGCAAGTCCTTATAATTAGTCAGTAGCCTTGACTGTGATTTCCAACAGGGAAAGGGAATTTGGTTCTAGAAGTCCCCTGGGTTGCTTTTCATTTATGGGAATCAAGAGGGATTTGGGAACACAGATAAAGGTGCAATAGAAGCAGAGAAGAGTTTTCTTATGTTAATTCTTATTTATAGCCTCTACTCATCCAAATGACTTTAAATATTTTGGGTCACATTTTCCACTGGCCAATCGGAGTGGGTTCCTTTGCCTTATAGCGTGGCTCAGTGGAAAGAACCCGGGCTTGGGAGTCAGAGGTCATGGGTTCTAATCCTGGCTCTCTGTCACTTATCAGCTGTGTGACTTTAGGCAAGTTATTTAACCTCTCTGCGCCTCAGTTACCTCATCTGTAAAATGGGGATTAAGACTGAGAGCCCCACGTGGGGCAACTTAACCACCTTGTATCCCCCAAGTGCTTAGAACAGTGCTTTGCACATAGTAAGCACTTAACAAATGTCATCATCATTACATTTTTTTCTATCCAGTCCCTAGTCTTTTTTTTATTGTACTTGCTAAGCACTTACTGTGTGCCAGGCACTGTACTCACTGTACTATGCACTGATGGGTAGAAGAGTAGCAGTTTCAAATTCAAGCTTTGAATTTGCTAAAATGAGGAATGTTTTTAAGGAAATTAAGTAATCAGTTAATCAGTGGTATAGCACTTACTGTGTGCAGAACACTGTACTAAGCTCTAGGGCAAATACGGTAGTGTTGGCAGACACGATCCCTGCCCTCAAAGAGTGTATGATCCCAAATGACACTGGGTAATTGTCAACTTCCCACTCATTTCTGGCTGTTCTGTGAAGAGCCAGTTTCTGACATAGGTCCATTATTTTGTCATTAAATGTCTGCTCAAGCCTTGCATACCCCAAAAACCAAGTGGTGGGAATGTGTTTGTTGTGGAGATCTCTCCCGAAGTGTTTTTTTTTTTTTAATTTTAGGATATTTTATTAGCATTAACTATGTGCCAGGCTCTGTACTAAGCACTAGGGTGGATACAAGTAATCAGGTGGGACACAGCCCCCATCCCATGTGGGGCCCACAGTTTCAATCCCCATTTTGCAGATAAGGTAACTGAGATACAGAGAAGTTAAGTGACTTGCCCAAGGTCACAAAGAAAGCAAAGAAAAAGGGATTAGAACCCAGGTCCTTGGGATTCCCAGGCCTATGCTCTATTCACTAGGCCACAGCATGGTCATCATCATCATCATCATCATCAATCGTATTTATTGAGCGCTTACTCTGTGCAGAGCACTGTACTAAGTGCTTGGGAAGTACAAATTGGCAACATATAGAGACAGTCCCTACCGAACAGTGGGCTCACAGTCTAAAAAGGGGAAAGGTCTAGTGTTGTTAAATCATCTGTATATTGTGGAATGGTATTAGGTCTTATAACTGTATTCTGCATTTCCCTGCAATCTTCAGGTATGCATGTCAGATTACCAACGTATTCATCATTAAATTATTATTTTTTTATCAGTGGAGATGCGGTCTTGTGCATAGCCAGTTGCCTTGGTCTCAGACAGCTCTAGGTTTTCTAAAGCTGAAGATGGAATCAAGGAGCATTAACAAAGTTCCTGTCATGAGTCTTTCCTTTAAGAGTAGCAAGAGCCCCAGGGAGAAGGACAATAAACTATAAAACTGTGTTTATTGGTATTTGAAATGGAAAGTACTGGATTCTAATAAAAACATTACAGGGTGTGTGAAATACATGTTGCTCTAAAACCTCAGCTTATTAAACAAAGGGCTGTGATAACACTGTTTATTTTAGGAAGGGAGCTATTAACCAGTTTATCACTGAAGAGGGGAAGGGTGAGGACGGGAAATGTGAAACCAAAATTTCTGATACTAAAACTATGCTGTTCCAAGAAAGTGCTGTCTTTATTCTCTACCCCTGACTCACTTTATTTTGGATGTGCTATGAGTGTCAACTTTGCTCCATTGTCATAATGTAAGTGCTTACCCTCCCAGTATTGTAACGTAAATCTATTCAAGTGGTGTAGGGTGAAAAGAAATATGAAAAGGATGGTTTGTTATGTGCAAAGTACTGTACTAAGGGCTGGGGTAGATACAAGGTAAGCAAATTGGACATCCTGCCAGTCCCAGATGGGGCTCTCTGTTTAAAAGACAGGGAGAAGAGCCATTTTATTTCCATTTTAGAGATGATTTAACTTAGGTCCATAGAAGTTAAATGACTTGCATAAGGTCACAGAGCAAGCAAGTGGCAGAACTAGGATGAGAACCTAGGCCCTCTCACTCCCGGGCAGCATGGCTCAGGGAAAAGAGCACGGGCTTTGGAGTCAGGGGTCATGGGTTCAAATCCCTGCTCCACCAATTGTCAGCTGTGTGACTTTGGGCAAGTCACTTCACTTCTCTATGCCTCAGTTACCTCATCTGTACAATGGGGATTAAGACTGTGGGGCCCCCTTTGGGACAACCTAATCACCTTGTAACCGCCCCAGTGCTTAGAACAGTGCTTTGCACACAGTAAGCGCTTAATAAATGTCATTATTATTATCAGCACTTTAAACAGTGCTTCGCACATAGTAAGCGCCTAACAGATACCATCATCATTATTATTATTATGTTCTATCCACTAGGCATTGCTGCTTCTCCCCCTCTAGACTGTAAGCTCATTGTGGACAGGGAATGTGTTGGTTTATTGTTCTATTGTACTCGACCAAGCACTGAGGACAGTGCTCTGCTCACAATAAGCACTCAATAAATACAATTGAATGAATGAATAGGAGAAGTGATACAATAATGCACTGCTGTTTTATAGGGTGATCACCCGGTCTAGAGGCCGTATTCTGATCTTGACTAGGCCACTCACTGTGTGTCCTTGTTCAAGTCACTTAACCTCTGGGTGCCCCAGCTTCCTCACTTGTGCAATGGAAATATCACTTGCCCCATCTCTCTTCACAAAGACAATACAAAGTGAGATAATAATAATAATAATTCTGGTATTTGTTAAGCACTCAATGTGTGCCAGAAAACTGTACTAAGCTCTGGAGTGGAAACAAGCAAATCAGGTTGGACACAGTCCCTGTCCCAGGTGCTGGGGTAGATACAAGGTGGTAAGGTTGGACACAGTCCCTGTGTCCCACGTGGGGCTCACTGTCTTAGTCCCATTTTACAGATGAGATAACTGAGGCACAGAGGAGTGAAGTGACTTGCCCAATGTCTCACATTTCAGAGAAGTGGCAGGGTGGAGATTAAAACTCACGACCTCCTGATTCCCAGGCCCACGTTCTACTCCGCAGTGCTTCTTTGTTTTGATATCCCCTCCGAACCTTATGTATTTCCATTTCCATTGAACTATGGGAGTGATAAGGTTTTCTATTTATTTTATTTTGTTGGTATGTTTGGTTTTGTTCTCTGTCTCCCCCTTTTAGACTGTGAGCCCACTGTTGGGTAGGGCCTGTCTCTATATGTTGCCAATTTGTGCTTCCCAAGCGCTTAGTACAGTGCTCTGCACACAGTAAGCGCTCAGTAAATACGATTGATTGATTGATTGATGTGAGGCTGACAGGCTCAAACCCCATTTTACAGATGCAGAAACTGAAGCACAGAGAAGTGAAGTGACTTGCCCAGGGTCAAACAAACCCAACCCTATCGACTATGAGCCCACTGTTGGCTAGGGACCATCTCTATATGTTCCCAACTTGTACTTCCCAAGCGCTTAGTACAGTGCTCTGCACACAGTAAGCGCTCAATAAATACGATTGAATGAATGAATGACTATACCATGCAGCTTCCAATACAGAAAAAGCACTTGTGAAAATTAAAAGGCCATATCAAATTTAAGTGTTATTATTTAGGACAGGTATTTTATCTCAAATTAATTAGAACTCTTAAACCTCACACATTTTAAAAAGCATTATTTTGAGGAAGAATTGAGAAATCTGTCTAGGCCCCTTGATATTTTTAGTTCTATGAATGTAAAGGAGCTAGTAGTCATTAGGTATTTCTATATAGCATTGGAACTGTTAATTATTAAGAAGCGAGGCTTGCTTCTTGCTTTGCCTTAAAATGTTCCAGTATTGCAATTCACTAGCCCCGGTGGTGAGCATCTTTCCACTTGTACTCTTTAAATGGCTTTCCCTTGACACCTTAATTTTTCACAGGCTGTGACTGCCGCCTGATAAAAAAAACAAAATGCATTCCTTCTCGGCTCCAATGGTGGATTCATGCTCAGATGACCCCTTGACATTCTCCAGTCATGGAAGAGGGTCTGTCCCCTCTCTGGAAATAATCTAAACATTGAATCCAATGAGTGGAGGAGTACTGCAGATAAGGAAGAAAAACGTGTCTATCGGTGCTTTCAGGCTGGGTAATCTTTAATAAAACAGGGCCAAATGCTTGGACTTTGGCAAAAATAAATGACTATAAGTTCAAAAGTAATCTTACCTGTAAATGGTGTCAGGACACCCATTGTCCCATGAATGAACTGAAGAACATGGTGGACAAAATGAGGGTATAGCCTCTTGATGTTTGAAGATTATGTCTCACCTCATAGTCAAATTTTGATTTCAGAAACCCACTTTGCGCTTGCCCGAGTGCCAATTTGACCATGAATATATTACTTCTCTGCTTGTAGTAAAGGGAAAGTTAGGAGATATTTTGGAGAAATCTGTGTCCCATTTCTCCCCCATATCCCTAGACTGTAAGCTCATTGTGGGAAGGGAATGGGTCTGTTTATTGTACCCTCCCAAGTGCTTAATACAGTGCTTTGCTCACAGTAAGCACTGAATAGATACAATTGAATGAATGAATGAATGAATTTTAAACCTCACACATTTTAAAAAGAATTATTTTGAGGGGGGAATTGAGAAATCTGTCTAGGCCCCTTGACAATTTTAGTTCTGTGAATGTAACAGATGATAGAAGTCATTATGTATTTCCATATAGCGATGGAACTATCATCTTCTAGACTGTGAGCCCACTGTTGGGTAGGGACCGTCTCTATATATTGCCAACTTGTACTTTCCAAGCGCTTAGTACAGTGCTCTGCACATAGTAAGCGCTCAATAAATACGATTGATTGAATTTTACAGTTTCCCTTTGTGTGTGAGGCTTGCTTCTTGCTTTGCCTTAAAATGCCAGGGCCAGTGGCTTCTGGTGCATACCTCCAACAGAATCATCCCAGAAGACTGGAATCTGTATTCAGGGGTGAGGGCAAATTGATGCAAATGTTCCAGACTCTGTATTATAGGAGACCCTGTTCCTCCCCAGGTGAAAGGCAGAGCTGCTCAGTTTAATAATGATAATAATAATAATGGCATTTATAAAGCACTTACTATGTACAAAACACTGTTCTAAGCACTGGGGAGGTTGCAAGGTGATCAGGTTGTCCCACAGGGGGTACACAGTCTTAATCCCTATTTTACAGATGAGGTCACTGAGGCCCAGAGAAGTTAAGTGACTTGCCCAAAGTCACACAGCTGACAATTGGCAGAGCCGGAATTTGAACCCCTGACCTCTGGCTCCAAAGCCCGGGCTCTCTCCACTGAGCCACGCTGCTTCTCTCCAGAACTGATGCCTCATGGACTTGGCTGGGTGCTGAGGGAGGGGACTTGGTTTAAGGAGGGGAAATCTATGGCAACACCTTCTGTAAGTAGTTCTGCTCTTTAAACCCCACATCTCAAGCCTAGCCTGAGGTATCAGTGGATTTGTCCCTGGCCTGGCGTTAACTAGGGAAGACCTATCTGTGTCAGTCATGGTGGAGCAGCTTCACTGGGTAGCTTGATGGATGCAAATGATATGGTCATTTTGGGGTTCCTGAACTACGGAGACTCGGACCCTAAAAAAGCAGTGTACAGGCCATGCCACAGATGTCAGTCAGTCAGTCAATTGTATTTATTGAGCATTGACTGTGTGCAGAGCACTCTATTAACCGCTTGGAAGAGTACAATATAGCAGGCACGCTCCCTACCCACAGTGAGCTTCTAGTCTAGATGCATCAGCCAGGGAAAGTGATGTTAATCAGAAGTATTTATCGAGCACCAACTGTGTGGAAGGCATTGTAGTCAGCATTTGGGAGAGTTCAACAGAGGCAAAAGACAATCCCCGATCCCAAGGAGATTATAATCCCAAAGGGGACACAGACATAAAATTATTTAGAGAAAATGAGAATGGAAAAATGGTTAAGTAAATAAGTGCTTTAGAATATATAAATTGATATGCACGTGTGTGTTTTCATGGTGATTTCGAGTTCATTAGTGCTGGGATTGTAGTTCATTCATTTATTCAATTGTATTTACTGAGCACTTATTGGGTGCAGAGCACTGTATTAAGTGCTTGGGGGAGTACAATACAATAATAAACAGACACATTCCCTGGCCGTAACAAGCTCACAGTCTAGAGGGGAGACAGGCATTAATATATACATATATATTAATCAATCAATCAATCAATTGTATTTATTGAGCGTTTACTGTGTGCAGAGCACTGTACAAAGCGCTTGGGAAGTACAAGCTGGCAACATATAGAGACAGTCCCTACCCAACAGTGGGCTCACATTCTAGAAGGGGGAGACAGAGAACAAAACCAAGCATACTAACAAAATAAAATAAATAGAATAGATAGGTACAAGTAAAATAAATAAATAAATAGAGTAATAGAGTAATAATATTACATATATACATACATATATATAACTTACAGACATGCACATAAGTGCTGTGCAACTGGAAGAGGGGATGAATAAAGGGAGCAAGTCAGGGCAATGCATAAGGGAGTTGGAGAAGAAGAAAGGAGGGATTAATCAGGGAAGGCCTCTTGGAGGGGATGTATCTTCAGTTGGGCTTTGAAGGTGTGGGGAGAGTAATGGTCAGATTTGAGGAGGGAGGGCATTCCAGGCCAGAGGGAGTCTACGTCCTTCCTAAAAGAAAAGCAGTTGGGGAATGACTCCTGGAAGAGGTGGAACTTCATGAGGGTTTTGAAGATGTGGCTTGATTGGATTTTGAAGCATGTGGAGGTGGAACTCATGGTAAATGAATGCCTAAATGTTCCTTTGATCCACCGGCGCAATCCTCAATAATAGAAGTTATTGGAGACAAGCTCCTTGTGGGCAGGGAACAAGTCTGCTAACTCAGTTGTATTGTACTCTCCCAAGTGCTTAGTATAGTGCTCTGCACATAGAGCTCAGTAAGTACCATTGATTGATTATTGGTGTCCCAAGTTCTTGGTATAGTTCCTTGCTCACAATAAGCACTCAATAAACACTATTGATTGATTGAGTGTATGTGTCAGGAATTCAGTCTTTTACATCTGTTGTATACTTCCAAGGGCCCAATATTGCTCTGCCTTGGAAAGTGCTCAATAGATGCTAATGATGATCATGATGAGGCATTTAGCTGCAAGCTTATCCTAGGCAGACTTGAGCAAAACCACAATTTTCTTCCAAACTTTTCACTCCAAAAAAAACCAGTTAACCCACAGTCAAATCCAATAAATATCTTTGATTCCATTCAGCAGTACTGAAGGAAATTTTCCAGGCCAAAATTTCCTGATTGGGTTTGAGTAGCTTAGGATAACATAGGACAAAAATTGCAGAACCTGCTTGTTATTGCACGAATGTGTTCAATTCTTTACTTCAAATCCAAAGGAAATTGTCATAGTTAATTTTATCCAATCATTTGGTGATCATGTGAAAGCAGTGTGACCCATGGGCTTGGGAGTTAGAAGACCTGGCTTCAAATTAGGTATATTTATTGAACGCACTGTACTAAGCACTTGGGAGAGTACAACACAACAATATAATAGATGCATTCCTTGCCCAACTCTGCCACTTGCTTGCAGTGTGGCTTCAGGCAAGTCACAACTTTTCTGGGCCTCAGTTTCCTCATCTCTGAAATGGGGATTAAATATCTGTTCTCTCTCCTTAGACTATGAGTCCCATTGGAGACAGGGATTGTGTCTAAGCTAATTACCTTGTATCTACTCCAGTGTTTGGCATGTAGTAAGTGCTTAATAAATACCACAATTATTATTATCATTACTGTCACAATTATTAAAAAGCTTTTAAACCTGAATTTTGATTTTATGATTAAAATCATAATGATTTTAATGATCATAATGAATTTATGATTAAAAGCCTCCTGCTTGGGCTCAGAGTAGGCCTGATTGCTGCACTTTCTCTTAAGAGATAGATAATTCTATGCAAAGTTTAGTCAGAAAAAGATGTCATCTTAAAAAAATACCAAAAAATGATTCCAATAGTAAACACTGTGCCTTGGCCAGTCAAAATCTCATTTGATCTTATTTTAAATGCCTTACTTAATGCTGTGTAGTAAAGTATTATGAATAGAATAAATTGTCATTCAATATATTTAAGAAATACTTGCTTGTTTCCCCTAGATCATGTTTTATGCTTTTTTATTTACCTAAATTTTGATCTCCTTTCAAAACCACATCCAGGGCCTAAACTTTAGTGATTTTTGTCACATGATAAGGAAATGGATTCCAAATATTAAAATTTGAAACAAATCACTTGGTATTCATAAGTATTTTCCCAAATATAATCTTCCCAAAGAGTTTGACCAATCATTCAAACACCCCAGAAAAATATTCTGCGGATATTTCTTCCATAATGTTAAAGAGATACAACTAAATCGAAGATTGACGTAGGAAAGTGTCTGATTTAGATAATATGAGGAAGAGAGAATGGAGCAGATTATTCTTCTGGCTAATCATCTCATTGCTTCTTAGGTTGCCTTAACAAATTGTCTGAGAAATTTAGACAAAGTCTCACTTACCTCTTATGTGTCCAGGTCATCATAGCCAAAGTAAATATTGCATCCTGGATTATTCAAAAATGTTCCTTCAAGCATTTTATTGTCACTATTAGAGACACAACTCTAGGCTGGATGGATATAGAGAAGCAGCATGCATGGCTTAGTGGAAAGAGCAAGGGCCTGGGAGTTAGAGGACCTGGGTTCTAATCCTGACTCCACCACTTGTTTTCTGGTGACCTTGGGCAAGTCACTTAAGTTTTCCATTCCTTAGTTACCTCATTTGTAAAATGGGGATTCCATTCTTGTCCTTCCTCCTATACAGAGTGTGAGCCCCACATAATCATCTTGAATCTAACCCAGTACTTAGTACAGTGCTTGGCACATAGTGAGCACTTAAATACTACAATTATGTTGGAACTTCTTGCAGTTTTATGTATAGACTTAAACTGCTGAAGCCAAGAAAACATGAGATGAACCCAAAGTTGCTTTAAAGAATCCAAGAAAACAAAACCTCCTCCAGCCTGATCTGACTCTTCTTAATAAAATGCTTCCCTCATGTTTTCAATAAATGAAAGTGGTATTTGCCACCAGTCCATTTTATTAGTATATTTCTGATGGTCAAATGGAATCCATTTGTTTGAGGTTAGCAGAAAAGGTTTTTTTGTTTATGGCTGTTGTTATGTTTTTTTAAACATTGTAAAAACATTCTTGGCCTGGCTCCTGATTAGCCCACATCTGACGCTTTAGTTCAGTTTCTTTCGGCCCTTGCTTTAACTTCAGTTTGTTTTTATCTTTCTTCATTTGAGTTATAATTATTTTGGTGTGAGACTATTTCCAAAGATCACTCCGCAGAGAACATATTTAAAATATTAAGTTTCTAGGTAAGCAATGCCAAGCAATTTGAATTTACTGTCTAGATCTCTTCTTTTCTTCCCTTTGATGCATCCAACCTCCATGCTAGATTTTAAATCCTTTACACTTCAAAACTAAATACTTCCCACTTTTTGCTTAGCTAACTGCCATCCCCTTCCTACTTAGCTTAATGCTTTGTCAATCCCCTTCCATCTCCACTCACTCTTTTCCTTCTCAGCCCTCAAAGTTGTGGGCATGTTGCTGTGATGTAGAAAACAGAAAGAATTCCATCTGCAGCACTGGACACTACTGGAAAGTCAAGGCAGCTGGCTCCTAGTACAGAAGATGTGGTCTGTCGATCAGTGGGAGGACTTCCTGAACAATCACTCAGGCAAGATTAGCAGTATGAGGCTCCAAAATCATTAATTTATTCTGCATAGGGCAGCTCTGCCTAACGGCAGACTGGCACCTAAAAGTGGGCTTGCTCTCGGCCAGCTTTTCTAGGAGAAAAGTCCTTCTGATAACGTAGTCTGTAAATAATAATAATAATAATGGCATTTATTAAGCACTTACTATGTGCAAAGCACTGTTCCAGTCCCCATGTCCTGGGTGTATCAGGTCTCTTGGTTTGTGGTTTGCGAAGAAATAGATGGAAGATCGGGAGAAAGAAATGAATGATTCCAGAAAATCTGGCCTCAGCTTTAGGTATGGGAGAACTCAGTGGCATTTGAATTTGAGAAAATAGATTGAATCATTTAACTTTTTGGCCAAATACAAAATGCATTTTGCCAAGCGATTTTCTTCCCCCTTTTAATTTTTTTAAAGCTTTTAGGAAAATTAAGTCCACATGTTCTGATTCTTGCTCATGTAACGCATCAGAATGGTAACTTGTAAGATTTCTCCCAGAAACCTTTTGAATCTTTCACTGAAGGGTTTCTGCTACACTGCACCAGTTCTACCCATACTCTTATCTGTTCAAGGGAGAATTGGTTCAAAAACCTAGAATACATCAAGACCAAGAGAGTGCCAAGAGATTTCTCCCAACCTTAGTTGGTCTTAGTGGGGAAGTATTAATTAATGGATCGGCTTTAAGGTCAAAGAAGTAAGGCACCCCCGAACAAGGATTCAGGTACATCTATCCTCTTGCAGGTCTTTTGGTCATAATCATTTTAAAAGTCAGAAAATTTTAAAAGTCAGCTATTTGGATTCATGTTTGGTAGCTGAAGAACCAGTTTGACAGACTGATGCTGCTTTGAGGGAGTGCACAAGGACACTTTGCACAGTGTGCCATTTTTTTCCTGAGATACCTTCATTTCTGGTGACTAATGATTTATTAATATTTTATTCAAATGAAATTTGTATGTAAAAGTAATCAGCATCAGAAGAAAATCAAAAGAAAGCCCTGGTGTTTAATGTCTATTGTGCCATCTTCTTGGCAAGAAGTGGAATTGTGGCCAAAGGAAAAAGTAAGGAAGATAGATGACAAACGTGGTTCCAAAGGAACAAAGTCTGGACCATATTTTCCTCCGGTTGTTAATATAGAGACTGATGATGAGCAACGGAGGAGTGAAATCCAATGGATGAATTGTGTTTAACTTCACACCTGATGCTATTTGATTCATGGGCTTTTGGAGGTTTTGTTCTAGGGATTTTAAAGAAGAGGTGTCACTTAAATACTTAAGGGCTTTTAGTCTGTCTGGGAAATGTCTGTCTGGAGGAATCTTGCTGTCTCTAAATTCTTGTCTGCTGCTGTCATCAGTTCAATAGCCTTGTATCTCATCTCAGAAAATTTATAAGCTAGCACAGTGGCTAAAGTCAGGCTCTGAGGAAGATGGGAAAATGTTGACGGAGTAATTTATCATTTTCGTGTTCCAGAAATATTTGGACATTGGGGATTTTTTGGTGTACTGTTAGCAGTGCCACAAATATCCACATTTTTTGGGACAGATTTTTAAAAATTAGTTGAAAAGAATTGGATGCCTCAGTAGGTCTTTGTAGAGACCCAGATATTTTATCAATCAAATCAGTGTGAATTTAGGGATAGAGCGTTGAGATTTGGGAATCTGAGTTCCAGTCCAGGCTCCACCCTGACCTAGCATACAGACAAGTTACTTAGTTCCTTGGAGACTCAGTTTTTCTGTCTATACATTGGGGGGTTTTAATACTTGTCTTCTACCTCACAGGGATAATGAGAGACTACGTTGGATAATCGATATAAAGTACTTAGTTCTTCATTAGAAAATGATGTTTTAAAGCTCAGACCGTTGTTAACATCATGTAACTAGCACCTTCTGTGCTTAGGGCAGTGTGCAAGACACAAAGGAACATACCATAGAAATAGAAGAGGCATTTCCTGCCCTCAGGAATTTACAATCAAGATTGACTTTATAATTTGGTTTATGGCTGTAACTTCCCAAGCCATGCACTAATGAAATTTTGAGGGGGATGAACTCAAAACAGAAATGAATTTGAAAACTAAAATCGTATTAGAGCTTCATGCCAGAGTGTGTGTGTGTGTGTGTGTGTGTGTGTGTGTGTGTGTGTGTGTGTGATATCAAGATACAGCATGGCCTAGTGGAAAGAGCATGGGTCAGAGAATAAAAATCAATCAACCAATCAGTCAATCAGTGGTATTTACTAAGCACTTACTAGGTGCAGAACACTGTATTAAGCCTTTGGGAGAGTATAATACAACAGAAAACCTGGGTTCTAATCCTGGCTCTTCCACTTGTCTGCAGTTTGACCTGGGGCAGGTCAGTTAACTTCTCTGTGCCTTAGTTACCTCATATGTAAAATGGAAATTAAGACCATGAGCCCCGGTGGGACACGGACAGTGTCCAACCTGATTAGCTTATATCTACCCTAGTGATTAGTACAGTGCCTGGCACATCATAAGCATTTAATAAATACTGTTGAAAAAAAAAATCTCTCAGACAGAATTCAACCCTTCTTTTCTCAAATTGGATCTCCAGAAAAATGTTTAAATTCCCTGTGTTAAGCTGATGTGCACTTCCTATATGACTCATGTGAGTGTTTCTGTGTGTGAGGCACAGAACAAGTGTGTGTGTGTGTGTGTGTGTGTGTGTGTATGGTGCTGCTGAGAGTATTTGGAGGGCATCCTTATCTCTACAAGTGTAGGTATTTAAAATGCATGGGTGGGTGCCATTGTGGAGCTATTTCTGTCCCCAACTCCCTGGGGTGGCAGGGGTTGTGTGTGGGTGTGTGTGTGACGTGTGCATACATTCACACCACCAGCATCTTTTTTGTTTGACATTCATGATTAAATTATTTAGAATGATAACTAGCTCTTCCTAGTAAATAGCAACACTTCATGAGCTTGTCAGAAGCAACCTCTTCAATTAGAAGCATCTCCTGAGATTTTCTGTATACAAACACTGTATTAGACACTTAGGAATATCCCCTAGAAGTAAAGGACAATCTAATGAGGCCAGGCAAGCAGTCTCCTAAGGAAAAGGGGCCATGTCCAAATTTCCACCCATATATCCTATCCCAGCACTTAGTACAGTGTTCTCTGCCCACAGATGGAGCTCAATATTTACTTTTCCTTCTGCACAAATGACCAGAAATGCCCATCAGTAAGAGTAAGTGGTTAGATAGAAATGATCAAAAGGTAAAATTAAGTAACAAGTAAGAAAACAGGTAAATTGTACATGAGTCATGAGATGGTTGATGGTCCAGGGATTAGTTGGGAAACTGTCACTAGAGGAGGGGCCACGTAGTAAGCGCTCAATAAATACCACTAATGATCAATCCCTATGTTCCAATCAGATTTGCAACATCCTCTTAATACTGCACAGTAAACTTGAAGGAGGAGCTGGGAAATTACCTGGTGATTTTGATGAATGTGAACATCCTCTTTTTTTTCCTCGATGGCTGGCTTTATTTGCTGAATTACCTACGTGATGACCTCAACTCATCACTTCACTTCAGATTTAGATAGGGAGGGATGTCTAGCTATTCCCCAATCCCAGAGTAATGCTAATGCTCTTTTACAGGTGGAGAGGTAGCTTATGTCCTGGGTGTCAGCCAGAAGAGGCAGGATAGGGACTGGAAGACAGCACAGCCTTCAGAAAGCTACAGGGCTTCTCAGCCCTGATTGAAAATTGTCAGGGCCACTGCACTTCAGGGACTGAAGACCCAAGTCACAGGCAACTAGATCAAACTGGTGCTGGGCTCATTTTAAACGTAAAATCACAACCAGTTGTAGGGGCAAGGGGAGTTGGCCTTCTGAAATATTTGCCATTTTTGACAAATTTAGTTTTAGTTCAGAATTACTGCATGTGTTTTGGGCTAAATTTGATATACACTGATGTTTTCTATTAGATCATATAAACAAGTATTTGATAAAAAACAGATTTCTTTATTTCTTCACTTGACTGACACTGAAAGAAAGCATAAACCACATTCTGTTAAACATTCAGATGGGGTGGTTAATAGCACTAAGTGAAAGCTATCTAAAAGAGAGGAACCATATTAACAAAATTCAAATAAAGTAAAGGAGTGGATGAAAGGGAAGCTCGTTAGACCTTGACCCCCATGTGGGACAGGGATTGTGACCAACCTGCTTATTTTGTATCTACTCCAGCACTTAGCACAGTGTTTAGCACATAATAAGTGCCTAATAAACTCCATTAAAAAATTCACGGAGGCTGACAGAGAATTCATCTTGGGAAGTCACGTGTAGATGCTATAACTGGTCAGATCAATGGCCAATCTAGGCCCCCCATGTTCTGCTTCTGACTATGGTAACAAAATACCTGGCAGAATCACAGTGGAGAGAATTCCATTAGACTGTTTAATCTATTTATCTTCCATTTATTCCAGGCCTTACCACATAGTAAAATACCAACTAATGCCTTTTCAACTGGTAGTGTCTGTTCAGGAAGACTAAAAACAACACCCACTCTTGTTGAATCATTTGGTAGCGTATGGAATGGGTGAACCACTTTCCACCATTTTCCCTAAGCACCACTGATTGAAGATGCGGTCTCTTCCAGACTGCAGTCCACACAGTCAGTGTTATGTGAAAGTAGACCACTGCTTGCTTTCAAAGCTTGTTGGAAAATTGAACGACAAGAGAAGAGCAAAAAAATGTTTATGAGAGTATTTGTTGTTGCTTTGGAGGATGTCTCTCTAGACTTTAAGCTGGTTGTGGGCAGGGAACATGCCTATCAACTCTGCTATATAGTAATAATAATAATAATGGCATTTATTAGGCGCTTATATTTACAAAGCACTATTCTAAGTGCTGGGGAGGTTACAAGGTGATCAGGTTGTCCTCACCTAATCAATCAATCAATCGTATTTATTGAGCGCTTACTGTGTGCAGAGCACTGTACTAAGCACTTGGGAAGTACAAGTTGGCAACATATAGAGACAGTCCCTACCCAACAGTGGGCTCACAGTCTAAAAGCCTAAGCACTTAGTGCTCTGCACACAAAAACAGCTCAATAAATATAATTAATTTGTCTCATCATCAAGCTTCAGTGAAATGATAACTTTATAGAGTCTTTGGGCCTACTTACAGAGTCGCTATGGGTCGGGGACGACTCGACAGCTTTAGACAAGACGGAAAACAGACCAACTCAGAGCAGGGGCCAAAACAGAATACGTTAGGACCAAAGGACCATGCCAATTTGGGTACTAATTGAAGATTCTATAAATGTAATTAAGGAAACCAATAACTAGCATAAGTAGAGATGAGTAGGGTAAGAGTTGAATGCAGCACAGAGTACTGAAACTGGACTGGAAAGGGAATACTGAATCCACACAATTCAGTTATTCCCTCTTCTGTGTGATACTTGCTTTTGCTACTTGAAGGGAGACATACAAGGATCCTTTTTATTCATTGTAGAGTCTCACTTAGAATGAATCAACAATTCACCTTAGAATCCAATTATCTCCAGGTGTGTAGAAACTAGCTGTTTTCGTCTGCAAATTATTCATCCCGCTGAAGCAGGCAGCCAATGGTATAACTTCTTTTTGTAAAGAAGGGACTGTCAGTCTTAAATGGTAATAAACTAAAAAAATCCAGATTTAATTGAAGAGAAAAATACTGTGGATACATTGGCAGGGAACTGCAGGCACATTGGCAGGGAACTGCAGGCTTGATAAGCCTGTGCCCATTACAAAGGCTTATTTATCCAGGAAACAATAGAGTGGTGCCAACAGATCGATTAGAAACAATTTCAGCCGCCTCCTATTAATGTTTACACACCTTTTAACTAAATTCTCATGAAAGCTAGTCCAATAGACATCAGCAATAGGAGAGAGAGGCAAGGTCAGCACTTATTTTTAGGGCAAACAAGGGGGGCCAACTTGTCATTTTTAGCTCGGTGGTAAACTTGGGGTGCAGCATTGATCATCATCATCATCATCAATCGTATTTATTAAGCACTTACTATGTGCAGAGCACTGTACTAAGCGCTTGGGAAGTACAAATTGGCAACATATAGAGACAGTCCCTACCCAACAGTGGGCAGGGGTCACACACCACCCAATACAGACTGGCAATGAGACTAACTCCCATCTGGTCCTGCTTGAACTAGTCCCAGGAGTCAGATGAGCTACAGTGGTAGAGGTGGTGGCAGCAATGGAGGTCATTTCTCCACTCTTTTTGCCAAACTGTTTCCTCCTCCTTCAGAGCAATCATCATCATCACCAATGGTATTTATTGAGTACTTATGCAGAGCCCTGTACTAAGCGCGTGGGAGCAGACAACAAAGCTGGTAGACATATTCCCTGTCCACAAGGAGTTCATAGTCTAGAGGGCCCCTACCTAAAGTGGGATGTCTGGTCACCCTAGTCTGGCACCTCTTTGACCCTGGAAAACTTGGGCCATGGAAGATCAGGCCTCCCACCCTCCCCCTGGAGAAGAAACTGCAACCACTGGGAATGGTTAGGGAGATCTTCAATCGATATGGATTGCGGGGAGGGGGTAATTTGAACCTTGCTTTTAGGCAGAGGGAAAACGTTGACTGTTCAAACTAAACTGTTTCTGATCTTCAGTCCTAGTTGTTTTTCTGTTGTTTTGTGGTGAGTTAATTTTCCAGGGCTGGATTTTTTGTTTTCTCTGTGAGAGTCTCTTCCCATTTTAGAATGAGCTTTGTTAGGGCAGGGGCCATTCTGTAATTTCTATTGTGTTGTTCCCAGACCTAGGGGAGTCCTTGGCCCGTTGTAGTGAGCTTATCCAATCATTGTGGCAGCTTATGGAATAGAAATTAAGCCAGGAAACATTAGAGAATTGGCCATTTTATCACTGACAATCTGATTCTAGAAATCATTAGTGGAGGCTTGGAAAACACAGAGGAAAAGGCACGAAACACACATGAGTTCTGAAAAAGTGGTTCACTAAATAGAATAGTTCAATAATGACAGATTTAAATGGGACAGAAAATAGCCTGGTGATCTTTCAATGATCTCTCTTCCTACCCACTCGTATTGCTTCTGTTTCCTTATCCCTCCCTCTACTTTGCTTTCTCTTTGTTTTTAATTTCTTTTTTGTGCCTGTTTCTCTCTCCTTCTTTCTTTTCCTTTCTCTTTCTCTTTTTTATCCGGAAATCCTGATTTTTTTTCACTGTTGTCATCCAAACTACTTAATTTCCTGATTCAGCAGATCTGAGACCTGAAAACCCAGTCTTTGCCAGAAGCTTTCCTGTACCCATGACCGTGGCACTGTTGGATATTAAGCTTAATTAAGCATCTATATTTCAAATGAAAGAATCATCTTGTCTCCATAAATCAACTTTAGTGACCTTGGTAAATTGTAATTATATTTTAATTAACTTGAGGGTCTATCAAAGCAGAGCTAAAACTGCTAAAATAATGCACTCTGACTCTACTCTGGTTTTCCCAAGGGAAGGTGTTCTAACTAGGCATGAAGAATAGAAAATCCAATGGAGTATTTTGAAAGTTTTCATTACAATTGATTTATACAATATGTAGGATTTTTCCTTAAGGCTACTTATCATACTCCTCAAGACAACGTCTTAGAGCTGGTATGTAATAAAATAATAACTTTTATTATCCATTGGAGTCTATGTCTACTTTCATTTTTGTTCCATGCATAAATCATGTTCCAGGTAGCTATGTTCCGGGTAGGATATGTACTATCCTACATATCTTTGGAGTCTGAGTGCACCCCAAAAGTTCTAACACCTTCGTTTCCAAAGGAAGGGGAAACAGGGTGGCTTAGTGGAAAGATCATGGGCCTGGGAATCAGAGGACTTGGGTTCTAATCCCAGCTCCACAATTGCCTGCTGTGTGACCTTGGACAAGTCACTTAACTTCTCTGTACCTCAGTTTCCTCAATTATAAAATGAGGATTCAATACGTGTTCTCCCTCCTACTTAACCGTCAGCTCTATGCGAGATGGCGTCTATTTTCTATCCCAGTACTTAGAACAGTGCTTGCCACATAGTAAGTGCTTCACAAATACTATGTAAAGATAAGAAAGAAAGAAAAAAAGAATGAATCCTGTTGCTGCCCTCATGGGACAAGTTTCAAGTGGACCAGATGAAAACCTTAAGAAAAATGAAATTCCAAAGAGAGCTTAATGTTACGGGAGCTCCTCCATATTGTTTTGGTGGGACAGGAGAGAGGCAAATAATTCTCAGTAAGAAAGTTTGGAGCAGGAAATTGTTTTTTGCAAAAGGAAACCTCTAAATTTACCTGAGCAACCTAGCCAGAGCCTAGCCATAGTCTTTGAAAAGAAAACAAGCAAACATTTAGACAGTGGCACCCAGTGGATTTACAAAGAATAGTGGCATTCAGTGTTTTTATAAAAAATTACTGGCATTCAGAGTTTTTGAAAATCAAGTTCAAAGTCATCCCCGGCATCTCCTGGGAAAGTCAACTCACCTACCTCTAAACTAAGGTATTTTAACACAGTCGATATGGGCCGAATTTCTACTGATGTCACCCAGAATCGTGTTAGAAGTATCAGCAAAGCATGCTGTACTTGCAAGGCATGACATGAGATCTGATGTCAATCTTGCACCCACTCTGTCAGAAGAAAATGAACCTAATAAGCACACACTGTAAGGAAATGACCTGATACTTTATTGCATAGGGTCAAGCCACATTTTTTTTTTGATTTCTGGTTGGCCATTACTGGATGTTCAAGATGAGATCACATATCTCTTCCAGTAATATTGCTCCCACTCTCCTCATAAACACATTTTCCAGCAGTACGGTTCATCACAATTTCCTGACTTCCATGTGTTCCATGAGGAGCCATTAACAACCTGGTCAAATAATAATAATGATGGCATTTGTTAATCACTTACTATGTGCGAAGCACTGTTCTAAGTGCTGGGGGGGGATACAAGGTGATCGGGTTGTCCCACGTGGGGCTCACAGTCTTAATCCCCATTTTACAAATGGGGTAACTGAGGCTCAGAGAAGTTAAGTGACTTGCCCAAGATCACACAGCAGACATGTGGCAGAGCCAGGATTAGAACCCATGACCTCTGACTCCCAAGCCTGGGCTCTTTCCACTGACCCACACTGCTTCTCTGAAAGCCTAATATTATTTTTACAGATAACTAAAGGTATACAGAACAAAATAAGAAATGTTGGATCTCATGCTAATTTTATGCAAATCTCATCACCACAGGGATCAGGAAATACATTATTTTCTCCTGCTAAGAGTGGAACACAATGCCAAATGCTTCTTAGCATTTAATTTTAATTATCTGGAACATGAAAGTTTGGCTACTGATAGAGGCATAATCCATAGATGTTGATTAGTGGCTAATGATTTTTTTGGGTGCAGCAAACTCTATCTTTTCAGACTGACCTTTAAAGCTTAACTGAATAATTTCTGAATTTCCAGTACTGAGGAAAGTGAGTAAGGAGAAGGTTACATATCACTTTAGGATATCTATGTATATTCCTTCTTTCAAAGAAGATTTTGATGAAAAAATAGTGGTTAGGCTTTTATTTTTCTTTAAAAGAGGTGATGGGAGGTGGGGCAAAAAACCCCAAATATCTTTCCATTTTAATTTTGGATTGAATTGTATTTTGATCCTTGTTGAGTCAAATGGTCTATGGGAATAAGGTGGTTAACCTAGACTAAGTAGCAGTGACATAATTTTGATAAGTAACTTAGTGCCATCCATGACCACTTAGAGCCTAATCTTGAAAATGCTAAATTTGTTCATTAATTACCAAATGTATTCTGGAAGTTTGAGAGACAACATCATCGATCTACTAAACACCGTATTAAAAAATGGAAATTTTTTTATTTTGTTTGTGAAGCATTTACTGTGTGCCAGGAATTGTACTAAACACTGAGGTAGATATAAGATAGTCAGGTTGGACACAGTCCATGTCCCACATAGACCTCACAGCATTAATTCCCATTTTACAGATGAAGTAACCGAGGCACGGAGAAGTTAAGTGACTTGCCCAAGGTCACATAGCAGGTGAGTGGCAGAGCAGGGATTAGAACCCAGGTCTTCTGACTCCCAGACTTATGATCTTTCTCCTAGGCCACACTGCTTCTCAGCCAGAGAGAAATAGGTCCTTTGTAGTGGCTTAGTTGATGAGCAGGGACCTGGGAGCACTTAATACAGTGCTCTTCACACAGTAAGTGTTCAATAAATACCACTGATTGATTGGGAGTCAGAAGATCTGGGTTCTAATCCCGGCTCCTCCACTTGCCTGCTCTGTGACTATGGACAAGTCACTTAACTTCTCTGTGCCTCGGTTTCCTCATCTGTAAAACGGGGATTCAATATCTGTTCTCCCTCCTACTTAGCCTGTGATCTCTATGTGGAACAGAGACTGTATCTGACCTTATTATCTTGTATCTATCCCAGAATTAATACAGTGCTTAGCACATGGTAAGTGCTTAGCAAATACAATTATGACTATTGTAACTATTATCATCATTATTATTATTATTTATCACCCATCCTTTGATGGCACATAATTATAAAGGGAGGTCGGTTGTGGGGACTTAGGTGGGATGATTCTAGTCCTCAAAATCTTAGGTAGCTCTTCCTTGAACATGTGAATATCTTGCTTTGGCCATGCTGATCTTTTTGAACTATTGAGAGTTTGAGTTACTGAAACATTAGGTCTCTCCGTTGTAATGGTGACAGGAAGACTTCCATTGCAAGAAAATCTTCGTACCTTCATGTGTTAAGGAAATAGGTTTTTAAGAACAGATCAAGCAATGTACTAAGCACTAGATTAGAGTTAGACAATCGGTGATACTTATTGACTGCTTCCTGGTGTGCAGAGCACTGTACTAAGCACTAGAGTATAGTAGAGTTAGGCAATCAATCACCTGCATTTATTGAGTGCTTTCTCTGTGTAGAGAATTATATTAAGCACTTAGGAGAGTACAATACAATAGAGTAGGTAGACTTGAAGCTTACCTGCCAGAAGGGAAGTTTAACATTAAAATAAATTTCAGCAAGTTATGTACATAAATGCTGTAGGGGTGAAAATCAGAGTGCTTAAGTGGTACAGACTCAAGTGCACAGAAGGGGGGTTGAAGAGGGAAAGTGAGGGCTTAATCAGGGAAGACCTCTTGGAGGAGATGTGATTTTAGTAGGGCTTTGAAGATAGGGAGAGTGGTGGTTTGTCAGATATGAATGGGGAGGAATTCAAGGCCAGAGGAAGGGTGTGGCCAAGGGGTTGATGGTAAAGATGAGGTAGAGTGAGTAGGTGGGTGTTGGAGTGAAACTAACTGCATGCTTTAAAACCGATGGTAAGGAGTCTGATGCAGACATAGGTGAACAACCAATAGAAAATTAGAGGGTGGGGGAGATGACTGCAGGTTTTCACAGAAATGATCTGGGCAGCAGAAGGAAGTATGGACTGGAGAAGAGAGCGACAGGAGGCAGGGAGGTCAGTGAGGAGGCTGATGTAAGATACCCATCCTCCAAGGAACTTACAATTGAGCAGGGGAGACAGACACTAACATTAAAGGTATGGGAAGCAACAGAGTTTAAAGATATGTATCGGGGTGGATACTTAAGTGGCTAGGAGTTAAAAATTCAAGTGTATTAGGTGATGTAGTAAGGAGGGAGAACAGGCGGAGAGATGAGAGACTAGTTCAAAAAGTGTGGTATTTATGTGCTTACTATGTGGCAGGCACTGTTGTAAGCACTGGGGTAGATACAGTCTGATTAGACTGTGAGCCCACTGTTGGGTAGGGACTGTCTCTATATGTTGCCAACTTGTACTTCCCAAGCGCTTAGTACAGTGCTCTGCACACAGTAAGCGCTCAATAAATATGATTGATGATGATGATGATGATGATTAGGTTGGACACAGTCCCTGTCCCACTTGGGACTCACAGTCTTAATCCCCATTTTGCAGATGAGATGACTGAAGTACAGAGAAGTGAAGTGACTGGCCCAAGGCCACACAGCAGACATGTGGTGGAGCCAGGATTAGATCTCCTAGGCCCGTGCTCTTTCCACTAGGCCACGCTGCTTCCCTAGTCAAGGAGGGAAGGTTTCTTTGAGATATGGTTTTAGATGGTCTTTGAAGATGGGAGAATGGTGGTCTGCCAGTATGAAAGGAGGAGTTAGTTCCAGATAGGAGCGAGGGCATCAGCCACAGATCAATAGCAAGAGAGGTGAAAGTGAGGGACAGTGAGTAGGGTGGCAAGAGAAGTAGAATTGTCCAAAAGATCACATTTGCCTTCTTGGCTAGAAAGGAAATCGGTGAGGAAGTAACTATATCAAAAGCCTGTTTTCCAACCTTATTAAATTAGAAAAGAAATAGTGTGTTGAAAATATATGAAACAAAGGTGATGTAATTACTCTAGAACATGCCACTTCAGTCTCCTTAATAAATGTGCAGTATGACTTAGAATTAATCTTTGCCTTAATGGCCAATGAAGAGATTGAGTCGCAGAGAAATCCCATTTATTGCCTGATGTTAGACTATACTGGATGGGGAAACACCCATGTTAAAGTATTTCCTCTGGATGTAAAAATAAAGGAAAAAGTTCAAAATCAAAATAATGACATTGTGATAGTTCACACACATTTTCTCAAAAACTGTCCTTATCAAATATTTTCATCCTACAAGTCTGTAAGTTAAGGAATTACTTTTCCTTCCTGCCATTACTAAGACTCCATCTGGAATCTGGAAATCAAGCTGTTTTCTTTTTCTCAAATGACCATCAGCCATGTCAGTTTTGCAGTTCAAACTACTCTGAAAGTCTTGTGCCAGACAGAACAGAATCTATAGCTCCACCTCAGGCCCCCTCTTTACTCTGAGAGAATGAGCCATGCAGTTTATTCAGCTTGGACTCTCAACTGAGCCCCCTTTTTCCTCTCCTCCTCCTCCGCCCCCCAGCACCTGTATATATGTTTGTACAGATTTACTACTCTATTTATTTTACTTGAACATATCTCCTATTCTATTTATTCTGTTAATGATGTGCATCTAACTCTATTTCTATTTATTCTGACAACTTGACACCTGTCCACATGTTTTGTTTTGTTGTCTGTCTCCCCCTTCTAGACTGTGAGCCTGTTGTTGGGTAGGGACCGTCTCTATATGTTGCCAACTTGTACTTCCCAGGCACTTAGTACAGTGCTCTGCACACAGTAAGCGCTCAGTAAATACAATTGAATGAATGAATGAATGACCTACGGGTAAACAATTTCTAAACCTACTACTTCTACCTTAGTGCTGCTGTTTCTCTTCCCTCTGTCTCTCTTTCTCTCTCCCCCATTCTCTCACTCTCTTTCCCTCTCTCTCCCCCCTCTCCCTCTCCACCCTCCTCCTCCTTTCTCCCTCACCCATCCCCAATACCTTTTCTGTCACTGTATGGAGAAAAAGAGCCCAGAAAGGTGGGGAGAATCTAGAACCGACAGCAGTGAAACTCTGCAAAATCCCACAACAGCCAGAAACGTAGGCATTCCTGGCAGTCTTGCTAGTGAGCCAAGTACTAGGCTGAGTTAGCTTGGCCTGCCAGTTTCTGGGGCTTTCGCCAAGCAAAGCAGATGCTAGATCTAGTCCTTGCTTGCAAGTCTTGCCACAATCCTGAGATGATAGGGTGAAGATGGAAGAACAACTAATTTTCTATTCAAAGCTTTAGCTGCTTACCCAATTTCCATGTTATTGTTGTAGGCACCACTACATTTCCTGTCTTTCTTACTCCCTAGGTTTGGTCTGGCACAATATCTTGTGGTTCTCTCTGGTGTCCTTTCCAAGCATCTCTGTTCCTCCGAACTTCTCCAAAGGCATTCATGACATAAAAGAAGCAACCTTACTGTTAAGTGGTTACCTATTCCCTTCTGCATTCATTCGTTCATTCAACCGTATTTATTGAGCGCTTACTGTGTGCAGAGCACTGTACTAAGCGCTTGGGAAGTACAAGTTGGCAACATATAGAGACGGTCCCTACCCAACAGCGGGTTCACAGTCTAGTGAACATCATGCAGCAGTTGCTGTCTGTTGACTTCGAGGCTCTCAACCAATCACTCAGTTGAAATTTTGGAGGATTTACTATGTACTGTCCTAAGAACTTGAGAGAGTACAATTGAATAACAGAGCTGGTAGACACATCCCCCACCGCCCCCCTCACAAAACACATTTGGGTTGTTTTTTTGTTTTTGTAAGTAGTATTTGCTAAGTGCTTACTGTGTGCCAGACACTGTACTTAGTGCTGGGTTAGATGCAAGCTATTCAGATTGGACACAGTCCATGTCCCACAGAGGGCTCACAATCTTAATCCTCATTTTACGGATGAAGTAACCGAGGCACTGAAAAGTTAAGTGACCTACACAAAGTCAGAGCCGACAAGTGATGGAGCCAGGATAAGAACTCAGGTCTCTCTGAATCCCAGGCCCATCCTCTATCCACTAGGACATACTGCTTCTCAAGCTTACAGACTTTACAGTCCAGAGTGAAGCCCAGAGTCTCCAGACCAGTTCTCCCTTTGTTATTTATCTTACCTCTTCACCAGCTACTGTCCAGAAGCATATTTCGCACTGTTCTTCACTCTCACCATTTCTGCCTCCTTCCCACAGCCACATCTTCTCCCTTGCCTGGAACTTTTTCTCCTTCAAATCCACAAGACCACAGGTCTTGCATTCTTAAAGCCCTCCTGAAAGCCCCTGTCTCCATGAGGCAGTCCTTGATTAATTTTCTTCTTCCCATGTCATATCTTCTCAACTACCTCCTCAGTATTTATGCACTTACAGTCACTCATAGGTATCAATTTCAGTAGTTTACTTATTAAGTATTGGATTACCCCTCTTTCCATTGTTTTTTTCCTCCTCCCTAAATAGTTTTGTGTTTGTCTCTGTTAAATTGTGAACTTTTTGCACCTTTTACTTCTATTTCCCTAGTGCTTAGTTAGGGCTCTCTATTATATGTTATTGACTAACTGATTATTCTAAAAGAACCAGAAGATCATATCAAGAAGGATATAACTTTGGGCAAGTCACTTAACTTCTCTGTGCCTCAGTTACTTCATCTGTAAAATGGGGATTAAGACTGTGGGCTCCATGTGGGACATGGATAGCGTCCAACCTGATTAGATTGTATCCTCAGTTCTTTGAATTTCAACCACCAAAACAATCATTGTTGTGCTCGTGTATTGTAATGTCCCAAGAGAGTACAGTGCCTGGCTTAAATTTTTTTTAAAAAAGAAATGATATTTTAAGGCCAAAACTGTTTTTTTAAATTGGATTGATAACCATCTCCAGTTTAATCTTGGGCTAAACCTCAAATTTTACAGTGAGGTATGATTGTATTGTTAAGAGCTTTGGTGTTTTAAAAGACATTCACCAACAAAAACATGTAGGTGGTATTACCAGAAATACCAGTTGCATAAAAACGCTGTGCTATAATCTTCACTGTTTTAAGATGTTGCTTGCTATTGCTTCTGGTTTCTTTTCATTCAGTGCACTTTCTTTGATACTAAATTAAAAATGCTTATTCTAGAATTTTATACTTGAACCCTAAATGAAGGAGTAATGTAGGTCTGAATAAAATATTTAAATTCTTGTTCAGAGTATTCACTGTAAAACTTCCAATTACCAGCAAGCTAGAAATCATGCCTTAAATGAATTTTTGACCCAAACGTTTTTTCTTAAGCATGTAGGAAATGCCCATTTTAGAATAACCTCTTTTTTTCCAGTTGAAAGAAAACACAAAAGTGTGAAAATGCATCCATGCAAAATTCAAAATTGGCTTCACAAACTTTCTTGAAATCTACCTAGATGTTCTTATCAGAGGAGAAATAAAGAGAATTCTCTCAGGCCAGTGTTTCAGAAGTATGCAAATGACTGGCAAAGTTGAAAACTCTCAACATTAACCATAAGTCTGGCTATTCTAGTTGCAAATTCATCATTGGATAGAAATCATCTCCTTTAGAGAACCTCTGATGCTAAACTAGTTGCTTTTTCAGCTTTGGGAAATCCAGTATAATAGGACTTACAAAACAGCTTTACCAACAGTCTCAACTCCGTATTAGTAATTTCAATTATTACTATACTTCTTTATTTATAACAAGGAATGAAAATTAGCCCATAATTTGTGGTAAAGACATATGTTTAATTCATAACAGGCAATATAGTCCATTTAAAATGAACAAAACAAATGCCTTAAACCAAGAAACCAATTAATATATTTACAGAAACTTCAACTGATTTAAAACCCCAGTGCCACCACCCTTTCTCTATTGAGTATGAAATGACCTTAGAGGGAAAGGGAGAAGGGAAAAATGTTTGCAGGATGAGTTAACTGCCTCCAGGCTTCTAGTAAGTGAATCGTGTTTTTATTTACATCCTCAAGCTCTGTGTCAAGTAGTGTTGCCTAATGGAAAGAGCACAGGCCTGGGGATCAGAGGTTCCACTCCCTGATCCCCGACTTGCCTGCATTGTGACCTTGGGCAAGTCACTAAATCTCTCTAGACCTCTTGTCTAGTCCTCAAGACATTAAGCTTGCTGTGAGCAGGGAGCATGCTGACCAACTCTGTTGTATTATCCTCTCCCATATGCATAGTGTAGTGCTCTGTAACCACTCAGTAAATTCATTCATCCAATCGTATTTATTGAGTGCTTCTTACTGTGTGCAGAGCACTGTACTAAGTGCTTGGGAAGTACCAGTCGGCAACATATAGAGACGGTCCCTACCCAACAATGGGCCCACAGTCTAGAAGGGGGAGACAGACAACAAAACAAAACATGGAGACGTGTGTCAAAATCATCAGAACCAATAAAATTATAGCTATAATGCATATCATTAACTACCATTGATTGATTGATTCTCTGGCCCTCAGTTTTGTGTCTAAATTGTTACTAATGCTCTACAGGTGTTTATGGATAATAATAATAATAATAATAATAATGGCATTTATTAAGCGCTTATTATGTGCAAAGCAGTGTTCTAAGCGCTGGGGAGGTTACAAAGTGATCAGATTGTCCCACGGGGGGCTCACAGTCTTAATCCCCATTTTTCCAGATAAGGTAACTGAGGCCCAGAGAAGTGACTTGCCCAAAGTCACACAGCTGACAAGTGGCGGAGCCGGGATTTGAACCCATGACCTCTGACTCCAAAGCCCGGGCTCTTTTCCACTGAGCCACTCTCAATAAGAATTAATGTAGCCATTATCAGTTCTTTTAATTTCAGCCACCAAAACAATCACTGTTGTGCTCGTGTAATGTAACGTCCCGAGAGAGTTGGTATCTCAGAACTACAGGAAAAAAACCCGAAAGCTACATCTTTCAGTTCAAGCCTACTATAAAGCTCAACTGCACAGCCCTGCTACTTTTAGAAAAAAGCTACTTACAAGTGAAAATACTTTCATTTTCATTGTCATTGTTCTCCGTTGATGTAGGGAGAATGAACAGAGTAGTCAGTTAATTTTCAATTTCGGTTTCATAAGACCACTGCACAGAGGGTGGCATGTGAATTCTCCTTTTATAGAAACATTTCTTGTGACTTGACATTTCTGCTGTGCTTTAGTCATGCTGGGGCTCCCTCTGCTGTTCTTTTTAGTTTTTTAGGACCATAGAGAGGGGGAAAAAAAACCCTGCAAAAGCTTTGTACATGGACTTTCCCCAATAAAAGAGGATTTAAAAAAACCCTCTCTGTATTTTACCATTACATTTCCATTACCAATTCTGTTTGGCTTCCCCGTTGATAAGCCCGTTAAGAAAGGATTGCAGATGAAATGAGTAAGACTTGGCTGAGTACCTCTGTAAATAAAAGCCCAGGAATTCGGATCATAATTCCCCCTGCACGCTTTGTGGAAGAATATAAAGCATTATGAAAATGGCTACCGAATGCTAAAGAGGCGTGAAACACTCGGAGGAGATGCATTTCTTCACAATTCTTTTCAGTCAAAGCTCTTTTTCCCTGGCTTCATTGGAGAAGATGCATTCCTTCACAACTCTTTTCAATCAAAGCTCTTTTTCCCCGGCTTCATTGGTTTAACCCTGGAGTTGGAAGAATGGCAGAGTTTTGCTAAACCTCTTAAAGTTGATGCAATCTATTAGAAGTCACCTAAACCGCTTGGCAGAAGGATATAGAGAAATGCTTTGATAGAAAAGAAATGTTGGGTATCTTGTAAATGGAGATTGACTGAATTCTACATACTATTTCAATAGCCTTTCAATTATATGTTGGAATGTTGTATCTTTCCAGCAGTGAGGAAATGCTCACAGAAAAATAGTTATATTGAACTCAGTGAATTAATACTTGAAGAATACAATTTCCTACTAGATCGTAAATGACTTGAAGGCAGGGATCTGGTCTACTAACTCTGTTGTACTCTCCCTCGTAAAGTTTTCAGCCCACAAGTAGCATTGATCGACTGACTGAAGAATCCGAAAATATTTGGTTTCATTTTGAGCTGCAAGTTAATGGCAGAATCTAAATTGATTCAGGGATATTTGCAATAGTAATGATCTTATCAACAACTAATAATTGAATTGCCAAATCTTCTTGACAAAAACAAATACCTTATTGGTGATTGCTTCCTCAAAGCAAACCAGTAAGTAGTAACTTTCCTCAGCATTTGTGATATTAACTCTGGTACATGCTGATGCTCCTGTTAGTGTTGGTATAAACATTGTTACCTAAGTATCTTGCATCATCACCTCCTCAGTAGTATTATCGTGGAGAGGGAGTAACTAAGTCACTGTCATGGAGAAGAGACCAGTAATGGGAAATAGTGGAAAGAGTACAGACCTGGGTTCTAATCCTGCCTCTGCCAGTTGTCTGATGCATGACCTTAGGAAGGTCACTTAGCTTCTTTGTATCTCAGTTATCTCATCTGTTAAATGGGTATTAAGACCGTAAGCCCTGTGAGACTTGGACTGTATCCAACCTGATTATTTTAATCTTGTATCTACCCTAGTGCTTAGTATAGTATCTGGCCCAGAGCAAGTGCTTAACAAATACCATTAAAAAAGAAGAAACTGAGGCACATAGGTATTAAGTGATCTGCCTAAGGTCACACAGAATGCAAGTGTCAGAGCTGAAATTAGCGCAAATACTATTTTAAAAAAAAGAGTAGATAGGTGGTGGCATTGTATATATGTATATATGTTTGTACATATTTATTACTCTATTTATTTATTTATTTTACTTGTACCTATCTATTCTATTTATTTTATTTTGTTAGTATGTTTCGTTTTGTTCTCTGTCTCCCCCTTTTAGACTGTGAGCCCACTGTTGGGTAGGGACTGTCTCTATATGTTGCCAACTTGTACTTCCCAAGCACTTAGTACAGTGCTCTGCACACAGTAAGTGCTCAATAAATACGATTGATTGATTGATTGATTTTCCCCAGTTTCAGCACTCAATCCAAGAGGAAGGTAGTAAACACAGGAGAATATCTTTCATTTCTTTGGGCTGCCAGAGCTGCTCTTGGGAAGGCCTTTTGCTGCTGGACTTTTCAAGCCTCTGCAGAAATTAGTCACTGGGACTAAATCCCCGGGCATCAAGTTTCTGGGGAACACCAGCAAGTGACAGCCTCTGCCACTTTCTCAGAAGGGTAGTCTCATTTTGGAGGATGGGATTCGACACTGATTCCAATCTTGACTCGTATAAACAGAACCCAACCGTTCTCAATCCTGAGCCTGAACCCTGAGTCCAGTTTTCTCCAGAGCTGGGGGATACTGTCCTTTGTGCATGGTATGTTCAAGAATGTGGTGTGGTTTTCTTGAGGCTTGAATTCCAGAAGCCCACACAGACTACCACGTGGGCAGGACTCTGTCTGCTGTTCTGACCCAAAACTGACCATAAAATGAGAAGGAGCAGTGGGTACTCCAGGGAGAGTTCCCCATGGATCT
This sequence comes from Tachyglossus aculeatus, assembly GCF_015852505.1. Lineage (NCBI taxonomy): Eukaryota > Metazoa > Chordata > Mammalia > Monotremata > Tachyglossidae > Tachyglossus > Tachyglossus aculeatus. Next base: position 7,595,603 of record NC_052077.1, on the reverse strand, counting down.
GATTTATGTTGGATTGACCTCAGGATTTTTATCACAATGCTCCATTCATAGTAGAGGCACAATAAATCCATAACTAATAATAATAATAATAATGTTGGTATTTGTTAAGCACTTACTATGTGCAAAGCACTGTTCTAAGCGCTGGGGGGAACACAAGGAGATGAGGTTGTCCCATGTGGGGCTCACAGTCTTAATCCCCATTTTACAGATGAGGGAACTGAGGCACAGAGAAGTGAAGTGACTTGCCCAAGGTCACACAGCAGACATGTGGGGGAGGTGGGATTTGAACCCATGACCTCTGCCTCCCAAGCCCGTGCTTTTTCCCCTGAGCCACATTGCTTCTGGGATGAATCTCGTTAGCTTCTGGAGAACCCTGGTCTGAGGACAACAGGCTGCACTTTGGACTTCCTATCCGAAGGTTTTTCTGCTATGTTCCAAAATTAACCTTTTTATTTGGTGTGGGGAGGGGGGTTGTTGGTAATGGTATTAAGTGCTTACTGTAAGCCAGGTAGATACAAGGTAATTAGGTTGGACATGGTCCCTGTCTCACTTGGGGCTCACAGTCTTAATCAATCAATCAATCATATTTATTGAGCACTTACTGTGTGCAGAGCACTGTACTAAGCACTTGGTAAGTACAAGTTGGCAACCTATAGAGACGGTCCCTACCCAACAGTGGGCTCACAGTCTAGAATTTTAAAGATGAGCTAACTGAGGTACAGAGAAGTTAAGTGAGTTGCCCAAGGTCACACAGCCGGCAAGTAGTGGAGCTGGGAATAGAACCCAGGTCCTTCCGACTCCCGAGCCCATGCTCTATCCACTAGGCCACACTGCTTCTCTACCAGACCTCTGTGGTTCTGTGACATTCTCTGGTGGACACGGAAGTGCCATGGATTCTGCTATAGATAGTTGGTCAGATGAAGGAAAATTTGAGTTATCATTTAGGAAATCATTTATTCGATGCATGTAACACTTGGCTCAAGCAAGCCATAGTGTTCATTGATCATGTACTGCATGTTGATCACATTGGAAAAGTACAACAAAAGTATGACATGCAGTCCCTCCCCTCAAGGATACAAAGAGGAACTTAATGAAATCGTAAATTGATTTAATATTTTTTAATGTTATCACTTGAACTGGATGAACTGGCTTGGAAAAAAATGTATAAATATAAGGGGAACCTAGGTCAGTGCTTCCTATGAAGCAGATGAGAAAATTGGGAATAGCTGGTTGGACTTGTTTATCTTTATCTTTATCTTGGGAAGTAGTGTGGCCTAATGGAAAAAGCAAGGGCCTTGGGAGTCAGATGATACATAATTGCTGTGTGACTTTGGATAAGTCACTTCCCATCTCTATGCCTCAGTCCCCTCCCCTGAAAAATGGGGATTCAATTAGATTGGGAGCCCAATGGGAGCATGATTATCTTTCATCTACTCCAGCGCTTATTATAAGGTTAGCATATAGTAAGCGCTTAACAAATACCAACATTATTATTAAAAATATTAACATTAATATTGATAATAATACACTTATTATTAATAATGATATACTGTAATATATATTATATGTTATATAGTATACTATAATATATACTATATATTATATAGTATACTATAATAATATACTTAATATTATTAATAATATTATAATATACTATACTATAATAGTATACTATAATATACTATATACTATAATAATATACTTGATATTATTATTAATGATAATATAATTAATAATAATGTTGGTATTTGTTAAGTGCTTAGTATGTGTGAAGCACTGTTCTAAGCACTCGGTGGAATACAAGGTGATCAGGTTGTCCCATGTGGAACTCACAGTCTTAATCCCCATTTTCCAGATGAGGTAACTGAGGCCCAGAGAAGTGAAGTGACTTGCCCAAAGTCACACAGCTGACAAGTGGCTGAGCTGGGATTCAAACCCATGACCTCCGATCCCAAGCCCGGACTCTTTCCACTGAGCCACGCTGCGTTCCTCATTTCTACCAAAATATTTGTTTTGACAATGCTGTTGAGAGTTTTCAAGACTCTAGAGGCCTGTCGACTGCTGTTACTGGCAGATCTGTAGGGGGAAAACCCAACTGCAGGTTGGAAAAAATGTCATGAAACTGGCATGTAGATTAAACTCCATTTTGGCTGCCCCACTAAATATAGGATGCCGGGCATTTGGACCGGAATGTATTTTTAAATGAAGCTGCAACCACATGCTTTGTGGAACAGATTTGGAAATACTTCAGAAAGCAAGCTCAAATGCAGTGACACTAATAGCATCAGAATCACAATCCAACCAACTTTGAATATTCTGTAAAATAATTTTTATCAGTTTACTATGTAAAGACCAATGAGATTTATATCCATGAAATTATACCCCTAACTGCCTCCTGATTGGCCAAGATTCAGCCCAATTTACAAGTGTCTTTTAAAAATAATTTTACTGCCAGATAATTTTCTTCAGGAAAAAATACAGTTGGTTTATACAGACAATTTGGGGATTTGCCTTAATTTAACACTTTCCCTAAGTATTTGTAGTGACAAAATAGGGAGAGTAAAAGATTTGGGTCCAAATGATTCAGTTAAATTTTAATTTTTTTACCTTTAAAAATCCAGTCATATAGTTGATTATCGCTCTAGTTTTTTTAAAAAAAGGTGTCAAAAGTACTCAATCTTGGCCACTTAATCTCTTTCTTTTGGAATTGTTCAGCTCTCTCTATAAAGCCTTTCAGAATGTTATGTTTGAAAATGACACTCTTAAAGTGTTTTTTCATCATCAGTGCTATGGCACCTGATATGCACGGCCCATGTCTCCCCAGAATTTCGCTTTAAATATTTCTCAAAATTCCTTCTCCCTGAAAAACTCTGGAAAAATATGAGGCATTTTGAAAAAGATCAACGCTATTTGTTCTAAATACCATAACACCAGGGTGGTTTCACATACAAAGCGTTGGCCAGATTTACTTTGCCTAAAGATTGCACTTTGACAAGAATCTGTGTGTTTTCTTTCTTTGCTGTACTGCTAAGTACGTTTCTCAGGATCACATAGCAGCCGCCTCGCTGCTCGTAATCTCCCAGGATTTGGCCTAGTCTTTCGGGCTGTGCTTCCTGTCTGAACCCGCCTTTGCGCTGTTAAGGCAGAATAAAAACAAAACAAAAATTCGGCAAAGAGCCATTTTTCTGAGAATGCCAAAACATTTGCTGAGCAGGTTAAACTTCAAAGATTCTTAAAAAAAAAAAATATATATATATATATATATATATATTATATATGTGTGTGTACATATATATGTGTGTACATGTATACACACATAAATATATATCTATATGTACACAAATACACACACATATTTATCTCAATGCCAAGTCCTTGTCATTCTTTGGTTCATCACAGTGGGGTGAGAGTATTTTGTAGGATCAGGCTAGAGCCCTTAATAATGGGGAACTCCAGTTCTATCGATCAATGAGAGGGAACCAAAAGGTTTGTATTAATTGGAGCAAAAAACCACTTTATTGAAGTCAAGCAAGAGGAGTTTTTTCTCCCAACAAAAAAAGGTTGCCTTCAAAATCAACTTGATAAACCCAAGGGATTTATTTCCTCAGTCTGTCATAAAGCATTCCGATACTTTAAAAGTGTGCTTCCTCCTCCCCAACTCTCTTCTTAAAATAGTGGAAATAAGAAGGAGAGATAGTTAGTACTGATCAAAGTGATTTAATTTAGTGGTCCTTTGTCAGGTTTTAATCGAAACTTCTACAAATGTAAGGAGTGCTGACTCGAGATTTTTTTTTTGCTTAGTGTTTGTTATGCCTGTATTTTGAGGATCTAAGCCCCATTTGTTATTTACACTCTTAGTGGAAATTAGAGAAAATAGAGTGATAAAATCTATATCTTCAACGAATTTTTGTCATTTGCTGATCCAAAATACCACCTAGGCTGAGTTTGCACAGTCTAAATGAAGAGTAGGATTGAGGAGTTACCTAATTGATTTATTCATGTGGGAAGCTCAATCATAAAATTAGGCTCTTCAAAAATCAAATTTGAGGCTCAAATAATCTGTCTAGGTCATCAGTTCTTCATTTTGCATGGTGAATAGAACCAGACTTAATTACCAGAATTCACTGATGGATTCATCATGGTTCACTAGCAATTGAATCCTCACTTTGGGTTCCTTTATTTCTGTCAGAGACTTCACAATGGAAAAGACTCTGGCAAGGGCTGAGCTGGATAACATCCTGGAGATCCTAGCCAGCTCTACCTGGGGCACTGCAAATTTTTGGAAAGAGTGGAAAGTTTCTCTGGTGACCTGAAACCACTTGGGGCAAAAGTTACTCTCCATGCAAGCAAGTCATGGCATAAAGAAAAGGACTGGGGTGTGTGGGCTAATATCATTCGAGCAGCAAGCCACTGTTCCTGTCGGATTATGCCCATTCCAGTGCCTGCTCTGGGAATCCTGGTGGGGGGTGCCTTTCCCCTGAAATATGGTCGTGTATGGAAAAGCCAAAAAAAAATCTATCTGGGGGGTTCCCTCTAGACCCAGGAAGCCTCCTAGAATTGGCTAAGTCCAGGCAGGCTGGCAGAGGGATGGGGAGAACCAAAGCGAATTTAAAATTCATTGGCAGGATTTGTCAATTAGATGAATTATCAGGTCAATGGGGAGCCACAATAAAGAACACAATAACATGGCCCAACCACCCCCTCCAACTCCCGTGTCCAAGGCTGACATCAACTAGTTCCAGGCCACTCTAAAATGCATATCATTGGCCAATTCCCTTTCAGTTTGTGTGAAGGTGTATCTGGATATGGTTGTACTACTACCAAATGTGGGGGTGGAATTATCTTTTTATGAAAAAAAAATTGTTTTTACCCTCTGGCAGTCCCCCTTAGGGAAGCAGTGTGGCTTAGTGGAAAGAGCATGGGCTTGGGAGTTAGTCAGGATTGCTTAGTGATCTCAGGCAAGTCACTTAACTTCTCTGTACCTCAGTTTCCTCATCTGCACAATGGGAATTCAATACCTGTTCTCCTTCCTGATTACTTGTAAGCCCCATGTGGGACCTGATAATCCTGTATCTACTCCATCATTTAGTGCTCGGCTTGGCATATAGTAAGTACTTAACAAATGCCCTAATTATCATTATTAATTATGGGGGTTAGTTGCCTTCCATGTGAAACAGCCCTCAAGGAAGAATGTAAGTTCCCCGAAGACAGCAAGCTCCTTTTAGACAAGGATGACTTCTCCTAATTCTATTGCACTGTACTTTCCCAAGCACTTAATACTGCACCCTCCACACAGTAAGCTCTCAATAAGTGCCATTGATTGAAAGAGCAATTTTAATGGGGTTAAGGGAGTTTAAATTTAGACATTTGAAATGGAGACACTCCCATCCCTTTGGTGGCTATAGAAGCCTCTGACACAATGACCCCAACTGGTTAAGTTGGATACACAGAGGGAAATTCCACTCATTTGTGTTTGCTGATCTCCATTCTACCTTAGCTTCCTAAAACAGGTACTAAAATGAGCTTTAATTCAGGAAGAATCTGTATTTTGCCAAGTGTGAGGGGAGTTAGAGGGCATTTCTCATTTCTTAAACTTGGTCTAAGGAAAGAGCATGGGCATGGGATTCAGGGGACCTGACTTCTAATCCCAGGTCTGCCACTTGCCTGCTGTGACCTTAGGAAAGTCAGTTAACTTCCCTGTGCCTCAGTATTCTCACCTGTCAAAGGGGGATTAAATGCCTTTTCTCCATCCTATGGGACAGGGGCTGTACCTGTCCTGATTACCTTGTATGTACCCCAGTGCTTAGTACAGTATTCAGAATGTTATATGTGCTTAAATACCACAGTTTTCAATCAATCATATTTATTTAGTGCTTACTGTGTGCAATCAGTCAGTTGTATTTATTGAGTTCTTACTGCATGCAGAGCTTGGGAGAGAACAATATAACAGAGGTGGTAGACATGTTCCCTGCCCACAATGAACAATTATGTCAGTAGCTAATATCTTTAGGTTGTTTCTATTTCCATTTTACTATTTAGAAAATACAGCTATATGTGTACATTTATGGACATATATACCTTCAAATGAAGTCAGCTCAATTCACCTTTGGCAAGTGAACTATCTGTTACTTGATTGAACTGAATCTCATTCAGATACTACACAGCTGTAGAAGCAGTATGGATCTAAGAGTCAGAGGACCTGGATTCTAACCCCAGCTCTGCCAATTGTAGACCTGTGCCTCAGTTTCCTCAACTGTAAACTGGGGCTCCAATACCTGTTCTCACTTCTTCTTAGACTGTGAACCCCATGTGGGATACGGACAGTCTCCAAGCTGATTAACTTGTGTCCACCCCAGTGCTTAGAAAAGTGCTTGACACGTAGGAAGTGCTTAACAAATACCATAATAATAATAATAATAATGGCATTTATTAAGCACTTACTATGTGCAAAGCACTGTTCTAAGCGCTGGGGAGGTTACAAGGTGATCAGGTTGTCCCACGGGGGGCTCACAGTAAGAATTCCCCCACATTATTTCTCCATTTGTCATCTCTGTGACCACCTTTCTAGTCTATTTCCAACTGTCATAACCTACAGCATCTTTAAACCTATATCGCCTATTGGCTGTTTACTGTTTTATTATTCACCAAATAAACCTTAAACCACCGAAATCTCTGCCACTCCTCCTTTGTCACACTGCCAACTAATTAGACTGTCAGACTATAAGCTCATTGTATGCCGGGAGTATGTCAGTTTATTGTTGTACTCTCCCAAGCGCTTAGTACAGTGCTCTGTGCACAGTAACCGCTCAATAAGTATGATTTGAATGAATGACTACTGCAGATTGCTATCTTATGTAAAAGATCACTTATAACTTGTGAAATATAGAGCTTGCTATAGGGAAGCTGATACCTCAGAGGGCACTGCATCTTGTATCCTAAACCAGCTGATGTTGCTTTGGATGTTTGCTACCTAACGACTTTTTCTAGCATGCAAAGATTAGAATGTTTCTTATGTCAGAAAAGTAAATGGAATCACACTGGGAAGAAATATCATTTCTCGAGGGGAAATAAATCAGTACTGATTCTCCAGTTTCAATACGTCCATTAAACACATATTTCCCCTATCCCATTAACTGGCAGCCCTCTCCACAAATAAATAGAGATGCCCTTTGGAAATGGACACTCTCTGATAACCTTGCAGTGCGTCCACTCAGTTGAGTAAGCCAAAGTTATTTTTCTCATCAAAAAAATCCCAGAAGGGCTCCCTGAAATCCTCTGAAAGTCGAGGAGTCGCGGTTTTCACACAGAGATCGTATGTATGTTTTGCTGGCATGATATTAAATTAATAATCCAGAAATATGGTTGAAAGTATGCACTCCAGTGGCCACCACAAATGTCTGTCTTGCCGTTTATGTGGTCGAGGGAAAGCTGTTGCGTGAGAGGAATGCCCCACTTAATTCTAGTTTGTCCCAATCCCATAACAGAATGAATTACCTAGGATAAAATAAGGCTGCTTCATTAAAACATCCTATACTTAACCCTCGTGTGCCTGGGGAGCCCTTCTTTCTAACATTCACTTGGCTAAAAGACTAGATAACATCCTAGACCTAACCATGCTTAGGGTAAGAACAAGAACCTTTTCTACCCCACGGTCTGTTTCATATGGTCTTGTACTTCATTAATCTCTTAATTTGGGGGTATGGGATTTTTTGGTCACTTTTTTCTGGAAGTTTCAGAAGCAGCATGGCTCGGTGGAAAGAGCCCGGGCTTTGGAGTCAGAGGTCATGAGTTCAAATCCCAGTTCAGCCACTTGTCAGCTGTGTGACTTTGGGCAAGTCACTTCATTTCTCTGTGCCTCAGTTCCCTCATCTGTAAAATGGGGATGAAGACTGTGAGCCCTACGTGGGACAACCTGATCACCCTGTAACCTCCCCAGCACTTAGAACAGTGCTTTGCACATAGCGCTTAATAAATGCCATTAAAAAAAGTTTCGTAATTTTCACCCATTAATATACCAAACTTTTCTGTGCCATAATCGTTGTAAATGATCACCAGTTGAGGGGCTATTTTAAGGTTAACATCTCTGGAACTGAATTTCAGAATGAATTAGCGGCTCTATTTTCACCCCAAGTAGGTCAAGCCAAAAATTTTTGAGGAGCCAGGTCTTTGGTAAAATAACAGATCAATTGGTATTCATTTATTCATTCATTCAGTCATATTTATCGAGTGCTTATTGTGTGCAGAGCACTGTACTAGGCGCTTGGGAGAGTACAATACAACAATAAAGTCACACTTCCTGCTCATAACGAGCTTACAGTCTAGAGGACACACACACTGTGGGGTTGTAACCCGAAACAGCACCACAGCATGAAACCTCTTCTGCAGATTACAAGTTTCTAGTAAATTTACTCACATTTACCATCTTTTTTTCCTCAGGCTTCCCTCACCTCTCCCCTCTTCCTGTCTGACAATATGTTGCCCTGCTATAAAAGCCCTAATGCCCATTTTCAACGATTAGCTGTACATCAGCGTTACCACCACAAATCCACAAGTTTCACATCAAGCATTAAATGGGATGAATATTGATCTGCTAAAGAGGATTTATTTATTTCTAGCTCTATCCAAAGATCAACTGCTAGCAGCTTTCGGAGGATCTGTTGAGCTCTCACAGCACAAAGCTACTGCATACATGACACTGGACTTGACATTTCAGTTCTGGAAGAAAACCAAACAGTAAATTCAGTGCAATAATCCTAGATAAATGAGATGATCACTGGAAAAGCTGAGATAGTTAAGTGGTCTATCAGAGAAGTCCAACGGATGGTATCGAACAGTTGCTACATAGAAGCCTCACTCAATATGGTCCAAACCACCATCATATCAGATGCCAATATAATCACAGTAAAAACAAGCACAGCCTCCTAGCTAATTTAAAACTCCTTGCATGTGTATCTCTTCTGATTTATGGATGATAGCACTCAGTGCACAAGGTCTAAAGACTGCCTGGATTACAGGGTCTGTGCAGCGATGAATCTAAATATGTGTGATTCGATATAGAAATTCAACACACTATGAATGTAGTGCCTAATGTTTAAGGGCATTAAGTTACAGAGACTCTATCAGACGTGGTATCACAGCTTTATGGATGGAACATAGATGAAGTTTCAAACTGTTTATTTTCAAGTTGGGAAATTCGGAGCTAGTAACTACATTCAGTCCGTGATGGAGGATTCTCTCTGACGTGTTTTGCAGTGGGGATGTTTGCTTCTGTGTATTAACTTTGACTTCAGTAGTGATTTCTCTTGATGCAGATGGCTTTCAACTAAGAACAAAGAGCCACCCTGGTTTTGGCATTGAATCAAAATGTGCCAACCCAAGGTGTCATTCTTGACTACCTTCGAAAGAGAAGCATTTCAAACACTCAGAACAGTGAGATCATTTCCTTTGCTACAAAGAGAAATGTCTGCAATTTGATTCTTCCTTTTGCAGTAGATGATAACATTGGGCAGTGTGATGCTCAATTCATGTAGTCATTTTAATTATAATTTTGTTTTTGGATATTTTAGTAATCATCTTATTTTGAGATACTTCCCTTATTGTGAGGTAGTGTTAATGTTAGGCCAAATGATATGTGATGCCAATTTGTGATGCCAATTTGTACTTCCCAAGCGCTTAGTACAGTGCTCTGCACATAGTAAGCGCTCAATAAATACGATTGATTGATTGATTGATTGAAATGATACAGAAACAAGGAATAACATGTGGTGGTTGTGTTGATTGTATTTATAGTTCCTTATGCATTGCAAACAATACTGTCTTTATAGTTTATTTTGTAGCCGTTTGCCCTGTTCCAGGAAAAAAAAATCATGTTCAGTACTCACAGTATATCCGGAAACTGAAAATTAAGGCTTTGTTGTGGTTATCTGAATCTTGTGGGTAGCTGAACATCCTTGGAACAGATTTCACTTAGCTTAATTAGGTTTTATCCATGGTCTAGAGTGTCCCTATCGCCAAGGCCAAAATGATTTTATCAGGCTGAATAGTGTCAATGGAGAAGAACAGGAACTGGTATAAACATTACATGTACGGCTTTTCATTTAAGGCAATCTCCATTCTCGGCTTTTTAAAGAGAGTTTCAATTCCTCTCAGGTGGCCATGAAATAATTACTATTAGTTATCAGTGAATTCAGAAACGGGAAAATAAATTTAAATGGCAAAAAGAGTTATTTAATGGAAACTTCAGAGCATGGGAAATACTGGCTGGAGCAGTACTCAAGAATTGGGCTCAAATTTAGTTCATATTCTGGGGAATATTTGAAAATAATTTCCTAAACTATCTTAGGCTCTAGTAATATTTCAGCAGGTTCGTATTTTAGGGGTTCATATCCCACACTAAATGAACTGTGAGCCTCTGGGTTTAGATAGTAGTGTGTAACCTATGTAGAGTGAAATGTTACTGTAGGAAAATATTGGAAACCAAGTTTATGGGAAGAGATGGATCATCCCTGTTATGGCTAAGACCAAGTTAAATTAAGATCTCCAGCAGAGAGGTCTTTAAATTTTACAGTTTGGAATTCAACTTTTCTGAAGCATCACTCCTGTTAATTCTATCCTGTTTTCAGTGACTCTGAGAAGGAAGAAAGTTAATTCACCTCAGGAATTCTTTCATTGATTCCTATTCTCCCAGAGTAATGAATACACAATTGAAATGTATTAATTTTGTTTCGTATCACATATATAGTCTGTGTAGAGTGGAGGGTGTATGTGTTTGTGTATCTACGTGCACAGTGCATTGTCCTGCATTGGTTATCCTTGAATATTCATTGATTCAATCATATTTATTAACCACTTATTGTGTGTGGAACACTGTACTAAGCACTTGGGAAAGTACAGTGCAGTAATAAACAGTGACATTCCCTGCCCACAACAAGCTCACAGTCTAAGGTGGCGGGGTGGGGGGAAGATATGGTGTGTGTGGATGTGTCCATGAATAAAGTTGTAATAATCGTACCAAATAGAATTCTAGGAGATTTGGAATAATCATTGTAGAGAAGCCAAATTAGGAATATTTGATTTAACCTATACCTTTTTCTTAACAATAACTCTCTTCAGCAATACTACATAATACATGCCACATGGATCAGATGGCAATACTTGTGGTTTGAATATCCTGGGATTATCTCAGATAGGAAAGGATCCAGACTATTTTCTCCTTCCTCCATCTTTCCTAGCATCCTTTTTTCAGTCTTTCCCTTACCTGTCCATTCAGGACCTGGGACTGAACTTGATCTGAGCCCTGTTTTTTGCAGGCTACTTGTCTAACAGTCTGCTTCAGCCAGAACTGGTTACTTTGGGCTAAGAGACTATGTGTGTATCTGTTTTTAAGAAGACAAAGGCAAGCTTTCGAGTGGCTTGATGTGGCTGGATGCCGAACTGAAAAGTCTGCGTTTCACGGCTGTGTTATTCCAAGGCTGTGTTTTGGGGTGTACCTCTGGTCTTGGCTAGTAGTTCAAAAATGGCTATTTATGTCTTTTCAAATATACAACCAATAATATGCAGAATATCAATCCTTTGATCCAGACAACAGGGTCTTCTGGGTTCTCCTTTTCTGCATTTTTTTTGTTTCGGTTCCCTTTTTTTGTTTACCCTTTCTTAAAATGCAGCAGAACAAAGGACTAGTGTATCCTGTATGTTCAAGTAACATATTATGGGAAAAATTTAATAGGAAGGATTTTCCTTTTACCCCTCGCATAGTATAATTCCGCCTAACAAAAGTCCTACCAACATAAAACCTCTCTAACAGTAGCTGATTTGTATGCAACATTGACCATAAGGGTAACTCTTCAGTAAACCTGAATCTCATATATAATGCATAGCAGTTAATAAATCAAAGTAAAATCAGGTGGCTTAGAGCCAACAATGCCTAACTGGTAATGGAAAGGGGAAAAAAAGATTTATAGAGAAAGATTCTGTCTGGATTTTGCTTTTGAGAAGCTCACCCTGAGCAGTGGAGTACTTTGCAGTGGTTTCTGACTGGACCGATGTAGTCCATGAACTCGTTCCATCCTTTCCTATTCTTCCACCACCAGATTGGGCCTCCACAATAGCTGAGCTGTCCGTGTCTAAATCAAAAACTAATTGGACAAAAAGCAAGAGTTCCTTATTTCTGGAAAGTATTCTGAGGTGGATGCAGGCATCAAAATAATGGCTTGGCAGGAGAGTTGCCAAACTGATGGTCAGGTATTTCCCTTATATACTACCGTGGGTGAAACAATATGCCCGGTGAGGAGCAGTGTGATCTAGCAGAGAGAGGATGGGCCTGGAAATCAGAAGGATCTGGGTTCTAATTCCATATCTACTAATTGCTTGCTGTGTGACCTTAGGCAAGTCACTTCTTAATGCTTTAGTTTTTCCTCAACTTTTAAATGGGGATACCTGTTCTCCCTCCTAATACAATTGTGAGCCCCATGTGGAGCAGGTACTGTGTTCAACCTTACTATCTTGTGAAAATAATAATAATAATGGTATTTGTTAAGTGCTTACTATGTGCCAAACACAGCTCTAAGCGCTGGGGTACATACAAGGCAATCAGCTTGGACACAGTCCCTGTCCCACATGGGGCTCACAGTCTCAATCCCCACTTTACAGATGAGGTAACTGAGGCCCAGAGAAGTTAAGTGACTTGCCCTAGGTCACACAGCAGACAAGTGGCGGAGTGGTTATTAGAACCTACACCCTCTGACTCCCAAGCCCGGGCTCTTTCCACTAGGCCGTGCTGCTCCCAGCACTTAGAACAGTGTTTGACAAATACAACTGCTTAACAAATACCATGAAAAAAACCAACAATATAACAAGGGGAGCTTTTAGTGAGAACCGAAGGTTTTAGCTACAGAATCCGATTCCATTATTTTGATATTATTTTAAGGATGCAATTTAGTTTACAGTTTCAAAACAGAATGTGCCTCCGGGTTCCCTCAGAGGATCTAAGCTCCAAAATCTCACTTGCTCTACATATGTGGAATTTAGAAATGCAGAACTTGCAAATTCAACATATGCCAGAGAAGCGACTAGTGGAGTCAACATATGCCCCACAGATCTGAGGGAAGAATTTTGTTGTGAATCTGTTTTTGGTTATTAGAAAGTGTTGGGCCAATTTCTGGTGCTGACATAGGCTATTGAAAGATGTGGCAAACACATTACCTCAGAATTACCAGTATTCATATCTCCTGAAATATGGGTTTCCATGAATCATTAGCAACCACAAAATTATCATTGAAAATAGAAAAATAGATATGTGATATGAGCTAGAAGAACCTGGGCTCCAATTCAGGCTCCACTACTTGTCTGCTGTGTGACCCCGGGCCAGTCACTTCACTTCTCTGTGCCTCAGTTATAGAATCTGTAAAATGGGGATTGAAAGTGTGAGCCCTATGTGGAACAGGGACTGTGTCTGACGTGATTAGCCTGTATCTACTCCAGTGCTTAGACTGTGTGCCTGGCACATAGTTAAGTGCTTAACAAATATCACCTAAAAAAATGATTAGGAATATTAACATATTCATTGATTCATTAACCCCACATAATAATAATAATAATAACGGCATTTGTTAAGCGCTTACTATGTGCAAAGCACTGTTCTAAGCACTGGGGAGGATACAAGGTACTCAGGTTGTCCCACGTGGGGCTCACAGTCTTAATCCCCATTTTCCAGATGAGGTAACTGAGGCACAGAGAAGTTAAGTGACTTTCCCAAAGTCACACAGCTGGCAATTGATGGAGCCGGTATTTGAACCCATGACCTCCGACTCCAAAGCCGGTGCTCTTTCCACTGAGCCATGCTGCTTCTCTTAATAATAATGTTGGTATTTGTTCAGCGCTTCAGCTATGTGCAAAACACTGTCCTAAGTGCTGGGGGGGGGGAATACAAGGTGATCAGGTTGTACCACGGGGGGCTCACAGTTTTAATCCCCATTTTACAGATGAGGTAACTGAGGCACAGAGAAGTTAAGTGGCTGGCCCAAGGTCACACAGCTGACAATGCCGGCCGACTCTAATATCAGCAATGGATACCATGGGTTCAAAATCTAAATATGACTTTCTTTAGTGTTGAGAGAGAGAGAGAGAGAGAGAGGAAAAGGGAACAGAGGAAGAAGGGAGCTCAGAAAAGATGAAGAGTTTCTGTGGGTGGAACTAATCCCCCCTCAAAATGATCGCATAAGACAACAGCAACCACAGGATGGCAGTACTTCCTTACAGAAAGGATTTCCTACATTTTTTTCCATGTATTGGAAAAGTGGTGAGGATGCCAGGTGTGTAACTTCCTTAGAGAGAGAAGGAGAGGACAGGAACGGCTTAGAAGAAAACAGAGGGGGAAGGGAGATTTGAGATAATAAGAGGGAGCTGAGATGGAGATGCTAATGTTTTTTCAGCTGCTTTGTCTTTTTAGCTGAAAACTGTCAGGTGAAATAGCTCTCTCTGGTCAAAGTTCCTCTGAATGGCTTTTTAAAAATAATAGTAATAATAATAATGGCATTTATTAAGCGCTTACTATGTGCAAAGCACTGTTGTAAGCGCTGGGGAGGTTACAAGGTGATCAGGTTGTCCCATGGGGGGGCTCACAGTCTTAATCCCCATTTTACAGTTGAGGTAACTGAGGCCCAGAGAAGTGAAGTGACTGGCCCAAAGTCACACAGCTGACAATTGGTGGAGCCGGGATTTGAACCCGTGACCTCTGACTCCAAAGCCCGGGCTCTTTCCACTGAGCCACACTGCTTCTCAAAAATAAGCAATTTGAACGTAATTTGGGTGAGCAGATCTGCCTCCAGCTGTGCGAATGATGATTCACCAGTTATAATATTTCCAGTGAATAGCGATTCTTCCACTTGCTCTATCCGGTTACTCCCGAGCCCCGTGCGGAATTGGGATTTTTGCTCATGACAAGAGAAATGTAGACTAAGTGTTACGTGTTGATGGGAAAGGTTTGCCAGCAACAAAACTAATTAGAACACGGGTAACTTATAAATTCAGGACAACAGAAATTTAGTCCAGGAGTTTTATTTGTTTTTGTTGGTTTGAAGAAGACAGAAAGGATTACGGGATAGTCGTCTAATTTCACAGATGTTTGAAGATTTTACAGTACTTAGGCTAAAACATGCATAGGAATTGACCACGTGGGGGTGCTGGATGCATGAACTATTATTATTATTATTATTATTATTATGAACTGCTCACCGTGATTCTTGGGACAGAGCCAGAGGCCATGAGACCACAGGGGGAGAAGAAAGCTGGAAAAGTAGGTTGGCATTAGAAGACAAAAATAGGGCGAGGGCTTGGCAGGCATTGAGGAGCTCCAGGTTTGCCAAACCACACTGATCCCATTCCACAAAAGTCCCTTTACTGAATAATAATAATAATGATGGCATTTGTTAAGCACTTACTATGTGCAAAGCACTGTTCTAAGCGCTGGGAAGGTAACAAGATGATCAGGTTGTCCCACGGGGGCTCACAGTCTTAATTCCCATTTTCCAGATGAGGTAACTGAGGCCCAGAGAAGTGGGGTGACTTGCCCAAAGTCACACAGCTGACAACTGGCGGAGCCAGGATTTGAACCCATGACCTCTGACTCCAAAGCCCGGGCTCTTTCCATTGAGCCACGCTGCTTCTGAACATAAAGAACTGTTAATGTTCAGTAAGTGTTCTTCATGAAGGTACTATCGGTTATGAAAATTTCAACTTAAAATTGAAATGCTGCATTTCTAAGCAAGAGTCTGATCTTCTAGATTGCTAGTCTACATTATTCTCATCTTTACAACTTTTCTACATGCTCAGTATCATTAAAAACAGTTAACGTTCTGGTGATTTCAAACTACCATGCCATTTATTTCTACCCCCCGTTACAAAAAGTGGAGAATATATATTTATATTAGAGAAGCAGCGTGGCTTAGTGGAAAGATCATGGGATTGGGAGTCACAGAACCTGGGTTCTAATCTCAGCTCTGCCAGCTGCTCTGACAATTGCTTACTGTGTGACCTTGGGCAAGTCACTTAACTTCTGTGCCTCAGTTTCCTCAACTGTAAAATGGGGATTCAATACCTGTTCTCCCTCCTCCTTAAGACTGTGAGCCCTCTTGTGGGACAGGGACTGTGTCCAACCCGTACCTACCCCGCCATTTAGAACTGTTTGACACATAACACTTAACAAGTACTACGAAACAAACAACAAACAATATTTGGCAAATGTCACAGTAATTTTGGGCCAAGTAAAGTCCAGATAATTTAGACCAACAACGTTTTTACCAGAATTTACCAGATGGCAGAGGCAATTTTGCTTGAATTATCTCCATTGTCCACTTCCTTCTGCTAATGTAGGTTGAGTTGTGTAGAAAATAAGTTGTTCAACTTGAATTAGTCACACTGGCAGACTGCACTAAGTTAAAGATAAATGTTCTTCCCATCATGCTTTTATGAATTGCCAGCCAGAGCCTAGAAGTATTACCCATAAATAGTGGGAATATATATATACATAGGCATTTAACATGTGTTTCTTTGGTATTCTGTATCAGTATCAGCTTTCCAGGATATTGATGCATAGTTGTATGGGATATTTGAATGAACACTAGATTGTTAATGCTCTTTAATTGTTCAGTGGTTAAAACTCCACGGGGTAAAACTCATGCTCTTAAAAAATTATAATAATTTTGCAACCCACTAGTTTCTTCCAGATAGAGAGGGAAGCAGCTTTGTGTTCGACCAAATGCAGAAAGGAGGGCCCATGAGCCCTTCTTTGCAATATTGTACACAAATCAATCCAACTCTGTTTTTGTGGATTTAAGAAGTATTTTTTCATTTCCTGTGAGATTTCATCCTCAGACATGACTCCTGTTTGTCTAATTTAGAGTCTCTCTATTCTGATCCACTAATTCTTCCTTTTATTTTTTTTACCATTTTGTTATTCCTGATCTGTGAACATATGGCAACAACTAAGGAGTAGAAGCATAAAAAACAAATCTTCATTGTTTTGCAGGGGCACAATTTATCTTCTTGCAGTGGCTACTTAGCTTGCTCCCACTGTCCTAGCTGGTAATAGACAGGCACTCTTCATAACAAGATTGTCAACAATCGGGCTTTCTGTAACTGCTTTTTCCCTAGGTATAGTATTATCAATATGGTGAGGCCTTTGTTTTCTTCAGACTTTCCAGACAATCGTAGAATACAGGGACAGATATAAAGATGGGTGCAAAGAATGCCATGCAATATGTCAATCATGTAGGTGGACTGCCATAGGGGTCAGTCGTATTTATTGAGCACTTACTATGATCAGAGCACTGAACTAAGCGCTTTGGAGAGTATAGCACAACAGAATTAAAGGAAAATTTCCCTGCCTACAGCAAGCTGCTTGTAGTGAGCAAGCCTGAAGGCATAGCTAGTGATATATGGGGCCCAAAACATTAGGTTTGTTTAGTTAAAGCGACCATCAAGGGCATTAGATTGGTTCCAGATACTGCAGATTTGGGTCACAAATAGATTTTCCCCTACAAAAGTCCCCTTAAGTGAATACAGTTGCACCAAGTTTCCTCAGCTAAGGAAGCACTGATTCCTAAATGAACACCCCTATATCACCCTGCAAGACTTCACGCCTCCAGAGACTTTAGCTCTGGATAAGAACACAGTACTCTCAAGCCTTCCAAATTCAGTTCCTCAGTCTTTGTTTTAAAGTTCTAGTTTTAGGACAGGGGTAGCCCAGAGGCATAACCACATATGCTTACCATTCCAATCAATTTGGTGACATTATAAATTATTATGCAGCTTAAAATGCATGACATGACTATAGTACCGTGAATAATTGTATGGAGCATTATTTAAAAAACATGCACTTGTTACAGTAGTAAAGGGCTGAACATCTAATATTTAGCAGTTACAGTAAATCTTGCCTTGACACACCACCAGGACTGAGAATGTTAACTTCAATATCTTGTAGATCAGAGATTCTTAAAATTTCACAAGGTTGAATGGCTTACCTTTTTAATCCCAGTTACCACGTGTGTCTTTTCATCTTTTATATTTACTTCATTTAGAAAATTTCACCATTTAGTAGAAATGTGTCATCTTTAAAAGTAAGTCAAAGCAGCATCAGACACTACGCCTATGTCTGTGTTTATAAGCAAGAGTGTATCTGAAGATAATTTGGGAGATAACATTTGGAATAATAGTATTAAGTGCTGACTATGTATCTCTCTCAAGAATAATGTGAATAATTGTGGTGTGTGTTAAGCACTTAGGTGTAAAATACTGTACTAAATGCTAGGGAAAGACAAGATAATTAAATCAGACACCATTAAAGAGGGAGGGTGACAGGGTATTTTATCCCCATTTCACAAATGAGGAAACTAAGGCCATAAAGTGACTTACCCAGAGTCACCCAGAAGGCATGTGGCAGAGCTAGGTTGGGAATTTTAGTATAGTGCTGTGCGCACAATACACGCTCAAAAACAATTGAATTAATGAATCTGGATCTCCTGATCCACTAGGTTCTTTGCACTAGGCCCTGCTGCCTATCCAGTCTGCGCACTTAGGTGCAAAATACTGTACTAAATGCTAGGGAAAGACAAGATAATTAAATCAGACACCATTAAAGAGGGAGGGTGACAGGGTATTTTATCCCCATTTCACAAATGAGGAAACTAAGGCCATAAAGTGACTTTCCCAGAGTCACCCAGAAGGCATGTGGCAGAACTAGGATGGGAATTTTAGTATAGTGCTGTGCGCACAATACGCGCTCAATAAATACAATTGAATTAATGAATCTGGATCTCCTGATCCACTAGGTTCTTTGCACTAGTCCCTGCTGCCAATCCAGTCTGCACTATCCAGGGTAACATTTTCCAGACTCCTATATTGAATGGCAACATAATTTGAGGAGCAAGTAGTATTAGCAGCCTATCAAATTCACACCGTGGTACCGATGGATTTATAGTGCTACATATGGATTTAACATACCTGTATGTGCCCATCAGAGAGGGTTGATAAATAAGAGAAGAAGCAAAGGTGAGGTGGATAGAGCACGGGCCTGGAGTCAGAAGGTCATGGGTTTTAATCCGGGTTCCGCTGCTTGTCTGGTGTGTGACCTTGGGCAAGTCACTTCATTTCTCTGTGCTTTAGTTACCTCATCTATAAAATGTGGATCGAGACCATGAGCCCCACATGGGAAAGGGACTGTGTCCAAACTGATTGGCTTGTATCCACCCCAGTGCTTAGTACAGTGCCTGGCAGATAGTAAGTGCTTAACAAATTACCATCATCAGTATTATTATTACACTGGATGCTACTCAAATGCAACAGGAGGATATTGTCACCCCTTTCTTATCAAAGGGGTCAGAAAGTCCTAGCTAAGAAACGTAATTGGTTTTTTCATGTGAGTGGAGAGATTTCCCTCTTTCACCTTAATCCTGCCTGCCTTGTGAACCTTTTAGACTTCTGATAAAATTATTAAAACATATTTTTAATGAGGAAATATTATGCAAGCCTATCGTTAGGATGTTTTTAATAAATTCATCACTTAGAAAGCCAGCCTACTGCTAAAACTAAAAACATCAGGCCATTTTTGGGACAAATGCTATAAAAAGGCCCATCTTCAAGTGACCAAACTTCTAATGACAAGAGAAAACGTATCAAATGCACTCCACATGGACTTCAAAAATAGCCAAGAATGTGTTATTCTAGACTCCGTTAGTTGCTTGGTAGTACTTTGGCAGACCCAAAGGATGTGCTGTCTGTATGGAGGCTAGACCTGTGGTTTCTGTCTCTATTTGCCGGTTTATTCCTCTGTCAATCAAGCCGAAGAAGCAGAAAAAGATACTTCCCTGGCTATTAAAGACAACTGAGAGCAAATGAGAACAAGAAGTGAAATGGATAACATGAGGTGTTGAATAGGTCACTTGAGTAATGTATTATTGGAGAAAACACATAAATTGTGGAACTTCTCTGACAAGAAGTTATTTTTCTAAGCTGAAGAGAAAGGTCAAAATCATTTGGCTCCAATGATGAAATTTTGTCTAGAAATATATACATACACATACACCCTTTCAAATATACATATGTGCCTGAAATTCATATCTAGATTTACACATCTATAGACACTTACATGCCTATTTACTGCAGTGGAGCATTAAAAGAGATCTGTTCTCAATAGACCACCCTCTGTGGGTGAATGTATGTACAAATGTATACATTAAACATAGGTAAACAGATCAGATAGAAATGGGTATTTGTTAAACTGCTACAGCGGGGAGATTACTTCCCTGGAGACAAAGAAGCAAGACAACAAGGCATTAACCTATCTTCCACAGTCCACCTCTTCTTCTCAATTTTGGTGGACCTTAATAATAATAATAATAATAGGACTTGTTAAGCGGTTACTATGTGCCAAGCACTGTTCAAAGCACTGGAGTAGATACAGGGTAATTAGTTTGTCCCACATGGCACTCACAGTCTTAATCCCCATTTTCCAGATGAGGTAACTGAGGCACAGAGAAGTTAAGTGACTTGCCCAAAGTCACACAGCTGACAAATGGTAGAGTTGCGATTAGAACCCATGACCTCCGACTCCCAAGCCCGTGCTCTTTCCATTAAGCCACGCTGCAAACCCTGTGGCATGGCATCATTCTCATAGTCCTGAGATCCCACATCTGCAAAATGGGATTACAGTTACATAGAATAACTCTGGAAGGAATCCTCTATACTGTAAACTCGCTGTGGGCAGGAAATGTGTCTACTAACTCCGTTGTACTCTCCCAAGGACTTAATACAGTAACTGATTGAATGCAAGTGGGACTTAGTGCAGATCTCCACACTTGATAAGCGATCAATAAATACCACTGATTGATTGAAGGCAAGTGGACCAGTAAATTAAGGTCAAAGGAGAGGAATATTTGCTCACCCTTCCTCCAGCCTCCCATCGCCCCTTGCTCTTGGGAGAAGAGCCATAAGAAAAAACTTGATAGGTCAAGGGCTGCTGTTTGTAAGTCACATGATTATAATCAGTACTGTATATTATTCAGTAAATAGTGCTCTGCCAATGACCTGCTGTGTGATCTTGGACAAGTCATTCAACTTCTCTGTGCCTAAGTTTGCTCATTTGTAAAACAGGGATTAAATACCTGTTCTCCCTTGCTCTTAGACAGTGAGCCCCATATGGGACAGGGACTGTATCTAACCTGATTATTTTCTACTTACCCCAGTGCTTAGCACATTTAAGCTCTCCACAAATACCACAATCATCATCATTTTGACATTAAGTGTTTAATAGGGCCAAATGTGGTTTTGGGTTTATGCCTTATAATCAAAAGGACCACAGTCCATTTTCTACAAAAGACTCACAGTCTAAGGGGTCTGTAGAAGAGGTATTTATTTATAGATTCCTGCTCTACCTACCATTTGAAGATAAGAAAACTGAGGCACAGAGCATTAACTGACTTGTCCAAGGTCACCCAACAGGCCACTAGCAAGGTGGGATTTGAACTGTGTTCTCGTGGCCTCTGTCACTAAGCCACATTGCCTTGTGATATTGTATATTTGTTTTTTCCTGCCTAAATGGCAGATTGTTTAGGCTTCATAGTTTGTCAGTGCTTTTTCAAAATCACTGAAATATTCAAGTCATTTAGAACCCTTTAGAAGTCATTTAGAACCCTTAATGCTCAATCACATTCAAGCACATTCAACAACAAAAGTGAAGACACATTAAAGATGTCCAGCCAATAAAGTAAGCTTGGCACATAGTAACTGCTTAACAAGTACTATTATTATTATTATTATTATTGTTAAGGTCCACCAAAATTGAGAAGAAGAGGTGGACTGTGGAAGATAGGTTAATGCCTTGTCGTCTTGCTTCTTTGTCTCCAGGGAAGTAATCTCCCTGCTGTAGCAATTTAACAAATACCCATTTCTACCTGATCTGTGTACCTATGTTTAATGTATACATTTGTACATACATTCACCCACAGAGGGTGGTCTATTGAGAACAGACCTCTTTTAATGCTCCACTGCAGTAAATAGGCATGTAAGTGTCTATAGATGTATAAATCTAGATATGAATTTCAGGCACATATGTATGTTTGAAAGGGTGTATATGTATGTATATGTGTATGTACATATTTCTAGACAAAATTTCATCATTGGAGCCAAACGATTTTGACCTTTCTCTTCAGCTAGAAAAATAACTTATTGTCAGAGAAGTTCCATAATTTATGTGTTTTCTCCAATAATAGTGACCTATTCAACACCTATGGAAGCCCTTCACCAACAATCGTATTCATTGAGCATTTAATGTGTGCAAATCACTCAAGTAAGCACTTGGGAGAGTGAAATATAACAGAGTTAATAATAATTGTGGTATTTGTTAAGAGCTTCCTTTGTGCCAGGCAGTGTACTAAGCGCTGGAGTGCTTACCAGCAAATCAGGTTGGACACCGTCTCTGTCCCGCACCGGGCTCACAGTCTCAATCCTCATTTTACAGATAAGGTAACGGAGGCTCAGGGAAGTGAAGTGACTTATCCAGGGTCACATAGCAGATGGGTTGTGGAGCCAGGATTAGAACCCATGACTTTCTGATTCCCAGGCCCATGCTGTGTCTCTGTATACATGTTCCCTGTCCACGAGGAGCCTAGCTATCTAATCTTTTCTGCTGCTGCCACCTGTACCTCCTCTACTACTTACAATGACTTCTGTTTGACATGGGTCAGCTTCTTCTCAGTAGTTAGTGAGGGTCCTTACCAGCTGGGCTGGGGGCTGGCAGGCAACCGAGGTCAGAGACCCAAGGCAGTGGACAGGTTTGATGCCCACATGGAGCACTGCAACCTCAGTTGCATTCAGCTCTCACCTGCAGCTGTTTCAAAGCCTCATTAAGCTATGGGAAGAAAACGAGCCCTCAGAACCGGTCTGAAGAAGGGATTATAGTCCAGATATAGGATGCCGGAAAAATCTTGGTGAGGAGAATGCCTGTGAATGCGTTAGTCAGAAGCAAGATTTTAAGACAACTCTCCGTCTTGTCTTGAGTTTATTCCGTTCCAATTCTTGCGGTGAGGAAAAGCGTTTGTCGCAATGCTTCCTTCTCGGGAGAGTTGGGATGTGTGTCTTTTGAATCACGGAAATTTCAAAGAATAGTTTTTACACCCATTTAATCTTTTCCCTTTCCTCCTCGAATTACGTGAATGTGGTTCTTCTCACAGAGGATTGAAAATACAGAAAATTAGGTTTTGCGGGACTGGGAGCATTCAGTGTGAGACTTGAGGCTCGCATTTTGTGTTAGAGAAATCTATACTGTTCATAAACCAAACTTCTGAGCTTATTTGCCTTTTGGAGGTTCTTCCTGTGTTTTTCTAGCACATGCATTTAGGTTTATAACAGCTGACATCGCTGCTAGTTTTCAAACAACCAAATAGAGTGATGGTAAGGACAAATTGGTGGTCCAGCTTTCATTTCTTTGCTGGCAGGACATGATGAGCTGGTATCTGAATATTGTTCAACTTTTATGAGAGGTAGAATACTTTAACACCTTCTTGAAAACCAAAAAAATATTAAATTAACTGGTCATATTGCAAAGGAAAAATGTTCATTTAAGCAGCCACTTAATATGAGATGAGAAGTGAATATCCTTGGATTTACAGATGTCAATTCAATCAATCAGTCAATAAATCAATCAAAAGAGAAATAAGAAAACAAATCCCTCACACATAGAATGTGTATGTGCAAGTGATTCTCTCATAGTAACACACACCCTTGGTTACTGTCTCACTAAAGGCAGTACAGACATTGAACCAAAGGATATCTCAGTTACTACATCCCAGGGATAAATGAAAAAACAAAGAACCAGGTCTTTGAAACCCAGGCAGTTACAGACACTCCAATTATTCATTCGATCATTCAGTTTGTATTTATGGAGCATTTACTCTGTGCAGAGGACTGTACTAAGTGCTTGGAAAGTACAATACAACAATAGAGGCAATCCCTGCTCACAATGGGCTTACAGCCTCCCTTGACTTGACGTTGCTTTATTGTTCGTGTCTATTGTCAACAACTAAATGAATTAAAAGGCCCCAATTCCTTCCTCCTGTATAAACATGTGGAAAATTAAAAAAAATTAATGGAATTGCCACTTTGGTTCCTCAAAACTGGAACTTTTCTGTTGGATGAGGTGGAAATCTAAAATATTTTACTGAATTAAACCAATAATCGCTTTAATTATCCCCTTCACTTTGCCTGGGTTTCCACTTGGGACTCACAGTCTTAAACTCCAATTTTACCAGTGAGGACACTGAAGAACAGAGAGGTTTAGTGACTTGCCCCAGGTGACACCGAAGACAAGTGACAGAGCCGGGATTAGAACTCGGGTCCTTCTGACTCTCAGTCCTGAGCTGTATTCACTAAGCCATCCCCTGGGGAATTAATCCCAAGCACTTAGTACAGTGTTCTGCACAAGGATGTGGTCAAATACCATTGATTGATTGTCCCAGTAGGGCTGATGTGCGACTTCTGTTGGCAAGCTGTGAGGAAGTCTGCTAATTCGATTAGGAAACTGACCTCTACCTAACAACAGCTTCAGAGCTAATGAAAGACAGGAATTGTCAGTGGTCCCACTGTCACTGCATATCTATGTAATACTGCCTCTTGGGAATGCTTCTCCAAAGTAACAGTCAAGGAACAGCCTGAGCTCTTAATTAACTGGGATTTTGACTAACTAGCATCTCCCATTTCCTCAACACGATGCATTTTCGAGATATTACTGTGCATTCATTCCAAGAAATTTTCCTTGAAGAATTCCAATGTTACTCCATCATCCATCATCTAAATGCACTTAACCTATCAGTATTATTGTTACTAGTAATAATGATAATTGTGGTATTTGTTAAGCACTTGCTGTGTGTCAAGCACACAGGACAGACACAGGCCTTGACCTACGTGGGGCTCAGAATCTAAAGGGGGAGGTGAATGTATTGATTTTCCATTTAACAGATGAGGAAGCTGAAGTACAGAGAGGTTAAGTGACTGGACCATGGTCACACAGCAAACAAGTGGCACAGCTTGGATTAAAACCCAGGTCCTTTTTTATGGCATTTATTAAGAGCTTACTATGTGCAAAGCGCTGTTCTAAGCACTGGGGAGGTTACAAGGTGATCAGGTTGTCCCATGGGGGGCTCACAGTCTTAATCCCCTTTTTACAGATGAGGTAACTGATTTACAGAGAAGTTGACTTGCCCAAAGTCACACAGCTGACAATTGGCAGAGCTGGGATTTGAACCCATGACCTCTGACTCCAAAGCCCATTCTCTTTTACACTGAGCCACGCTGCTTCCTGTCATTCCCAGGACTGTGTTTTTTTCAATGAACAACATTTATGGACTCTATATATTCATGACAATATCCATTATTGTTTATATAACATCTCATTCTTTTGCTCACCAGACCATGTCAAAGTAAATGAAGTAAATCCACTAGCACCACACTCTCTTGATGTCTTCATTAAATGTTAAATTATGATGAATGTCATAATTTCATTAATTCCCAGAATGCGTACCACACACGGCCTTTAGATGGGCACTTAGAAATATTATCTCCCCCTATAGTCTGTGAGCTTGTTGTGGGCAGGGGTTTATACTCTCCCATTATTATTACCTTACAAGATGTCTCAGCCTATGAATTGTAGGTGCCGGAGCTTTAAGATGAGCTGTCAGATACTCATCATCCCAATCTGACATCTTTAAAACTCTCTCTAGAGTGGTGGAGTCAAAATTGACGAAGAAAAAACAACTTGGATCAAAAAATTTGGTAGTGCCAGAATATTTATGAAGAAGATGAAGGAAGGAAGAGAAGGACCCAAGATCTGGCTCCTGGAATTAGGTTATTTCTCTCTCTCGCAACCTTCAATTCAGAGAAGCAGCCTAGTGGAAATAAAACAGGACTGAGCACCCAGGACCCCTGGTTTCTCCTATTCCCGACTCCACCATTTGCCTGCTGTGCCGTGTGGCAGGTTTCCTAATGCATGTGGGAGCCTAAAAAGAAAATCTTAAAGCTCTAGAATTGGCTTTAACTCTCTTGAAATTATTTTGACAGTGTGGTGTTTGAAATATAGCATACACAAATGGAAAGGTTTATAATTCCGGCTCAGTATTTCACATCCATGCTAGCTCCTAGCCATGCAGGATAACGTGATTAAAAAACCGATGCTTGACCAACACACCTTTTCACAAAGTGTAGTGTGATGATTGGTTGTTCTGTGTGCTTATGGGTTTGCCCCAAAAGAGGTCTGTTTCCATTCCTGAGACTGAGTGTGAGCCCCAAGTGGGACAGGGCTGTTTCTAACCTGATTAACTTGTATCTACCTCAGTACTTAGAACAATGCTTGGCACATCGTAAGCGCTTAACAAGTACCATTAATTATTATTATTATTGGCACCCCACATCAGGACCCCTTCTAACAGCAGAGTGGGGTCAGAAAACACCCACCATTTCCCCATGTCCCCCTCTTATGCTCCCTCCAATATCTAACGGTAAACTCTTCTTGCCCAGAGGAGCTTATCATGCAACAGGGAAGATAGACATAAAAATATTTACTACCTTCTATTTGCCAAATCTAATGGACTCTGTTCTAATCTTTCTTTATAATAATGTCTGTCTCCTCCTCTAGATTGTGAACTTGTTGCGGGCAGGGAACGTTTCTACCAACTCAGTAATATCATACTCTCCCAAGCCTTTAGTACAGTGCCCTGCACAGTAAGCACTCTATAAATACAGTCGATTGATAATTTTCCTCAACCCCTTGGCTGCCTTTGACACCGTGGACCACTCCCTCTTCCTGGGAACACTATATGACCTTGATTTTTCTGACACAGATCTCTTTGGTTTCTCTTCTTATCTCTGGGACCGATCCTTCTCAGTCTCTTATGATGCTCTTTTTCGGCTTCCCATAAAACTGGGCTCCAGGTCCCCTTCTCTCCTCTCCTTACACTCACACCATAGAGGAGCTCATCTGCTCCCCTGGCATCAACTATCACCTCTAAGTGGATGTCTTCCAAATCTACTTCACTGACCTTGGCTTCTCTCCTTCTTTAGCCTACTAATGCCTACTAACTCTTTTATACTCACCTTATCACCTGGTACAGTGGGTTCTCAGCAAATACTATCAGTCGATAAGTATACAGTAGTGTTAGAGAGCAGGCAGGAGAGAAGCACCACGGCCTATTGGAAAGAGTAATTCCAGCTCCATCACATGCTTGTTGTGTGTGACCTTGGACAAGTCACTTAATTTCTCCATGCCCTCAGCTTTCTCATCTGTAAAATGGGGTTTCCATTACTGTTCTCCCGCCCCATTAGATTGTGAGTCCCACATGGAACAAAGACTGTATTCATTCATTCAGTCATATTTATTGAGTGCTTACTGTATGCGGAGCACTGTACTAAGCGCTTAGTATCTGACCCGATATCCAGTATCTACCTCAGGGCTTAGCGCAGTGCTTGGCATATAGTTTTATAATTATGATTATAAGTAACAATAATAATAATGACATTTGTAAAGCATTTATGGTATGCGAAGCACTGTACTAAGTGCTGGGAATAGATACAAGATAATCATGTTGAACATAATCCGTGTACCTCATTGACACTTCAGTCTAAGTAGGAGGGAGAACAGTTCCTTCAATCTCCTTTTATTTTTCTTGAGAGACAACTGAAAAGGATACATAAAAAGGAGGAGAGGGTAGAAGAAAGGTGAGAAAATAAAGGGAGGACCCTGGGAAGTTCTAATCTGATGGCTTCCGTTTTAGAGATTAATTAATTGGTGAGGTTAGGGAAGGAGGTGGTGGCATTACTAGGGGCTTCCGAGAAGGGAGTAACATGCTTAGGAATTCATTATTCTGTCCTTGTCGACAGTGCAAAGCTCCCTCTTTGTGCTGAGGATGGTTCTGACTACTTTTCAATAATATGTAAGGGGTCAGAAAGCTTTTGTGGTAATGAGCAAAATCATTAGTTTGGTTTTGGTCAGCATATTCTTTTGATTTCTTCAGCCTTGGCATCCTACCATGTGAATATTTTTTACATTGATTTGTAGGTCCCCTATGCTATGGTGATATCACTCACTAGTGGTACTATTCTAATATAGCCATACCACTTTTAGCACTCTTTCATGATAAAACTATTGAATGATAATGCTGATATTCCTTACTATGTTAAATACTACTACTACTAATACTAATAATAGTTGTGGCATTTGTTAAGCACTTGTTATGTGCCAAGTACCATAATGGTCACTGGAGTAGATACAAGGTAATCAGGTCAGACACAGTTCCTGTCCCACATGGGGCTCAGAGTCAAAGTGGGAAGAAGAAGAGGTATTTAATCCCTATTTTACAGATGAGGAAACTGAGGCATGGAGATGTCACACTGCAAGCAAGTGGTGGGCAAAGTGGATTGAATGTTTTCTTTCCCTTTTAAGGTATTGTAACTGACTTCAATAGAAAGATTAAAGTCCATTTCAGTTTAACATTAGAAAATGAAACATCTATCAGTAATAATGGTATTTGTTAAGTGCTAACTATATGCCAAGAACTGTATCTTAGTGCTGGGGTAGATACAAGATAATTAGGTTGGACACAGTCTCTGTCCCACACAGGGCTCACACTTGGTCGTGTAATAAGAGATGCTTTTAAATCCCTGTTTCTGAATGTATTTACATTGTTTGAGACAGTATATTGGATCTTGGGAACTCAACAATCTTCTTCATATTTTTCCTATGGCAGCATTTAGCACTGTCTCACTATTTTCAGGGAACCAATTAGTTGCGCTGGGGTCCATCATTGAAGTTTATGATGCATTATATCCTGCCTCTGCTGTGTGTGATACAGTGTATGTACTGTCAGAAAATAAACTTACTGTTGGGTAATATAGCTTGAATTGTGGGTTGAACAAAGCAGGTTTGGTCTGAGGAAAACTAGGGAAAGGAAAAGAGGAAAGTCAGAGAGATCAAGATTACTGGTGACAATGAACAAGCAGAGGAAGTATGGGGATTGATGAGGATTAGGGACACCATAGCCCCAGGAATTCTAAGCTGTTGAGGGTGTTTACCTGTACAGCCTATGCAGAATTGTGAGTGGGGCACATATCCATTCATGAGTACATTCATATACCAATTAGAGCTTGTGTTTCACACAAACCATATGTCCTGCAGGAGAAAAATGATCACTGCGCTGACTTTCATAATGCCATTAGATCTTATTTAAAATAACTCAAATCTTGTAAAATGTTGGAAATTGAATCATTCTCCTATTTCCTTGGCCCAGCCTGATCACGAATGAACATTTATTGCAGCGCTTGGTTGAATGCCAGGGCTAAGGGCTCAGGTCTGGCTCCCCTGCACTGTCCCCTGCACCTTTGGAAATAATAATTACGGTATTTGTTAAGCATTTACTAAGCATCAAGCACTGTTGAAAGCAAGGGGGAGATACAAGTTAATCAGATCGGACGCAGTCCCTGTCCCACGTGAGGCTCCCAGTTTAAGCAGGGATACGTACTGAAGAATCCTTATTGTATAATTGAGGAAACTGAGGCACAGAGAAGTTAAGTGGCTTGTCTAAGGCCACACAGCAGGCAGGCGGCAGAGCTGTAATTAGAACGTGGGTCCTTTGACTCCCAGTCACGTGCTTTTTCCACAAGGCCACACTGCTGAGAAGCATTGTTGAGAAGCAGCGTGACTCAGTGGAAGGAGCACAGGCTTGGGAGTCAGAGGTCATGGGTTCTGATCCCAGCTCCATCGCTTGTCAGCTTTGTGACTTTGGGCAAGTCACATAACCTCTCTGTTCCTCAGTTACCTCATCTGTAAAATGGGAATTAAGACTGCGAGCCCCACGTGGGACAAACGGATTACACTGTATCTCCCCCAGCTCCTAGAACAGTGCTTGGCACATAGTAAGCGCTTAACGAATGCCATTGTTATTATTAGTGATTTGGAAAGAGCATAATGGGGTGGATGTCGGTGGAGACTGAGACTGCGGCAGTGGGCTGGAGCTGACCCAGGGGCCAGGATCACTAAGTACCCAGGAGGGAGCAGCTGCCGGAAACAGAGCTTCTACTGCTCAACACCCCCCTCGCCCCCTCTCAAGTGCTCTGACGGGGAGGAGTTTGACCTGGCATTGGAAGAGAGGCTGGTTTTCAGCATGCTGGCACCTCTCCCAGTACAAATTAAGCTCTGATTTACTGAGTGCTGTGCCCCAGACACAGAAACGGATTTGGAACCGTGTTTAAAGGATGTGACTCTTATCGATACCAGAGCTCTCTGAGCGGGGTGTTTTGCAAACGCATCTTACGACAGGCTCAGATTTTGGGCTTTCAGTAAAAGACGAAACTGGGCAAGGAGGAAGGTCAGAAAATTGAAATCGGTCATCATTTAAAGCATTCTATTTTTGTTATTTCATTTTTTTTAAGTGAACTCATCAGAAAAAGTCTTGGGATAGGTGTTTGGTATTACCTTAAATAAGAACACAGATCAGTCTTATCAAATTGAGAATTTCTCAGTCAATCAAGGAAATGAGAATGAAAAATAATAGCACGGTTAAATGCATGAGAATATCACAGATAATTAAGTTCTGTCAGCAGTAGGAAGCCCAGAGAGTGAGTGGTTTTAAGGATTTTTTTTTTCTAGTTTGCCTTTGAAACATACAATTTTGTAGCCCCTGGACCAAAGAACGAGCACATTCCATTATATTTGTCCCTGTGATTCTCCAATCTCTGTTTCACCTACTCTCTCGGAATACTCCCCCCCGACCTCCTGGCCCTCGTTTGTTGGATGTTTTTTCTTCAGTTTCCCACAAATGTCACCATCCCCTCCTCTCATGTTCCCTGTCATTCATCCATCTGCTGAAAAACCAACCCAAGCTAAGCAAAGGTACACCCGAGGCCCGTTCACCCCAAGCGCTCCATCAGAGCCCACACAAGAAGCAACTTGTTGCCTCAGACAATAAGCGAGTAAATGGCTAGCAGATTGGGAGGATGGCATTAGGCTGCTGAAAGCAGGTTGTCCCCATTACTCCTAATTATAGTTAATCAGCAACAATTGTCTTGACCAAGATACAGATCAACACTGAACACTAACCTAACAGGACCTAATGAGTGTAATGGAGGATGAAGAAAGACTGATTAAACTTGCCAGGCATTAAATGGCTTGAGCAGATAGGGGTTCCCCTCTCTACCTCCCTCCCCCTGTTTTACTCCAGAAGGCCACAGCCTGACTCTAAAAACAAGGCTGCTGTGGTTGCGTGGATTTTCCCAACAATAAGGAGCGCATTGCAATGTACTTTGAAAACTGGTTAATGTTTAATGGAACGGGTAAATATTTATTTGTGTTTGCTACCACATTTGTTTGGTAGGGGTTCAGAGGCCTTTTAATTCAAGGAAATATTGTGGATCAAATTGTTATGTTTTTAAACAGCACTAGCTTTCCCAAAACATCTGTGGAATTTAATTCTTTTCACAGATGGATGGAGGCACTGTAAGAGTCTATTGGAGCTGCAACAACAGTGATTTAGTTGATTGGGAAAACTCACCTCCTATTGAATTTCCCTTAATCTTTGATGGAATTTAATTCCCGTGAAAGTAGGAAGCTAATGGTTTGGGCGGGAGACAGGCCGAGTGGCCATTTGCAAACTTTACACACCCACCCACAGGATAAGTGACTTGGTGTTGATAGGATACCTTTCTTCCAGGAGAGCAGTGGCACTTGGCAAATATAGTTGTCTTCATCTTTGTAACTTGGGAGTGGGTGTCAACCATCCTTCCCCTTTTATAAGTGGACAGTAATTTCTGAGAAACAGGAAAGTTGTGACTTAATTATCATTCTTATTGTGTTAAGTGCTTACTATGCGCTAGGCACTAGGGTGGATATAAGATAATCAGGTCAGACAGTCCCACCATCAGTTCCTCAGCACTCATGTACATATCCAAAATTCATTACGTCAGTCTCCCCTTCTAGACTGTAAGCTCCTCATGGGCAGGGAACGTGTCTACCAACTCTGTTGTATCTTCCCGAGTGCTTAGTACAATGCTTGGCACACAGTGAGTGCTCAAGTGATTTATCTCGAGCACAGTGTGGCAAAGAAAGGCTGCCAATGGACCTACTGAACTGAATATGTTGTATTAGAAATTGGGGAGAAAAATGAGGGAGGCACTCTCCCTAAAGAAGAAAATGACCAGAAGATCCACTTTAGGTGGGACTGCCAAGAGTTTTATGTCTCCCATCCGATCATTTTGTGATGGAGGTAGGATAGGGCGACTCTGTGGGCAGAAAATAGCAGCAGTGAGAGCAAGTAAGAGAAATGCTCACTAGTATTGTCCCCTGAGATCAACAAAATTCTAAAATTCTTTTCCCAGTATGAGGCACCTGTACAATGGCACTGTTCCAAATAGAGTTTATGTGCCCAAGGGAGGCACTAAAGGGGCCTGCTTTGGGGGGCACTTTATACAACTGAAGCAGTCCCATGGGAGGGCTGGATGATAGCAGATGTTCACACGTGGTGACTAATGGGGCAGCATTTAATTGCACTCCCCAGTTGGTGGTTCGGTTACTGCATTGATGACAATGGACATGTCCTTCCTTTTTCATTTAATAACATTTGTTAAGTGCTTACTGTGTGTCAGACACTGTATCAACCACTGGG
This sequence comes from Tachyglossus aculeatus, assembly GCF_015852505.1. Classification (NCBI taxonomy): domain Eukaryota; kingdom Metazoa; phylum Chordata; class Mammalia; order Monotremata; family Tachyglossidae; genus Tachyglossus; species Tachyglossus aculeatus. Next base: position 7,562,910 of record NC_052077.1, on the reverse strand, counting down.
GTAGATACAGGCAAATCATTTGGATACAGTCTGTCTCCTATGGGGTTTACAGTCTTAATCCCCATTTTACAGATGAGGTAACTGAGGCACAGAGAAGTGAAGCATCTTACCCAAAGCCACACATCAGACAAGTGGCAGAGTCAGGATTAGAACTCAGGTCCTCCTGTCTCCCAGGCCCGTGCTCTTTCTGCCTCGGCCATGCTGCTTCTCTGTCACAGTTACGGTTTTTTGGGTTTTTTTGCTGTCACCTGTCATTTGTAATGCTGATGATGCTAAAATCTGTTATTGATATTTTTAGGGTTTTAAATCATTTTCCCATTATTAAATTTTGGACGAGTTGCTCCCTGAATTTTTGGCCTCTTCTATTTGGCTTCTTCTAACTTCTATGGAGTACATCCACAGGGCAGATGTGCAGGGGAGCATGGGCTTTGGAGCCAGAGGTCATGGGTTCAAGTCCCGGTTCTGCCAATTGTCAGCTGTGTGACTTTGGACAAGTCACTTAACTTCTCTGGGCCTCAGTTCCCTCATCTGTAAAATGGGGATGAAGACTGTGAGCCCTCTGTGGGACAACCTGATCATGTTGTAACCTCTTCAGCGCTTAGAACAGTGCTTTGCACATAGTAAGCACATAATAACTGCTATTATTATTATTATTATTATTATTATTATTATTATTATCTGGGAATCAGCCAGAAGCAGCAGCAGTAGGAGGGGCTGTTTCAACTGCTCTTTCTTTCGTCCATCTCGCTGTTTGGTAAGTGTCTCTCATATGCTGTTTGTTTCTCTCTCTTTCTCATACTTTTTCTACTGACGTTATTTTCCAGCCTCTTCTAGATTGTGAGTCCACTGTTGGGTAGGGACTGTCTCTATATGTTGCCAACTTGTACTTCCCAAGCACTTAGTACAGTGCTCTGCACACAGTAAGCGCTCAATAAATACTATTGATTGATTGATTTTTCTGTCCCTTTTCTTGAAACATTGGCCTGCCCCTTGCAAGCTCTCCTCTTTCTCATGAGTAACTCCGGGAAAGTTTTGTCTATTAAAGTGATATCATAATGTAGCAAAGAAGAATCTGAATTAAAGGGGGAAAATGTGGATTACATTCTGTGCTGGGTGGTGATTTATGCAAATCCTTTATATGGAACTCAAATCTGGCTGGAAATGCAGCTATCCCCTAGTACCATTTTGCTTGGTATGGAAGAAGGGTCTGGGAAATATTCCCTTGACTAGAAAAAGAAAAAAAATGAAGTTCCAATATTTTTCCCTCCTCTCTGCCTCTCCTCCCAACTGAAGGAAGTTAACTATTCTTTCCCAGAGAAGGCATATATCTTTTTTAAGGGAATGATTATTGTGCTAGCTTTCTGGGGGTACTTTATGAAAATTAAGATGTTTTCTGTATGCTTGGGGTTCGGTGGTATAAAGGTTGTATGTGAAAATATTTTGGTTATAAGTCTTTTATAGATAAGATTCTAGCATCCACTAGATTGTAAGTTCCTTATGGGCAGGAATTGAGTAATCACCTTCTGTCATAAGTGCCCAAATGCTCTATAGTGCTTGGTACACAAGTAATACATTATTAAGTGCCTGAATGGACCAAGTGCCGTACCATTGCCCACCTACTCGCTTGTTTTATCCACTACTCCAACAAGAAAATCACTAGCATGATAATTATCACCATAATCATCAGTGATGTTTATTTTTTTATTTTTCTATGATATTTGTTAAGTGGTTACTATGTGCCAGGCACTGTACTGAGCACTAGGATAGATACAGGGTAATCTGGTTGGACGCAGTCCCATTCCGTATGGGGCTCACAGTCTTAATCACCATTTTCCAGATGAGGTAACTGAGGCACAGCGAAGTGAAGTGACTTGTCCAAGTTCACACAGCAGACAAGTGGTAGATCCAGGATTAGAACCCAGGTCTTTTTGACTCCCAAACCCATGCTCTAGCAACTAGGCCATGCTGCTTCTCATTTATTGAGTGCTTAGTTTGTGCAGAACACTGTACTAAGTGTTTGGGAAGGTACTTTGCACAGATTCTTGGTCCCCAAGTCTTCATACTGGACTATGTGATGCATCTGTTGTTTGTGACAGAAGACTCAATCCTTTTTGAATAGTAATTGAAAAAAAAAGGAGCCTTTAAATGAAGAAGCAGTGTAGCTCAGAAGGAAGAGCCCAGGCTTGGAAGTCAGAAGCCATGAGTTCTAATCCTTACTCTGCCACTTGTCAGCTGTGTGACTTTGGGCAAGTCACATCACTTCTCTGGACTTCAGTTCCCTCAACTGGAAAAAGGGGATGAAGACTGTGAGCTCCATGTGGGACATCCTGATTACCTTGTATCCCCCCAGCACTTAGAACAGTGCTTGGCATATAGTAAGCACTTAACAAATGCCATCTGATTATCATTGTTATTATTATTCCATAAGATGGATTGGATCATGAATTTACAATCTAATAGCCCATAAGGGAAGCTGATGGATTTGCTAAAGGAATCAGATGTCCCATTTGTGGGGAGTCCAGCTCAGCAGCCATGGAGTAGTTTTGACAGCAGCATGTGGTTCAGCACCAAATGAAACTAAAGGACTTTAGAGCTGTAGTGCTGTCATCATCATCATCATCAATCGTATTTATTGATGATGATGATGATGACAGCATTACAGCTCTAAAGTCCTTTAGTTTCATTTGGTGCTGAACCACATGCTGCTGCTACACTCTGACAGTCTCCCATAGGATATCCTGGCCTTCTTGTTTCTATTTTCTAGCTCTACTTCCTTGTCTATCATAGCATCTTTGGATCTTGTGCTGTCTAGGTAACAGAATTCTTTGACAATGTTTAACTCTATAGATTTGGGGTTGGATGCATGGCTTCCCCAGTGCATCTTTGGATCTTGTGCTGTCTAGGTAACAGAATTCTTTGACAATGTTTAACTCTATAGATTTGGGGTTGGATGCATGGCTTCCCCAGTGCAGGCTGTTACATAATTTCCCTTGGCTTTAGATATGTTGTCAGCCTGTAACACTTTGCAAAGCAGTTTACAGTCATTATTAGATCTTTGATGTGTTCATCCAGGGCGTTATCGAAATCCTGAAATCCTTGAATTCATTCATTCAATTGTATTGAGCACTTACTGTGTGCAGAGCACTGTACTAGGTGCTTGAATGACTATTGATAGGACTTTGGATTATGTCCAGAGTCTGTGAGCTGAAAGGGTTTCCCAGATAAGCAGACGCGTATTCAGACATCTGCATCCAAGTCTCTTGTATCTTTCCACCTGGTTCTGTAGAATATATTGGACAGGATCCACTATCTAGCTCTTCTTCACCTCATTGTCCATGGGGAATTGATTGAAATGGCCACTCCTGGCTTTGACAGGTCCAGCCATGCCATCACTAAGTAATCTCAGAATTTTAACGTGCTTTTCAGGACAGCCAAATTTACTAATTAATTTCCAGAACCCAGATCTCTTGGTGGTGTCGGATGTTTTCCAAATGTTTATGAAAACCTTATAGAGGTCTTGACGCTGCTTCCTTGTATACCATATGGAAGGGAGGGTTTGTCAAAATTCGACTTTTCAGTCAGACTCTCATTGATGGTGAGAATCTCACCATCTGTAGCGTCAACTTCAAAAATGAAGGGCAGTTATATCATCGACTATAGATAATTACATATACAGCATATAACTATTCTTTATTTTTGAAGGTGTTATACTAATGGTACTTATTTAGCACATACTGTGTGCAGAGCACTACATAGATGGTATGTACTTTATATATAATAGATGTACGTATATAGATGTAGATATATATAAATCTATATCTATACATATATATGCTCAGTTTAGAAGGATTTTGATTACTGTCTTCCCAGCAATGGAGAGCTGTCAAATCCTATGTTAGTTGTCTTTATCATCTTGGTTTTTGACCTCTTCTGTAAACCCAAGAGATGTTAGAGAGTCTTTATCAACCTCTTTGAATCTTTGATGCTTATACTATTAAGAGTGGAAAGGAACCTACACCAGATCCTAAGAAAACACATGCTGGAAGCATTAAAATATGTGGAAAATATAATTGCTTCTTTCTTCATGCAACATTGTGAAATATACATAAGTCAACAGAGCATATTGGTACATGTGTTTCTGTAAGGAGGTGAATAATACATAATGTGATCCAGTGGCTGCTGAATTAACTACTTTTTTATATTCAGCTGCAGATCAAATTAATTCATACATCTTGCAATTGGGTGGTGTTCAATTTGTACCCAGTCTGAGGCTTCAATATGTGGTCTCCTATTTGAAAGATTGCGGTTTTCTTTTTTGTTTACTGAATATGCATATCTTATACATTAGTGCCTTTCATCTAACTCCCCACTGGAATTATATCTCCTTTGGGTAACCAAGAGGTTTCCACTTCTACTTAATGGAAATGTGATTCAATAAAGTACAAACCAGCACATTTCATCCTATACAAACATATTCTGCACTTGTAAGGATAATAGCATTTGCTTGGAAGTTGCTTGAATAATATTTTTTTTATGAACAAGACCCTTGGGGTTCTTGTAGTCTGTTTAGGAAATAAAAAAGGAATCCTATAACATTTAACCTAATCAGGTGAGGGGCAAACATTAAGAAAATTCAGAAAGAATCACTAAATTCAATTCAGGTCGGTTCATTTAAGTCCCAGAAAGAGGAAATGAAGAAAAGATCGGTCACAGTGGTTCTCAAAGAATATGGACAGTGGGCCTATGTTGGATTATTATGGGGAATGTTAGGGAAGGTGGAAGAAAAAGAGATGTTAAAAAGTCTAAGAAGGGCTGATCTAATCAAGGATGATTTCTCTCTGCTGGGTTATTTAAAAGGGAAAGTTAGAAATAGTAGAAGATGTATCCTTAACTATGAAGATGAATAAATAAAAAAGAGAGCGAGCAATGCATCATTCCTCCAGCCGTCCTCTGGGGATACGGTTGAAAGCACTGAATTGAATTGACGAGGTCCACTGTGCCATTTCTTAGGTTCTGAATGTTCTCCTCAAACGTTTTTCCGGAGCCACTCTTTAAAGTGCTGGATTACACCTATTAAAATTAAGCTAATAACTGCAAATGGTTCCAAGGTGAAAATATCCAGGAAATCAAGAATTTAAAAAAATGCATCATAATAATAATAATGATAATCACATTTGTTAAGCACTTCCTATGTGCCAACCACTGTTCTAAGCACTGGGGGAGATACAAGGTAATCTGGTTGGACACAATACCCGTTTCACATGGGGCTCACAGTTACCGTCCCCATTTTACAGATGAGGGAACTGAGGCACGGAGAAGTGAAGTGACTTGCCCAAGGTCACACAACCAAATGGTGACAGAACTGGAATTAGAACTCTTGACCTTCTGACTTCCAGGCCAGAGCTCTAGCTACTAGCCCACACTGCTTCTCCCAAATGAAAGGTTACGTCATCACTGATCATTTGTTTTTCATGTATTTAATTAGTTTGAAGGGGGCTGCACAAAAAGAAAAGAGGGTTTACTGTTTTTCCAAGCTAGCAAACATCACTTCATTTTGGGATATTTTCTTTCACTTTGGATCGTGATCCATCAGAACTGAATGAAGGTTGTAAAACTCTTATGCTCTAGAATGAACCTTAGTGTTGGGGAATCTAGGCTAGGTTCTGGAAAAATCATTTTTGCAGGGCCTGCAGTAAAAAAGGGCTTTTAAGGGTGCTCCCAATGAGGCAAGACTTTGTACCGATTGGGTTGCCATTTGTACTTGTGTGAATGTGTGCATATACCTTCCTGAATAAAGCCAGCACCCGATAGCTAATCTGATTTATTTAGAATGCAGATTTCCTTCGGATTGTAAGAACTTTTAGGGCAGAGATCTTGTTGTTACTTCTTTTGAACCACTGTTGTCATTAGTTGTGGTATATTTTGAGCACATATTGGGTGTTCTAAATGCTTGGCAGAATGCGGTAGGGTAAAGAGACATGATCACTGCCTTCAAGGGGTTTACAGTCTATCAGGGGAGACAGACAATAAAAAAAACTACAAGTAGGGGAAGAAACTGAGTGTAAGGGTATGTACATAATTGTGGTATTTGTTAAAATCAAGAATTTACTAAGATATGTAATAATAATAGTAATTGCATTTGTTAAGCACTTACCATGTGCCAAGCACTGTTTTAAGCTCTGGGGTAGATACAAGTTAATCAGGCTGTCCCACGTGGGGCTCACAGTGGGGCTGACAGATGAGGTAACTGAGGCACAAAGCAGTCAAGTGGCTTGCCCAAGGTCACAAAGCAGACAAGTGGCAGAGTCAGGATTAGAACCCACGTCCTCTGACTCCCAAACCCGTGCACTTTCCACTAAGCCACTCTGCTTCCTATAAGTGATGTGGGGATGGCAATGGGGCAAGTACCCCAATATCTAGTACAAGGTTCTGTACACAGTTGGTACTAAAATACTAGTGATACTGATCTTAATCCATGTGTTTATTTATTGAGCTCCTTTTGAGTGCAAAATGCTGTACTAAGCACTTGAACAAATACACCAGGAGCAAAGCACATTTTGCCTGCTCTCGGGGAACTTAGAATCAAAAGGGGGAAACAGAAAAAAATTAAAAATAGTAGGAACAAAAGAAGAAACAAGGATACATTAAAGTAGTAGTCTGTATGACAGAATGAAGCAGATTGTACATTTGAAACATATGTATGTTTTATGGAATTTAGTGAGGAATTTATTAGGCTCCAGACTGTGAGCTCAATGTGGACAGATAATGTGTCTGTTGTTGTATTGTACTCTTCCAAGCCCTTAGTGTGGTGCTTTGCATATAGTATGTGCTAAATAAGTATGATTGAATGAATGAAGGACTTACAATGTGCAAAGCACTGCACTAAGGCCTTGGAAAAATACAATACTATAAGGAGCTTACAGTCCCTGTAGAATTGGAACTGAAATTGGGAAACCAAAAGAAAATAGGGCAGATAAAATGTTTGAAGGACCCCGTAAAACTGGTAGTCAGATGCTAAGGATAGAGCAGCATGGCATCCTGTATTAAGAAAGAGGTGGGGTTTTTTCAAGCAAAAATGTAGTAAGGAATGAGAGACAAAGAGTAAAAATAAGTGACAGAGCCAGGCACCACAAACAAATGTAATACAGCAAGGAACAGCCTTTCTGTGTGTACAGTGTGGACTGTAGGGTCCACATTGGACTTTTCAACCTCACATGCACTCATAGATTATTTTTACCATCGGGGGGGTCTTCTTCAAATACACAGGACAACTATATGAGCACTGAAGAGGGGCATAAATATGTAAGTGGTCTGTGTTAAGAACTGTAAAATCTACACACCCAATCAATCAGTTAGTCATATTGATTGAGCACTTACAGTTTGCGGAGCATTGAACTAAGTGCATGGGAGAGTACAAAATCTCCTAATAGTTTCAGGTTTTCCTCTTCAGATCTGTTAGTCCTTCAGTGATTTCTCTTTCCTAGTAAATGGTAGTGAGAAAACTGGTACAGCAGTTATTACAGTCTTTAGCAGAAGATACTTCAGATAATTGATTTAATGGTTCTAGAAATGCTAAAAAGTTAGTTTTTTTTAAATCTTGATTCTAGATCACTGTTGTGTCAAAACTGATCTTTCCTCCTATGTTTTATTAGATGCTTATCAGATTTCACTTCAGTGCTGCATGCAGCTCTTTACCCCTACACAGGGGTGAACCAGCAGGGGAGTGGAGAAAAAGAGGGGAATTATTGGTGGTCAGAACATAGCTCTTAGGTTCTGTACCAATGGTACCCCAATGTAAAACTTGAGGGGGTGGCATCCAACACTCGAAGTCCCCATCTTGGGATTGCAAGGTGGAGAGAAAGACAAACATAGACGATGGAGAAAAGAAAGACCAAATTTGAAGAATCGAATTGGGAAGGGTGAAGCCTCACAGGAAACACACTTTCTCTAAAATACAAATTAGACACGGGTCCACTCTCCTGTCTGAGCTGGCCATGGTACTTTACTTGGAATTTGATTTCTTCGCTTTTAACTGTGGATCTTAACAAGTCTTTGACCTACTGTTATATAGAGTATATGTACTGAAGGATAAGACAACACCACCACCGCCGCCCCCCCCAACCCCCAGCAAGTTTTTCAACCTTTACTTCCTTTTCTAAAGAGGGAAGGGGGTGGGAGGTCCTGGAGTGATTGATTCTGAACAACAAGAAGCCACACCCAAATGACTCTAAGCCAGTTGGTAATATTTACTGCAAAAAAGAACTAGTTACAAATCCCCGTTTCAGTGGTTTGGGAACAAGGTTCATTTGGTTTGCAATGTTAAGAGACCTGGGGATACAAGACTTCCCCAGTTGCTTCCTCTCACCAGTGAACATTCATGCTTTTCACAAGCTGACTCGGCTAGTCTTGTAACGTTGTTTGGCTTAGGAAGAAACTGCCATGTGAATCAGTGTAGCATATCTCTTCAGGAGGGTTGGTATGTCTTTACCTCTCTTCCTTATTGCTTTGGACTGATACACACTCCTTGATAGAGAGGAAGAGTATCTAATAAAAATACTACTACTAATAATAATGGTATTTAAGTGCTTACTATGTGCCAGGTACTGTACTAAGCATTGGGATGGATACAAGCAAATGTGGTTGGATGCAGTCCCTGTCCCACATGGGGCTCACAGTCTCAATCCCCATTTTACAGATGAGGAAACTGAGGCACAGAGAGGTGAAGTATCTTGCCCTAGGTCATACAGCAGACAAGTGGTGGAGCCAGGATTAGAACCTATGTCCTCCTGCCCCCCAGGACCGTGCTTTATCCACTATGTCGTGCTGCTTCTCTTCAGAGAGGCAGGTATTCAGGAGAGGATAACATTTGATTCCGTTTTTGCCCACATTAAGGACTCATTCTTAATGTGTCTAGTGACAGTACCGAATGTCCAGTCAACCCAGAACTTAAGGACCAGCATCATTGTATCGAGATAGGAGTACTCTATTTTCAGTAAGAAACCCTTGGTTTAAGTAGTGCATGGAAGATTAGGCATCACTACGTTTTCTTCCCATTTTATGGAATTAGCTCCAAAGGAAATCGGCCAGAGAAGGGGAAGAAATTAGGCCAACTTCATCTCTTGTGTAGATGAATCATTTAGTCAAGAAGTCCTGTAAGAGTTTATTCATCAGTATTGTCATCATCGTCATCAACGTACATTGTACTCATCTGAGAGGGAAAACATGTTTGTCTAGTTGGTTGTGGCATAAGAAGTTTAGGCCACAACCCAGGTCATGTTAACATCTACTTTTTATTATATGAAGAAATATTTTTAAGGGCAGTACAAGAACATGCTGTACATAAACATTCATTTTATTCTTGTGGAATAGTTTGTATCGAGGAGTAGCATCAGATAAGGACAGATGAATCAGAAACACACGCAAGTGTAGGCCTGTGAAGACTTAAAAGCTTGGATCGAATACCCCTTTCCCCTCTTTCACTTTCTCTCCCCCAATTTGTCACCCCCTGGTATCTTTTTTTGCTTATTATCAAAGCCCAGCAGGATGACTAACAATATAGCCACAACTCCCCCAAATCGAATAAATCCAGACTAAGGGCTAGATTTCTCTGGTGTGGGAAATATTTCCTTTTAAAGCAAGCAATCTTGAAAAACGTTTTCCACAACATTCAAATGTGTGATCCTTAGTTTTCCAATTCTGCTCTATTTGGTAAGTAAACAAGACTCCTTTCAGGTATATCTTGGACTTGCCAACTCTTTCAAACTGAGTTTGCGGCTACTCTGAGGTGAAAACTCAGAAACGATAGCTCCAGAGGGTTACTTTTAACCTCTTTTTTCACACTATTTAGATACTGAGGGTTTGTGTGAGGGTGAAAAGAAACCATCTGGCAAATGTTGGCAGATATTCCATTGCAAGTTGGTTCATTTCCATCACCTTTAAGAAAACAGAAGAAATGAAAGAAATGTTTTATTTACAGTTAAACATTGAACTTTGTGTTTCTTTAAAAGGCTCTTTGTGGAGTTACTTAATTTTTAACAGATCCTGACAAACGAAGAGGTGACTGTAGATTCTTTAATCAATTACAGTGTGTTCGTACATGTCTAATACTGTATTTCTCTATTAATTCACAAATGTGTTCTGTAATCCCTAAAGAGGGATCACCATGCTCAGGCAGTCCTTGTTGTGACCTGTACTCTCCTTGGCACTTGGAGGCAAATATGTTGGTGTCAAATGAATCAGGAGCTAGTGGAGGTAGGGGCACTCTAAAGCACGTAATGCGTACGTAACAATTCCTTTTGCATTGCATATTAGTAAAGGCTGCTTTTGCGGGACTGGGGCTGTAATAATTATGGTATTTGTTAAGTGCTTATTATGTGCCAAGCACTTTTATAAGCACTTGGGTAGATGCAGTGTTGATGAGTTGGTCCTGAGTTTCTCCCTTTTAGAGTCTTCTTTAAGACTGTTAGCTCATTTCAGATAGCTGCAGAAGAAAGTTCAGGCTGGCACAAAACTGTCCTCTCTTCCCAAGGCTATGCCACATTGTTGAGGTTCTGCTGCATTTCGCTTTGGCATTTCTTCTGTCCGGCTTGTCTACTGTTACCTCTGTTGTTGCATTGTGTTGGTGTAGCCTTGCACATTGTTGGTGATGTTTTCCTGCTATTTGATGTCGAGTGGACAGAGCCTGGGCCTGGGATTCGGAGGACGTGGGTTCGCATCTTTGTTCTGCCACCTGATTGCTGTGTGTTCTTGGGTAAGTCACTTAACTTTCCTGTGCCTCAGTTTCCTCAACTCTAAAATGGGGATTAAATTCAATTCCCCCCTTCTTAGACTGTGAGCCCCAGGTGGGACAGGGACTGAGTCCACCCTGCTTAACTTTATCTACCCCAATACTTAGGACAGTATACTATATATAGTATGCTATATGACAAATATACTAATGATGATAACGATGACTTTGGTGAAAATGACTCAAGAAGCATGATGTGCCTTTTGTAGTAGGTCCATGCTTCTTGGTCAAAATGTTTGGACACCTCGATAGTGTTATAGACCTTCAATTTGGTTGATGGCCTGTACTTGCCTCATTGTGCCTATCAGTAATAGAGCAATATAATTTATTAAGTGCTTACTTTGGGCAAACTCTGTACTAAGCATTTGGGCAAGTATAATGGAGCAAAAAGCACAGCCTCTACCCTCGTGGAGCTTACAATTCAGTCCACAAAAGGCTTCTAAATTGTGTGATAATAGCAATTGTTATTTAAGTGCTTACTAAGTGCCAGGCACAACCAGATTGGGTTGGACACGGTCCCTGACCCACAAGGGAGCTCACAGTCTTAATCCCCATTTAACAGATGAGGTAACTGAGGCCCAGAGAAGTGAAGTAACTTGCCCAAGGTCACACAACAGATAAGTGGTGGAGCAGGAATTAGAACCCGTCCTTCTGACCCCCAGGCCTGTGCTCTATCTATCCATTTTGCCATGTTGCTTTTGTTTTCACCTTCTCTGTGTGCATTGTTGGATAACACAGACTGCGAACCCGTTGTTGGGTAGGGATTGTCTCTATCTGTTGCCCAATTGTACTTTCCCAGTGCTTAGTACAGTGCTCTGCACACAGTAAGCGCTCGATAAATACGATTGAATGAATGAATGATTAGCAGAATTCAGTAGCAGCATTAAAGTCAGAAATGCTGGTGGAAATATTTGGTTAAATGTAGGGTTTCTCACGTGTAGGTTAATACATGCTTCAGTTCAGCTCATAGTTCTGTGCTGAAGCTACAAAGTAATGCATAATCATTTGTAGGTCTTCCTTCCTATTGGGCCACAGGCCTCTGCGGCTAGATTGTAAGCTAATTGTGGGCAGGGAACATGTCTACCAACTCTGTTATATTGTACTCTCCCAAATGCTTAGTAACAGTGCTCTCACACAGTAAGCACTCAATAAATATGGTCGATAGATTGATATAGTACTTCCTGAACTACTGTTTCAAGTATTTTGGCTTATGCTTGCATTTTGAGTTTCCCAGTGAAGTGAACGGATATTCTGACTCCACCTTACAGATACAAATTTGGTTAGCCATTGCCAGAGTTCTGGTCTGTGGATGAACAGATGCTTCTTTTAAATGAAGTCTTTTTAAAATAATGTAGAGGTATTAGTTTTATCCTCTCCACTATATTCTGGGTATGTCATATCTGGTAATGTCAATGTAGTAAAGTGGAAAGAGCATGGGCCTGAGATTCACAAAATATGACTTCTAGGCTTACTTATCCTACTGGCTTGTTAGGTGACCTTGCTTAACCTGCCTGTGCCTCAGTATTCTCAACTGTAAAACAGGATAAGCATGTTTATCTCTCCTTACCTCACAGGGATGGTGTAAGGGTAAAGATAATCAGTTGAGTGAATGTGGTTTGGAAAAGTAAAAGATCTACACAAATTTATTACATTTACAGTGCTGCATTTTGGTCTGAAGCCATAATGGGATTCAGGTTTTACATGGCTGACTTCCAAGATGGATTCTGGCTGGCAATAGAAGGAAGGTTCAGTCTGTAGATTTTAAGTTCATTGTTGGCAGGGAATGTTTCTACCAACTTTGTTGTAGTGAACTCTCCCAAGTACTTAGTACAGTGCTCTACATGTGGCACATTCTCAATAAATACCACTGATTGATAGTGAAATGTCCCTGTCAGTCAGCAGCCTTTCTTTCATTCTTAAGGATGGTGATATAATAACATCATTGAACTCTTGCAGCATTTCCTTTCATTATTTCATGTGTTGAAGAAAAGCTTGTATAGGCATTTTAGGGTAGATTCCCCTCCTTTCTAGTAGATTTCTGCAGAAATGCTATTAGATCCAGGAACAATGTTAGTTTCATGGCTTCGCCTGTGCAAGTCGTTTCCTCAAAAGTTGGGGATTAGGGCATGCCTTCACTTTTCCTTTTTCCTGAAGGATCACAAGGGAGTCATTGAGGGTGAAAGGTGTTTCTAGGAATTCACTCAAGTGTATTTGCCATCTGTGTAAAGTTCCCTTTGGGGTAAAGAAGGCTCCATCCATATGCTTCGGTGGTGCCATATTAGGGGGCCATAGGAGAACAGAAATAGCTTCCCTTCCTAAACTTTCAAAATCAGGGTAATGGAATTAGCATTCCCATCCCGAGAGGCCCATCACCAATCGAGTAATGGCATTTACTGAGTACCTACCATATGCAGAGCACTATACCAAGTGACACCAGTGATGCTCATTTGCCTTTTGTCTATACTGCAGGCGGTCAGTGCCTTTCCTCCAGTGTTAGGCCATTGGGGGAGAAGCACTGCATTCTTTGGCCTTCTCTCTTTATGACAACTGTCTTTTCTCTGTTCCAGTCAGGTTAAATGCCCACCCAGTGACCTTACATCCAGGATGGGCCAGCAAAAGCTGTACCTACCTCAGGTCGGTGCAACTTTTCATCACACTGGAACAGGCAGGATAAAAGTTTGCATTTTGATAAACAGAAATATTAAATAATAATGGCATTTGTTAAGCGCTTACCATGTGCCAGACATTGTACTAAGTGCTGGGGTGGGTACAAGCAAATCGGGTTGGACACAGTACCTGTCCCATGTGGGGTTCACCGTCTCAATCCTCATTTTACAGAATAGGAAACTGAGGCCCAGAGAAGTGAAGTGACTTGCCCGAGGTTACACAGCAGACAAGTGGCAGAGCTAGGATTAGAACCCATGACCTTCCGACTCCCAGGCTTGTGCTCTGTTCACTAGGCAACGCTGCTTTGTTAAGCACTGTGTTAAGCCCTAGGTTAGATAGAAGATAATCAGGTCCCACTTAGGGCTCACAGTCTAAGTAAGAGAGAGAGCAGGTATTGGGTCCCCATTTTGCAGAGGAGGGAACCGAGGCACAGAGAAATTGAGTGGCTTGCCCATGGACACACAGCAGGTGAGCCTGCTGTTGGGTAGGGACCGTCTCTATATGTTGCCAACTTGTACTTCCCAAGCGCTTAGTACAGTGCTCTGCACACAGTAAGCGCTCAATAAATACGATTGATGATGATGATGATGGAGCTGGGATTAGAGTCCAGGTCCTTTGACTCCCAGGACTCTTTCTACTAGGTCACAATGCTTCATGTGTAATCTTTGTAATCAGGTGATTATAAGAACACAGAGTAGTATATCTTACACTCTCATTTTTAAGGGTGTGTGAGTGTACGTGGGCTGAGGGACAAAAGTGCCAAATAGGAATAGAAGTTCCTCTAAGCCTCCACCACCTTTGCCCCAGGCAGTCTCACAGAGCTGAAATTTAAAATGTTCTGCATAAGGGAAACTTCAAATTCAATAGCTATTACAGTAAACTGTCAAAAATGAAGAGTTAGCATTTTGACTAGGAAGTATGTTATATTTCTAAACTCTAGGGCTAGATTATGGTTGTGAATAAAAAAGCAGATTTTAAGCTTATTTCCCAGTTATTTAGAACAGACAAAATTCTTATTGAAAGACAGATTTTTTTTTTCTGAGGATGATTCTATTTCCCTCCTGAAATCTGTAGAGGGAAAGCCTGTTACGAGGCATCAATCAATGTTAACAGGGCTTGCTAGCTCTGGGGGAAAACATGTTTAGGACAGCTATCGCCAATCCTTCCCCTCCTGGGAAATGCTGAAGTCAGTGTGTCCGCCTACCGATCCGCTATATTTTAGACTTTCAAATCTTTATCTCTGTCTTCCTATTCTCCCTCGTTACTGTAACAATTCTGTACCTTAGTTTTTTGTTCCATTGTAATGATAGATTTGCCTCAATATCTTTCCTGCCCTGAAATACAGTCTTCCGGTTAGTACTTTCTGTTGGTAACAAGAATATTTTGAGGAAAAATTTGGAAAGTATGCTCAGCGGATTCATCTTAGGAGAGAGGTGTAAGTCCCCTTCAACTAGGCTTTCATATAATTTACTGAAGGATATATACTCATGTTTCCCAGAACCTGTGTGTTTGGCTAGAAGGCTGGAGTGAGTAGGGAATATTATTCCAACAGTATGTGTCCTTCTAGAAACACGTGAAGTAGAATTAGTCCAGAGAAAAATCTGTTATATTTGGTGAAGAGGAGGCTGTTGGTGACCTTGGAGAGGGGAATTTCAGTGGAAGGAATCTGGATTGTAGAGGGACTTGGAGAACAGGAAGCAGAGGCAACTTGTCCAGGATTTTCAGACAGGAATGGTAGGAGGCAGAAGTGGGTGATAGCTGGAAAGGACAGTGGGGTTAAGAGAAGGTTTTTGAGGCTAGGACACACATGGGTTTGTTTGAAAGCACAGAGGAGCCATTAGAGGGTGAGCAGTTGAAAATGGTGACTAGGGAGCTGGGAAGAGTGAGGACAAGTGTTTTCATAAAGTGTAAAGGGATAGGGGTCAGAGGTGCAGGCAGAGGGCATAAATTGTGAAAGCATATATAAGTAACATCATCTTCAAATGCGTAGGCCAGATACTGCATTCTTCTGCTGGGGTCATTTTTCTAAAACCTGATTCCTCGCTTGTCTCTCACCCCATAGAAACCTCAAATGGTTACCTATTCTTCTTCACATCAAGCAGAAACTCCTGGCCCTTGGCTTTAAGGCACTCAATCTGTTCTCCCCCTCCTATTTGTCCTCACTCTTCTCCACTACACCCAAGCTTGTACTGTTCATTCCTTTCAAACTAATTTACTTACTATGCATCTCTGCGACTGACCTTGTTTCTCTTTCCCCCTTCCTGGCACTCTGTACTCCTTCAAATCCATCAGATCGCCCCCTTTTCCAAAACTTTCTGAAATCTCCCCTTTCGCCCGAGACATTTTCTGATGAATTTCTATTTCCCCCAACTGCCACTTCAGTATTTTTGTCCCCCGACACCATACACACTTATGAAGGAACATTATGGAAGGTTGTCTTTATATACTCTATTACTTAAGCATATCTTCTTCTCCTTCTTCCTCCTATCTGTAATTTCGAGTCCCTTTTCCATATTAGATTGTAAGCCCTTGGAGGGCAGGGATTTTGTTTTCTGATTTCACTGCATTCTCCCAATCAATAGTATTTATTGAGCGCTTACTGTGTACAGAACACTCTACTAAGCACTTGGGAGTGTACAATATAAATGAGTTAATGGGAAATGAGTTACAATATAAACAGAGAAGCAGCATGGCTCAGTGGCAAGAGCCCGGGCTTTGGAGTCAGTGGTCATGGGTTCGAATCCCAGCTCTGCCAATTGTCAGCTGTGTGACTTTGGGCAAGCCACTTAACTTCTCTGGGCCTCAGTTCCCTCATCTGTAAAATGGGGATTAAGACTGTGAGCCCCCCGTGGGACAACCTGATCACCTTGTATCCCCCCAGCACTTAGAACAGTGCTTGGCACATAGCGCTTAATAAATGCCATTATTATTATTATTATTATGAGTTGGTAGACACAGTCCCTGTCCACAAGCAGCTTACAGTCTCGAGGGCTTGGTACAGTGTTCTGCACTCTGTAAGTACTACTGATTGAAATATATGATTGTTTTTTCCAAAGAGGGTTCTCTTGCCAATATGCAAGAAAGATAAGCTTCTACAAGGGACCCAGATATATATTTTCAATCAACCTAACTTTAAAATGGTAGCCCGGGTATCTGAGATACCACATTCAACCTCTAATCAATCAATCATTTGTATTGAGCAACCTCTAAGGAGGTGCCACAAATGCTACTTATGCAGTATTCTTAACATAAAGTGGCAAGACGGGATCATAAACAATGAGAGGTTGAAAAATGCCCAGAGCTTCACGGGGTGGGACATGAAAGGAAATTGGAGGGAAGCCATATGTGTATATGTATATATATATATATATATATATACATATATATATATATACTCGAAGAGACTGAAAGGGGACACATGCAAGCCTGTGTCCTTAAATGATTTAAAGACAGAGTTCAGTGCAGCCTCAGAAAATGCCCCATTTCAAACTTAACTTTAAAATCCATCGTATGTACTGCTATTTAATCATGAAGTAAAATCATCATCAAAAGCTCTAGCAATAAGCAGCAGACTGTTTGTTCAGAGACTATTGCAGCAGCCAGACCAGCCTGGAGGGGGAAAAAAGCAATCAGGAAAAGGGTTGATCTCCTTGAACAAAGTCTTTATACAGATTTGGATACCAGGAGGCAGACTTGGAAGCAGATGCAGGCCCCGTTTGGGACAAATGCATTAGTGGAGCAAAGATCTATCCTTGTAGGCAAACAGTTCCACAAGGTGTGTCACTCACGTAAATAGGGTGCATCAATCATAGAAGTACATATACGTCATAAATATTCAAAGCATGGGTTATATATTCAAAGAATGGAGAAGCAGCATGGCCTAATGGAGTCAGAAGGACCTGGGTTCTAATCCAACTCCTCCACCTGTCTGCTTTGCGACCTTGGGCAAGACACTTCTCTGGGCCTCAGTTACCTCATCTGTAAAAAGGGGATTAAAAGTGTGAGCCCCATGTGGGGCAGGGACTGTATCCAATCTGATTGACTTGTATCTACCCCAGGACTTTGAACAGTGCTTGGCACATCAATCAATCAATTGTATTAAGCGCTTACTGTATGCAGAGCACTGTACTAAGCGCTTGGGAAGTACAAGTTGGCAACACACAGAGACGGTCCCTACCCAACAGTGGGCTCACAGTCTAGAAGGGGGAGACAGAGAACAAAACAAAACATATTAACAAAATAAAATAAATAGAATAGATATGTACAAGTAAAATAAACAGAGTAATAGAGTAAATAGAGTAATTGTTCCCCACTGTCCCTCACAAATCCCTAAAATTAAAATTATTTTGATTACAGTGGTAGATTAATAAGCAGGGTATTTCACAATCTCATTAAGGAGTACAGGCAGTCCTTGACTTAAGACATTTATTATTTATTATTATTTATGGCATTTGTTAAGCACTTACTTGGTACCAGGCACTGTACTGTACTAAGCGCTGGGGCATATACAGGCTAATTAAGTTGGACACAGTCCATGTCCCACGAGGGGCTTGAAGGTTTAATCCCCCGTTTTACAGATGAGGGAACTAAGGTGCATAGAAGATAAGTAACATGCACAAAGCAGACATGTGGTGGAACTGGGATTAGAATAATAATAATAATAATGATGGTATTTGTTAAGCACTTATTATTTGCCAAGCACTGTTCTAAGTGCTGGGATAGATGCAAGGTTATCAGGTTGTCCCACCTGGGGCTCAGTCTTCATCCCCATTTTACAGATGAGGTAAGCGAGGCTCAGAGAAGTGAAGTGACTTGCCCAGAGTCACACAGTTCATAAGTGGGTAAGTGCTTAACAAGTACCATATTTATTTAAAATAACTTTATCGTGATGACTTTGTGAAAGAATCCAGTCGAGTGCAGAGATTCTGAAGTCAGCAACTAGAAGTTGGAAATTAGCAAAGTAATTTCCTAAGGGGTTGCTTGAAAGGGAATTTTTCAATGAGTGAGGCTTTTCTTGAATATTGGGCTTCAATGTTATTTTTACCCCTATGAGGAAATGAAGACTGTGTTTCCATGTAGAATTTTCTTTAGTTCTCGTCCCATGTTATGAAACATTCCATTTTGATACACTCCATGCTCCTGAAGCTTCATCTCCAGAAGGATTCCTCAGGGAACTGTTGGTAATTGGAAACAGGTTTTGAACAATGATTATTACCCAATAAAATCTTAGGATTCAATAACTGATGAATGAGTGGACTTCGGAGTTGTGTGTAAAAAAAAAAAAAAAATGTGGCCAACACCCTCATGGTCATTTTAGCCTTCCCAGTTTCTTTGGTGAATAGAGATTTTTTTGCAATTTTGCAGGAATTTTGCAGAACTTACTCTTCACTACCTGACATTGTGTTGATTTGCTTTAGATTTGCTAATGTGCAAATATTCACTTTCCATTAAAACAAAACAAAGTCACAAGTTGCAGGGCTCATGATATTAAATTAAAGACTTTGCATTACATTTCAAGGGGTTCCCATAGACCTATTTTGGCATAGATTCAAGTTTTTTTTTTTTCCAAGTGTGATTCACCATTCTCCTGATCTCTAAAGGAGGGAGATTTCAGCCTGAATTATATCCAGTGTCTGGATTTTGCAACACATCGAGACAAGTTTTTCAAATCATTGTACATTCCTGGCTAAACTCATTAACAAACATTTTCAGTTTGTAAAGCTATGGGAAATACGATTGATGATGACAGGGTACGGACCTGGGAATCACAAGGTTTGCTGCCATTTGTCTGCTGCATGGGGACAGGGTAGGGGCCTGGGAGTCACAACGTTTCCTGCCATTTGGTTTTGTTCTCTGTCTCCCCCTTATAGACTGTGAGCCCACTGTTGGGTAGGGACTGTCTCTATATGTTGCCAATTTGTACTTCCCAAGCGCTTAGTACAGTGCTCTGCACATAGTAAGCGCTCAATAAATACGATTGATGAGGACAGGGTAGGGGCCTGGGAGTCACAAGGTTTGCTGCCGTTTGTCTGCTGCATGGGGACTGGGTAGGGGCCTGGGAGTCACAAGGTTTGCTGCCGTTTGTCTGCTGCATGGGGACAGGGCTGGGGCCTGGGAGTCACAAGGTTTGCTGCCATTTGGTTTTGTTCTCTGTCTCCCCCTTATAGACTGTGAGCCCACTGTTGGGTAGGGACTGTCTCTATATGTTGCCAATTTGTACTTCCCAAGCGCTTAGTACAGTGCTCTGCACATAGTAAGCGCTCAATAAATACGATTGATGATGACAGGGTAGGGGCCTGGGAGTCACAAGGTTTGCTACCATTTGTCTGCTGCGTAGGGACAGGGTAGGGGCCTGGGAGTCACAAGTTTTGCTGCCATTTGGTTTTGTTCTCTGTCTCCCCCTTTTAGACTGTGAGCCCACTGCTGGGTAGGGACTGTCTCTATATGTTGCCAAATTGAACTTCCCAAGTGCTTAGTACAGTGCTCTGCATATAGTAAGCACTCAATAAATATGATTGATGATGACAGGGTAGGGGCCTGGGAGTCACAAGGTTTGCTGCCGTTTGTCTGCTGCATGGGGACAGGGCTGGGGCCTGGGAGTCACAAGGTTTCCTGCCATTTGTCTGCTGCATGGGGACAGGGTAGGGGCCTGGGATTCACAAGGTTTGCTGCCATTTGGTTTTGTTCTCTGTCTCCCCCTTATAGACTGTGAGCCCACTGTTGGGTAGGGACTGTCTCTATATGTTGCCAATTTGTACTTCCCAAGCGCTTAGTACAGTGCTCTGCACATAGTAAGCGCTCAGTAAATACGATTGATGATGACAGGGTAGGGGCCTGGAAGTCACAAGGTTTGCTGCCGTTTGTCTGCTGCATGGGGACAGGGTAGGGGCCTGGGAGTCACAAGGTTTGCTGCCCTTTGCTGCATGGGGAGAGGGTAGGGGCCTGGGAGTCACAAGGTTTGCTGTCATTTGGTTTTGTTCTCTGTCTCCCCCTTATAGACTGTGAGCCCACTGTTGGGTAGGGACTGTCTCTATATGTTGCCAATTTGTACTTCCCAAGCGCTTAGTACAGTGCTCTGCACATAGTGAGTGCTCAATAAATACGATTGATGAGGACAGGGTAGGGGCCTGGGAGTCACAAGGTTTGCTGCCGTTTGTCTGCTGCATGGGGACAGGGTAGGGGCCTGGGAGTCACAAGGTTTGCTGCCATTTGCTGCATGGGGAGAGGGTAGGGGCCTGGGAGTCACAAGGTTTGCTGTCATTTGGTTTTGTTCTCTGTCTCCCCCTTATAGACTGTGAGCCCACTGTTGGGTAGGGACTGTCTCTATATGTTGCCAATTTGTACTTCCCAAGCGCTTAGTACAGTGCTCTGCACATAGTGAGTGCTCAATAAATACGATTGATGATGACAGGGTAGGGGCCTGGGAGTTACAAGGTTTGCTGCCGTTTGTCTGCTGCATGGGGACAGTGTAGGGGCCTGGGAGTCACAAGGTTTGCTGCCATTTGGTTTTGTTCTCTGTCTCCCCCTTATAGACTGTGAGCCCACTGTTGGGTAGGGACTGTCTATATACGTTGCAAATTTGTACTTCCCATGTGCTTAGTACAGTACTCTGCACATAGTAAGCGCTCAATAAATACGATTGATGATGACAGGGTAGGGGCCTGGGAGTCACAAGGTTTGCTGCCGTTTGTCTGCTGCATGGGGACAGGGTAGGGGCCTGGGATTCACAAGGTTTGCTGCCATTTGGTTTTGTTCTCTGTCTCCCCCTTATAGACTGTGAGCCCACTGTTGGGTAGGGATTGTCTCTGTATGTTGCCAATTTGTACTTCCCAAGCGCTTAGTACAGTGCTCTGCACATAGTAAGCACTCAATAAATACGATTGATGATGTCAGAGTAGGGGCCTGGGAGTCACAAGGTTTCCTGCCGTTTGTCTGCTGCATGGGGACAGGGTAGGGGCCTGGGAGTCACAAGGTTTGCTGCCATTTAGTTTTGTTCGCTGTCTCCCCCTTTTAGACTGTGAGCCCACTGTTGGGTAGGGACTGTCTCTATATGTTGCCAATTTGTACTTCCCAAGCGGTTAGTACAGTGCTCTGCACATAGTAAGCGCTCAATAAATACGATTGATGAGGACAGGGTAGGAGCCTGGGAGACCCAAGGTTTGCTGCCGTTTGTCTGCTGCATGTTGACAGGGTAGGGGCCTGGGAGTCACAACGTTTCCTGCCATTTGGTTTTGTTCTCTGTCTCCCCCTTATAGAGTGTGAGCCCACTGTTGGGTAGGGACTGTCTCTATATGTTGCCAATTTGTACTTCCCAAGCGCTTAGTACAGTGCTCTGCACATAGTAAGCGCTCAATAAATACGATTGATGAGGACAGGGTAGGGGCCTGGGAGTCACAAGGTTTGCTGCCATTTGTCTGCTGCATGGGGACAGGGTAGGGGCCTGGGAGTCACAAGGTTTGCTGCCATTTGTCTGCTGCATGGGGACAGGGTAGCCTGGGAGTCACAAGGTTTGCTGCCATTTGGTTTTGTTCTCTGTCTCCCCCTTATAGACTGTGAGCCCACTGTTGGGTAGGGACTGTCTCTATATGTTGCCAAATTGTACTTCCCAAGCGCTTAGTACGGTGCTCTGCACATAGTAAGCGCTCGATAAATACGATTGATGAGGACAGGGTAGGGGCCTGGGAGACACAAGGTTTGCTGCCGTTTGTCTGCTGCCTGGGGACAGGGTAGGGGCCTGGGAGTCACAAGGTTTGCTGCCATTTGGTTTTGTTCTCTGTCTCCCCCTTATAGACTGTGAGCCCACTGTTGGGTAGGGACTGTCTCTATATGTTGCCAATTTGTACTTCCCAAGTGCTTAGTACAGTGCTCTGCATATAGTAAGCACTCAATAAATACGATTGATGAGGACAGGGTAGGGGCCTGGGAGTCACAAGGTTTACTGCCGTTTGTCTGCTGCATGGGGACAGGGTAGGGGCAAGGGAGTCACAAAGTTTGCTGCTGTTTGTCTGCTGCATGGGGACAGGGTAGGGGCCTGGGAGTCACAAGGTTTGCTGCCATTTGGTTTTGTTCTCTGTCTCCCCCTTATAGACTGTGAGCCCACTGTTGGGCAGGGACTGTCTCTATGTGTTGCCAATTTGTACTTCCCAAGCGCTTAGTACAGTGCTCTGCACATAGTAAGCACTCAATAAATACGATTGATGAGGACAGGGTAGGGGCCTGGGAATCACAGGGTTTGCTGCCGTTTGTCTGCTGCATGGGGACAGGGTAGGGGCCTGAGAGTCACAAGGTTTGCTGCCATTTGTCTGCTGCGTAGGGACAGGGTAGGGGCCTGGGAGTCACAAGTTTTGCTGCCATTTGGTTTTGTTCTCTGTCTCCCCCTTATAGACTGTGAGCCCACTGTTGGGTAGGGACTGTCTCTATATGTTGCAAATTTGCACTTTCCAAGCGCTTAGTACAGTCCTCTGCACATAGTAAGCGCTCAATAAATACGATTGATGATGACAGGGTAGGGGCCTGGGAGTCACAAGGTTTGCTGCCGTTTGTCTGCTGCATGGGGACAGGGTAGGGGCCTGGGAGTCACAAGGTTTGCTGCCGTTTGGTTTTGTTCTCTGTCTCCCCCTTACAGACTGTGAGCCCACTGTTGGGTAGGGACTGTCTCTGTATGTTGCCAATTTGTACTTCCCAAGCGCTTAGTACAGTGCTCTGCACATAGTAAGCACTCAATAAATCCGATTGATTATGTCAGAGTAGGGGCCTGGGAGTCACAAGGTTTGCTGCCGTTTGTCTGCTGCATGGGGACAGGGCTGGGGCCTGGGAGTCACAAGGTTTGCTGCCATTTGTCTGCTGCATGGGGACAGGGTAGGGGCCTGGGAGTCACAAGGTTTGCTGCCATTTGGTTTTGTTCTCTGTCTCCCCCTTTTAGACTGTGAGCCCACTGTTGCGCAGGGACTGTCTCTGTATGTTGCCAATTTGTACTTCCCAAGTGCTTAGTACAGTGCTCTGCACATAGTAAGCGCTCAGTAAATACGATTGATGATGACAGGGTCGGGGCCTGGGAGTCACAAGGTTTGCTGCCATTTGTCTGCATGTGGACAGGGTAGGGGCCTGGGAGTCACAAGGTTTGCTGCCATTTGGTTTTGTTCTCTGTCTCCCCCTTATAGACTGTGAGCCCACTGTTGGGTAGGGACTGTCTCTATATGTTGCCAATTTGTACTTCCCAAGCGCTTAGTACAGTGCTCTGTACATAGTAAGCGCTCAATAAATACGATTGATGAGGACAGGGTAGGGGCCTGGGAGTCACAAGGTTTGCTGCCGTTTGTCTGCTGCATGGGGACAGGGTAGGGGCCTGGGAGTCACAAGGTTTGCTGCCATTTGGTTTTTTTCTCTGTCTCCCCCTTTTAGACTGTGAGCCCACTGTTGCGCAGGGACTGTCTCTGTATGTTGCCAATTTGTACTTCCCAAGTGCTTAGTACAGTGCTCTGCACATAGTAAGCGCTCAGTAAATACGATTGATGATGACAAGGTAGGGGCCTGGGAGTCACAAGGTTTGCTGCCATTTGTCTGCATGTGGACAGGGTAGGGGCCTGGGAGTCACACGGTTTGCTGCCATTTGGTTTTGTTCTCTGTCTCCCCCTTATAGACTGTGAGCCCACTGTTGGGTAGGGACTGTCTCTATATGTTGCCAATTTGTACTTCCCAAGCGCTTAGTACAGTGCTCTGGACATAGTAAGCGCTCAATAAATACGATTGATGAGGACAGGGTAGGGGCCTGGGAGACACAAGGTTTGCTGCCGTTTGTCTGCTGCATAGGGACAGGGTAGGGGCCTGGGAGTCACAAGGTTTGCTGCCATTTGGTTTTGTTCTCTGTATCCCCATTATAGACTGTGAGCCCACTGTTGGGTAGGGACTGTCTCAATATGTTGCCAATTTGTACTTCCCAAGCGCTTAGTACAGTGCTCTGTACATAGTAAGCGCTCAATAAATACGATTGATGAGGACAGGGTAGGGGCCTGGGAGTCACAAGGTTTGCTGCCGTTTGTCTGCTGCATGGGGACAGGGTAGGGGCCAGGGAGTCACAAGGTTTGCTGCTGTTTGTCTGCTGCATGGGGACAGGGTAGGGGCCTGGGAGTCACAAGGTTTGCTGCTGTTTGTCTGCTGCATGGGGACAGGGTAGGGGCCTGGGAGTCACAAGGTTTGCTGCCATTTGGTTTTGTTCTCTGTCTCCCCCTTATAGACTGTGAGCCCACTGTTGGGTAGGGACTGTCTCTATATGTTGCCAATTTGTACTTCCCAAGCGCTTAGTACAGTGCTCTGCACATAGTAAGCGCTCAATAAGTACGATTGATGAGGACAGGGTAGGAGCCTGGGAGACACAAGGTTTGCTGCCGTTTGTCTGCTGCATGGGGACAGGGTAGGGGCCTGGGAGTCACAAGGTTTGCTGCCATTTGGTTTTGTTCTCTGTCTCCCCCTTATAGACTGTGAGCCCACTGTTGGGCAGGGACTGTCTCTATGTGTTGCCAATTTGTACTTCCCAAGCGCTTAGTACAGTGCTCTGCACATAGTAAGCACTCAATAAATACGATTGATGAGGACAGGGTAGGGGCCTGGGAGTCACAAGGTTTGCTGCCGTTTGTCTGCTGCATGGGGACAGGGCTGGGGCCTGGGAGTCACAAGGTTTGCTGCCATTTGGTTTTGTTCTCTGTCTCCCCCTTATAGACTGTGAGCGCACTGTTGGGCAGGGACTGTCTCTATGTGTTGCCAATTTCTACTTCCCAAGCGCTTAGTACAGTGCTCTGCACATAGTAAGCACTCAATAAATACGATTGATGAGGACAGGGTAGGGGCCTGGGAGTCACAAGGTTTGCTGCCGTTTGTCTGCTGCATGGGGACAGGGTAGGGGCCTGGGAGTCACAAGGTTTGCTGCCATTTGTCTGCTGCATGGGGAGAGGGTCGGGGCCTGGGAGTCACAAGGTTTGCTGCCATTTGGTTTTGTTCTCTGTCTCTCCCTTATAGACTGTGAGCCCACTCTTGGGTAGGGACTGTCTCTATATGTTGCCAATTTGTGCTTCCCAAGCGCTTAGTACAGTGCTCTGCACATAGTAAGCACTCAAAAAGTACGATTGATGAGGACAGGGTAGGGGCCTGGGAGACACAAGGTTTGCTGCCGTTTGTCTGCTGCATGGGGACAGGGTAGGGGCCTGGGAGTCACAAGGTTTGCTGCTGTTTGTCTGCTGCATGGGGACAGGGTACGGGCCTGGGATTCACAAGGTTTGCTGCCATTTGGTTTTGTTCTCTGTCTCCCCCTTACAGACTGTGAGCCCACTGTTGGGTAGGGACTGTCTCTGTATGTTTCCAATTTGTACTTCCCAAGCGCTTAGTACAGTGCTCTGCACATAGTAAGCACTCAATAAATCCGATTGATGATGTCAGAGTAGGGGCCTGGGAGTCACAAGGTTTGCTGCCGTTTGTCTGCTGCATGGGGACAGGGTAGGGGCCTGGGAGTCACAAGGTTTGCTGCCTTTTGGTTTTGTTCTCTGTCTCCCCCTTTTAGACTGTGAGCCCTCTGTTGGGCAGGGACTGTCTCTGTATGTTGCCAATTTGTACTTCCCAAGCGCTTAGTACAGTGCTCTGCATATAGTAAGCGCTCAGTAAATACGATTGATGATGACAGGGTAGGGGCCTGGGAGACCCAAGGTTTGCTGCCGTTTGTCTGCTGCATGTTGACAGGGTAGGGGCCTGGGAGTCACAACGTTTCCTGCCATTTGGTTTTGTTCTCTGTCTCCCCCTTATAGACTGTGAGCCCACTGTTGGGTAGGGACTGTCTCTATATGTTGCCAATTTGTACTTCCCAAGCGCTTAGTACAGTGCTCTGCACATAGTAAACGCTCAATAAGTACGATTGATGAGGACAGGGTAGGGACCTGGGAGACACAAGGTTTACTGCCGTTTGTCTGCTGCATGGGGACAGGGTAGGGGCCTGGGAGTCACAAAGTTTGCTGCCGTTTGTCTGCTGCATGGGGAGAGGGTAGGGGCCTGGGAGTCACAAGGTTTGCTGCCGGTTATCTGCTGCATGGGGACAGGGCTGAGGCCTGGGAGTCACAAGGTTTCCTGTCGTTTGTCTGGTGCATGGGGACAGGGTAGGGGCCTGGGAGTCACAAGGATTGCTGCCTTTTGGTTTTGTTCTCTGTCTCCCACTTTTAGACTGTGAGCCCACTGTTGGGTAGGGACTGTCTCTATATGTTGCCAATTTGCACTTCCCAAGCGCTTAGTACAGTGCTCTGCACATAGTAAGCGCTCAATAAATACGATTGATGAGGACAGGGTAGGGGCCTGGGAGACACAAGGTTTGCTGCCATTTGTCTGCTGCATGGGGACATGGTAGGGGCCTGGGAGTCACAGGTTTGCTGCCATTTGGTTTTGTTCTCTGTCTCCCCCTTATAGACTGTGAGCCCACTGTTGGGTAGGGACTGTCTCTGTATGTTGCCAATTTGTACTTCCCAAGCGCTTAGTACAGTGCTCTGCACATAGTAAGCGCTCAATAAATACGATTGATGAGGACAGGGTAGGGGCCTGGGAGTCACAAGGTTTGCTGCCATTTGTCTGCTGCATGGGGACAGGGTAGGGGCCTGGGAGTCACAAGGTTTGCTGCCATTTGTCTGCTGCATGGGGACAGGGTAGCCTGGGAGTCACAAGGTTTGCTGCCATTTGGTTTTGTTCTCTGTCTCCCCCTTATAGACTGTGAGCCCACTGTTGGGTAGGGACTGTCTCTATATGTTGCCAAATTGTACTTCCCAAGCGCTTAGTACGGTGCTCTGCACATAGTAAGCGCTCGATAAATACGATTGATGAGGACAGGGTAGGGGCCTGGGAGACACAAGGTTTGCTGCCGTTTGTCTGCTGCCTGGGGACAGGGTAGGGGCCTGGGAGTCACAAGGTTTGCTGCCATTTGGTTTTGTTCTCTGTCTCCCCCTTATAGACTGTGAGCCCACTGTTGGGTAGGGACTGTCTCTATATGTTGCCAATTTGTACTTCCCAAGTGCTTAGTACAGTGCTCTGCATATAGTAAGCACTCAATAAATACGATTGATGAGGACAGGGTAGGGGCCTGGGAGTCACAAGGTTTACTGCCGTTTGTCTGCTGCATGGGGACAGGGTAGGGGCAAGGGAGTCACAAAGTTTGCTGCTGTTTGTCTGCTGCATGGGGACAGGGTAGGGGCCTGGGAGTCACAAGGTTTGCTGCCATTTGGTTTTGTTCTCTGTCTCCCCCTTATAGACTGTGAGCCCACTGTTGGGCAGGGACTGTCTCTATGTGTTGCCAATTTGTACTTCCCAAGCGCTTAGTACAGTGCTCTGCACATAGTAAGCACTCAATAAATACGATTGATGAGGACAGGGTAGGGGCCTGGGAATCACAGGGTTTGCTGCCGTTTGTCTGCTGCATGGGGACAGGGTAGGGGCCTGAGAGTCACAAGGTTTGCTGCCATTTGTCTGCTGCGTAGGGACAGGGTAGGGGCCTGGGAGTCACAAGTTTTGCTGCCATTTGGTTTTGTTCTCTGTCTCCCCCTTATAGACTGTGAGCCCACTGTTGGGTAGGGACTGTCTCTATATGTTGCAAATTTGCACTTTCCAAGCGCTTAGTACAGTCCTCTGCACATAGTAAGCGCTCAATAAATACGATTGATGATGACAGGGTAGGGGCCTGGGAGTCACAAGGTTTGCTGCCGTTTGTCTGCTGCATGGGGACAGGGTAGGGGCCTGGGAGTCACAAGGTTTGCTGCCGTTTGGTTTTGTTCTCTGTCTCCCCCTTACAGACTGTGAGCCCACTGTTGGGTAGGGACTGTCTCTGTATGTTGCCAATTTGTACTTCCCAAGCGCTTAGTACAGTGCTCTGCACATAGTAAGCACTCAATAAATCCGATTGATTATGTCAGAGTAGGGGCCTGGGAGTCACAAGGTTTGCTGCCGTTTGTCTGCTGCATGGGGACAGGGCTGGGGCCTGGGAGTCACAAGGTTTGCTGCCATTTGTCTGCTGCATGGGGACAGGGTAGGGGCCTGGGAGTCACAAGGTTTGCTGCCATTTGGTTTTGTTCTCTGTCTCCCCCTTTTAGACTGTGAGCCCACTGTTGCGCAGGGACTGTCTCTGTATGTTGCCAATTTGTACTTCCCAAGTGCTTAGTACAGTGCTCTGCACATAGTAAGCGCTCAGTAAATACGATTGATGATGACAGGGTCGGGGCCTGGGAGTCACAAGGTTTGCTGCCATTTGTCTGCATGTGGACAGGGTAGGGGCCTGGGAGTCACAAGGTTTGCTGCCATTTGGTTTTGTTCTCTGTCTCCCCCTTATAGACTGTGAGCCCACTGTTGGGTAGGGACTGTCTCTATATGTTGCCAATTTGTACTTCCCAAGCGCTTAGTACAGTGCTCTGTACATAGAAAGCGCTCAATAAATACGATTGATGAGGACAGGGTAGGGGCCTGGGAGTCACAAGGTTTGCTGCCGTTTGTCTGCTGCATGGGGACAGGGTAGGGGCCTGGGAGTCACAAGGTTTGCTGCCATTTGGTTTTGTTCTCTGTCTCCCCCTTTTAGACTGTGAGCCCACTGTTGCGCAGGGACTGTCTCTGTATGTTGCCAATTTGTACTTCCCAAGTGCTTAGTACAGTGCTCTGCACATAGTAAGCGCTCAGTAAATACGATTGATGATGACAAGGTAGGGGCCTGGGAGTCACAAGGTTTGCTGCCATTTGTCTGCATGTGGACAGGGTAGGGGCCTGGGAGTCACACGGTTTGCTGCCATTTGGTTTTGTTCTCTGTCTCCCCCTTATAGACTGTGAGCCCACTGTTGGGTAGGGACTGTCTCTATATGTTGCCAATTTGTACTTCCCAAGCGCTTAGTACAGTGCTCTGGACATAGTAAGCGCTCAATAAATACGATTGATGAGGACAGGGTAGGGGCCTGGGAGACACAAGGTTTGCTGCCGTTTGTCTGCTGCATAGGGACAGGGTAGGGGCCTGGGAGTCACAAGGTTTGCTGCCATTTGGTTTTGTTCTCTGTATCCCCATTATAGACTGTGAGCCCACTGTTGGGTAGGGACTGTCTCAATATGTTGCCAATTTGTACTTCCCAAGCGCTTAGTACAGTGCTCTGTACATAGTAAGCGCTCAATAAATACGATTGATGAGGACAGGGTAGGGGCCTGGGAGTCACAAGGTTTGCTGCCGTTTGTCTGCTGCATGGGGACAGGGTAGGGGCCAGGGAGTCACAAGGTTTGCTGCTGTTTGTCTGCTGCATGGGGACAGGGTAGGGGCCTGGGAGTCACAAGGTTTGCTGCTGTTTGTCTGCTGCATGGGGACAAGGTAGGGGCCTGGGAGTCACAAGGTTTGCTGCCATTTGGTTTTGTTCTCTGTCTCCCCCTTATAGACTGTGAGCCCACTGTTGGGTAGGGACTGTCTCTATATGTTGCCAATTTGTACTTCCCAAGCGCTTAGTACAGTGCTCTGCACATAGTAAGCGCTCAATAAGTACGATTGATGAGGACAGGGTAGGAGCCTGGGAGACACAAGGTTTGCTGCCGTTTGTCTGCTGCATGGGGACAGGGTAGGGGCCTGGGAGTCACAAGGTTTGCTGCCATTTGGTTTTGTTCTCTGTCTCCCCCTTATAGACTGTGAGCCCACTGTTGGGCAGGGACTGTCTCTATGTGTTGCCAATTTGTACTTCCCAAGCGCTTAGTACAGTGCTCTGCACATAGTAAGCACTCAATAAATACGATTGATGAGGACAGGGTAGGGGCCTGGGAGTCACAAGGTTTGCTGCCGTTTGTCTGCTGCATGGGGACAGGGCTGGGGCCTGGGAGTCACAAGGTTTGCTGCCATTTGGTTTTGTTCTCTGTCTCCCCCTTATAGACTGTGAGCGCACTGTTGGGCAGGGACTGTCTCTATGTGTTGCCAATTTCTACTTCCCAAGCGCTTAGTACAGTGCTCTGCACATAGTAAGCACTCAATAAATACGATTGATGAGGACAGGGTAGGGGCCTGGGAGTCACAAGGTTTGCTGCCGTTTGTCTGCTGCATGGGGACAGGGTAGGGGCCTGGGAGTCACAAGGTTTGCTGCCGTTTGTCTGCTGCATGGGGAGAGGGTCGGGGCCTGGGAGTCACAAGGTTTGCTGCCATTTGGTTTTGTTCTCTGTCTCTCCCTTATAGACTGTGAGCCCACTCTTGGGTAGGGACTGTCTCTATATGTTGCCAATTTGTGCTTCCCAAGCGCTTAGTACAGTGCTCTGCACATAGTAAGCACTCAAAAAGTACGATTGATGAGGACAGGGTAGGGGCCTGGGAGACACAAGGTTTGCTGCCGTTTGTCTGCTGCATGGGGACAGGGTAGGGGCCTGGGAGTCACAAGGTTTGCTGCTGTTTGTCTGCTGCATGGGGACAGGGTACGGGCCTGGGATTCACAAGGTTTGCTGCCATTTGGTTTTGTTCTCTGTCTCCCCCTTGCAGACTGTGAGCCCACTGTTGGGTAGGGACTGTCTCTGTATGTTTCCAATTTGTACTTCCCAAGCGCTTAGTACAGTGCTCTGCACATAGTAAGCACTCAATAAATCCGATTGATGATGTCAGAGTAGGGGCCTGGGAGTCACAAGGTTTGCTGCCGTTTGTCTGCTGCATGGGGACAGGGTAGGGGCCTGGGAGTCACAAGGTTTGCTGCCTTTTGGTTTTGTTCTCTGTCTCCCCCTTTTAGACTGTGAGCCCTCTGTTGGGCAGGGACTGTCTCTGTATGTTGCCAATTTGTACTTCCCAAGCGCTTAGTACAGTGCTCTGCATATAGTAAGCGCTCAGTAAATACGATTGATGATGACAGGGTAGGGGCCTGGGAGACCCAAGGTTTGCTGCCGTTTGTCTGCTGCATGTTGACAGGGTAGGGGCCTGGGAGTCACAACGTTTCCTGCCATTTGGTTTTGTTCTCTGTCTCCCCCTTATAGACTGTGAGCCCACTGTTGGGTAGGGACTGTCTCTATATGTTGCCAATTTGTACTTCCCAAGCGCTTAGTACAGTGCTCTGCACATAGTAAACGCTCAATAAGTACGATTGATGAGGACAGGGTAGGGACCTGGGAGACACAAGGTTTACTGCCGTTTGTCTGCTGCATGGGGACAGGGTAGGGGCCTGGGAGTCACAAAGTTTGCTGCCGTTTGTCTGCTGCATGGGGAGAGGGTAGGGGCCTGGGAGTCACAAGGTTTGCTGCCGGTTATCTGCTGCATGGGGACAGGGCTGAGGCCTGGGAGTCACAAGGTTTCCTGTCGTTTGTCTGGTGCATGGGGACAGGGTAGGGGCCTGGGAGTCACAAGGATTGCTGCCTTTTGGTTTTGTTCTCTGTCTCCCACTTTTAGACTGTGAGCCCACTGTTGGGTAGGGACTGTCTCTATATGTTGCCAATTTGCACTTCCCAAGCGCTTAGTACAGTGCTCTGCACATAGTAAGCGCTCAATAAATACGATTGATGAGGACAGGGTAGGGGCCTGGGAGACACAAGGTTTGCTGCCATTTGTCTGCTGCATGGGGACATGGTAGGGGCCTGGGAGTCACAAGGTTTGCTGCCATTTGGTTTTGTTCTCTGTCTCCCCCTTATAGACTGTGAGCCCACTGTTGGGTAGGGACTGTCTCTGTATGTTGCCAATTTGTACTTCCCAAGCGCTTAGTACAGTGCTCTGCACATAGTGAGCGCTCAATAAATACGATTGATGAGGACAGGGTAGGGGCCTGGGAGTCACAAGGTTTGCTGCCATTTGTCTGCTGCATGGGGACAGTGTAGGGGCCTGGGAGTCACAAGGTTTGCTGCCGTTTGTCTGCTGCATGGGTCAGGGTAGGGGCCTGGGATTCACAAGGTTTGCTGCCGTTTGCTGCATGGGGATATGGTAGGGGCCTGGGAGTCACAAGGTTTGCTGCCGTTTGTCTGCTGCATGGGGACAGGGTAGGGGCCTGGGATTCACAAGGTTTGCTGCCGTTTGGTTTTGTT
The DNA here is from genome assembly GCF_015852505.1 of Tachyglossus aculeatus. NCBI lineage: Eukaryota > Metazoa > Chordata > Mammalia > Monotremata > Tachyglossidae > Tachyglossus > Tachyglossus aculeatus. The sequence goes on along the minus strand of NC_052077.1, from coordinate 7,530,446 downwards.
CTCTGTCTCCCCCTTATAGACTGTGAGCCCACTGCTGGGTAGTGACTGTCTCTATATGTTGCCAAATTGAACTTCCCAAGTGCTTAGTACAGTGCTCTGCACATAGTAAGCACTCAATAAATACGATTGATGATGTCAGAGTAGGGGCCTGGGAGTCACAAGGTTTCCTGCCGTTTGTCTGCTGCATGGGGACAGGGTAGGGGCCTGGGAGTCACAAGGTTTGCTGCCATTTAGTTTTGTTCTCTGTCTCCCCCTTTTAGACTGTGAGCCCACTGTTGGGTAGGGACTGTCTCTATATGTTGCCAATTTGTACTTCCCAAGTGCTTAGTACAGTGCTCTGCACATAGTAAGCGCTCAATAAGTACGATTGATGAGGACAGGGTAGGGGCCTGGGAGTCACAAGGTTTGCTGCCGTTTGCTGCATGGGGATATGGTAGGGGCCTGGGAGTCACAAGGTTTGCTGCCGTTTGTCTGCTGCATGGGGACAGGGTAGGGGCCTGGGATTCACAAGGTTTGCTGCCGTTTGGTTTTGTTCTCTGTCTCCCCCTTATAGACTGTGAGCCCACTGCTGGGTAGTGACTGTCTCTATATGTTGCCAAATTGAACTTCCCAAGTGCTTAGTACAGTGCTCTGCACATAGTGAGCGCTCAATAAATACGATTGATGAGGACAGGGTAGGGGCCTGGCAGTCACAAGGTTTGCTGCCGTGCTGCCTGGGGACAGGGTAGGGGCCTGGGAGTCACAAGGTTTGCTGCCCTTTGTCTGCTGCATGGGGAGAGGGTAGGGGCCTGGGAGTCACAAGGTTTGCTGTCATTTGGTTTTGTTCTCTGTCTCCCCCTTATAGACTGTGAGCCCACTGTTGGGTAGGGACTGTCTCTATATGTTGCCAATTTGTAATTCCCAAGCGCTTAGTACAGTGCTCTGCACACAGTAAGCGCTCAATAAATACGATTGATGAGGACAGGGTAGGGGCCTGGGAGTCACAAGGTTTGCTGCCGTTTGCTGCATGGGGACAGGGTAGGGGCCTGGGAGTCACAAGGTTTGCTGCCGTTTGTCTGCTGCATGGGGACAGGGTAGGGGCCTGGGAGTCACAAGGTTTGCTGCCATTTGTCTGCTGCATGTGGACAGGGTAGGGGCCTGGGATTCACAAGGTTTGCTGCCATTTGGTTTTGTTCTCTGTCTCCCCCTTATAGACTGTGAGCCCACTGTTGGGTAGGGATTGTCTCTGTATGTTGCCAATTTGTACTTCCCAAGCGCTTAGTACAGTGCTCTGCACATAGTAAGCACTCAATAAATACGATTGATGATGTCAGAGTAGGGGCCTGGGAGTCACAAGGTTTGCTGCCATTTGGTTTTGTTCTCTGTCTCCCCCTTATAGACTGTGAGCCCACTGTTGGGTAGGGACTGTCTCTATATGTTGCCAATTTGTAATTCCCAAATGCTTAGTACAGTGCTCTGCACATAGTGAGTGCTCAATAAATACGATTGATGATGACAGGGTAGGGGCCTGGGAGTCACAAGGTTTGCTGCCATTTGTCTGCTGTATGGGGACAGGGTAGGGGCCTGGGAGTCACAAGGTTTGCTGCCATTTGATTTTGCTCTCTGTCTCCCCCTTATAGACTGTGAGCCCACTCTTGGGTAGGGACTGTCTCTATACGTTGCCAATTTGTACTTCCCATGCGCTTAGTACAGTGCTCTGCACATAGTAAGCGCTCAATAAATACGATTGATGAGGACAGGGTAGGGGCCTGGGAGTCACAAGGTTTGCTGCCGTTTGTCTGCTGCATGGGGACAGGGTAGGGGCCTGGGAGTCACAAGGTTTGCTGCCGTTTGTCTGCTGCATGGGGACAGGGTAGGGGCCTGGGATTCACAAGGTTTGCTGCCGTTTGGTTTTGTTCTCTGTCCTCCCCTTTTAGACTGTAGAGCCCACTGTTGGGGTAGGGACTGTCTCTGTATGTTGCCAATTTGTACTTCCCAAGCGCTTAGGGACAGTGCTCTGTGACATAGTGAGCGCTCAATAAATACGATTGATGATGACAGGGGTAGGGGCCCTGGTGAGACACAATGGTTTTGCTGACGTTTCGTTCTGCTGCATGGGGACAGGGGTAGGGGCCTGGGAGTCACAAGGTTTGCTGCCATTTTGGTTTTGTTCTCTGTCCTCCCCCGTTATACACTGTGAGCCCACTGTTTGGGTAGGGACTGTCTCTATATGTTTGCCTAATTTGTACTTCCCAAGCGCTTAGTACAGTGCTCAGCCACATAGTAAGCGCTCAATAAATACGATTGATGAGGACAGGGTAGGGGCAGGGAGTCACAAGGTTATGCCTGCCGTTTGCTGCATGGGGACAGGGTAGGGGCCTGCGTCACCAGGTTTGCTGACCATTTGGTTTTTGTTCTCCTGTCTCCCCCTTTTAGACTGTGAGCCCCACTGTTGTGGTAGGGGACTGTCCTCTGTATGTTGCCAATTTGTACTTCCCAAGCGCTTAGTACAGTGCTCTGCACATAGTGAGCGCTCAATAAATACGATTGATGATGACAGGGTAGGGGCCTGGGAGTCACAAGGTTTGCTGCCGTTTGTCTGCTCCATGGGGACAGGGTAGGGGTCTGGGAGTCACAAGGTTTGCTGCCATTTGTCTGCTGCATGGGGACAGGGTAGGGGCCTGGGATTCACAAGGTTTGCTGCCATTTGGTTTTGTTCTCTGTCTCCCCCTTATAGACTGTGAGCCCACTGTTGGGTAGGGATTGTCTCTGTATGTTGCCAATTTGTACTTCCCAAGCGCTTAGTACAGTGCTCTGCACATAGTAAGCACTCAATAAATACGATTGATGATGTCAGAGTAGGGGCCTGGGAGTCACAAGGTTTGCTGCCATTTGGTTTTGTTCTCTGTCTCCCCCTTTTAGTCTGTGAGCCCACTGTTGGGTAGGGACTGTCTCTATATGTTGCCAATTTGTACTTCCCAAGCGCTTAGTACAATGCTCTACACATAGTAAGCGCTCAATAAATACGATTGATGAGGACAGGGTAGGGGCCTGGGAGTCACAAGGTTTGCTGCCATTTGTCTGCTGCGTAGGGACAGGGTAGGGGCCTGGGAGTTACAAGTTTTGCTGCCATTTGGTTTTGTTCTCTCTCTCCCCCTTTTAGACTGTGAGCCCCCTGCTGGGTAGGGACTGTCTCTATATGTTGCCAAATTGAACTTCCCAAGTGCTTAGTACAGTGCTCTGCACATAGTAAGCACTCAATAAATATGATTGATGATGACAGGGTAGGGGCCTGGGAGTCACAAGGTTTGCTGCCGTTTGTTGTGCTGCATGAGGACAGGGCTGGGGCCTGGGAGTCACAAGGTTTCCTGCCATTTGTCTGCTGCATGGGGACAGGGTAGGGGCCTGGGAGTCACAAGGTTTGCTGCCATTTGGTTTTGTTCTCTGTCTCCCCCTTTTAGACTGTGAGCCCACTGTTGGGTAGGGACTATCTCTGTATGTTGCCAATTTGTACTTTCCAAACGCTTAGTACAGTGCTGTGCACATAGTAAGCACTCAATAAATACGATTGATGATGACAGGGTAGGGGCCTGGGAGTCACAATGTTTGGTGCCATTTATCTGCTGCATGGGGACAGGGTAGGGGCCTGGGAGTCACAAGGTTTACTGCCATTTGGTTTTGTTCTCTGTCTCCCCCTTATAGACTGTGAGCCCACTGTTGGGTAGGGACTGTCTCTATATGTTTCCAATTTGTACTTCCCAAGCGCTTAGTACAGTGCACTGCACATAGTAAGCACTCAATAAATACGATTGATGAGGACAGGATAGGGGCCTAGTAGTCACAAGGTTTGCTGCCATTTGGTTTTGTTCTCTGTCTCCCCCTTTTAGACTGTGAGCCCACTGTTGGGTAGGGACTGTCTCTGTATGTTACCAATTTGTACTTCCCAAGCGCTTAGTACAGTGCTCTGTACATAGTGAGCGCTCAATAAATACGATTGATGATGTCAGTGTAGGGGCCTGGGAGTCACAAGGTTTGCTGCCGTTTGTCTGCTGCATGGGGACAGGGCTGGGGCCTGGGAGTCACAAGGTTTGCTGCCGTTTGTCTGCTGCATGGGGACGGGGCTGGGGCCTGGGAGTCACAAGTTTTGCTGCCATTTGGTTTTGTTCTCTGTCTCCCCCTTTTAGACTGTGAGCCCACTGCTGGGTAGGGACTGTCTCTATATGTTGCCAAATTGAACTTCCCAAGTGCTTAGTACAGTGCTCTGCACATAGTAAGCACTCAATAAATACGATTGATGATGACAGGGTAGGGGCCTGGGAGTCACAAGGTTTGCTGCCAGTTGTCTGCTGCATAGGGACAGGGTAGGGGCCTGGGAGTCACAAGGTTTGCTGCCATTTGGTTTTGTTCTCTGTCTCCCCCTTATAGACTGTGAGCCCACTGTTGGGTAGGAACTGTCTCTATATGTTGCCAATTTGTACTTCCCAAGCGCTTAGTACAGTGCTCTGGACATAGTAAGCGCTCAATAAATACGATTGATGAGGACAGGGTAGGGGCCTGGGAGACACAAGGTTTGCTGCCGTTTGTCTGCTGCATGGGGACAGGGTAGGGGCCTGGGAGTCACAAGGTTTGCTGCCGTTTGGTTTTGTTCTCTGTCTCCCCCTTATAGACTGTGCGCCCACTGTTGGGTAGGGACTGTCTCTATATGTTGCCAATTTGTACTTACCAAGCGCTTAGTACAGTGCTCTGCACATAGTAAGCGCTCAATAAATACGATTGATGTTGACAGGGTAGGGGCCTGGGAGTCACAAGGTTTGCTGCTGTTTGTCTGCTGCATGGGGATAGGGTAGGGGCCTGGGAGTCACAAGGTTTGCTGCCATTTGGTTTTGTTCTCTGTCTCCCCCTTTTAGACTGTGAGCCCACTGTTGTGTAGGGACTGTCTCTATATGTTGCCAATTTGTACTTCCCAAGCGCTTAGTACAGTGCTCTGCACATAGTTAGCACTCAATAAATACGATTGATGAGGACAGGGTAGGGGCCTGGGAGTCACAAGGTTTGCTGCCGTTTGTCTGCTGCATGGGGACAGGGTAGGGGCCTGGGAGTCACAAGGTTTGCTGCCGTTTGTCTGCTGCATGCGGACAGGGCAGGGGCCTGGGAGTCACAAGTTTTGCTTCCATTTGGTTTTGTTCTCTGTCTCCCCCTTTTAGACTGTGAGCCCACTGCTGGGTAGGGACTGTCTCTATATGTTGCCAATTTGTACTTCCCAAGCGCTTAGTACAGTGCTCTGCACATAGTGAGCGCTCAATAAATACGATTGATGATGACAGGGTTGGGGCCTGGGAATCACAAGGTTTGCTGCCATTTGTCTGCTGCGTGGGGAGACGGTAGGGGCCTGGGAGTCACAAGTTTCTCTGCCATTTGGTTTTCTTCTCTGTCTCCCCCTTTTAGACTGTGAGCCCACTGCTGGGTAGGGACTGTCTCTATATGTTGCCAAATTGAACTTCCCAAGTGCTTATTACAGTGCTCTGCACATAGTAAGCACTCAATAAATACGATTGATGATGACAGGGTAGGGGCCTGGGAGTCACAAGGTTTTCTGCCGTTTGTCTGCTGCATGGGGACAGGGCTGGGGCCTGGCAGTCACAAGTTTTCCTGCCATTTGGTTTTGTTCTCTGTCTCCCCCTTTTCGACTGTGAGCCCACTGCTGGGTAGGGACTGTCTCTATACGTTGCCAAATTGAACTTCCCAAGTGCTTAGTACAGTGCTCTGCACATAGTAAGCACTCAGTAAATTCGATTGATGATGACAGGGTAGGGGCCTGGGAGTCACAAGGTTTGCTGCCATTTATCTACCGAATGGGGACAGGGTAGGGGCCTGGGAGTCACAAGGTTAGCTGCCATTTGTCTACTGCATGGGGACAGGGTAGGGGCCTGGGAGTCACAAGGTTTGCTGCCATTTGGTTTTGTTCTCTGTCTCCCCCTTATAGACTGTGAGCCCACTGTTGGGTAGGGACTGTCTCTATATGTTGCCAATTTGTACTTCCCAAGCGCTTAGTACAGTGCTCTGCACATAGTAAGCGCTCAATAGATACGACTGATGAGGACAGGGTAGGGGCCTGGGAGAAACAAGGTTTGCTGCCGTTTGTCTGCTGCATGGGGACAGGGTAGGGGCCTGGGAGTCACAAGTTTTGCTGCCGTTTGTCTGCTGCATGGGGACAGGGTAGGGGCCTGGGAGTCACAAGGTTTGCTGCCATTTGGTTTTGTTCTCTGTCTCCCCCTTTTAGACTGTGAGCACACTATTGGGTAGGGACTGTCTCTATATGTTGCCAATTTGCACTTCCCAAGCGCTTAGTACAGTGCTCTGCGCATAGTAAGCACTCAATAAATACGATTGATGAGGACAGGGTAGGAGCCTGGGAGTCACAAGGTTTGCTGCCGTTTGTCAGCTGCATGGGGACAGGGTAGGGGCCTGGGAGTCACAAGGTTTGCTGCCATTTGTCTGCTGAGTAGGGACAGGGTAGGGGCCTGGGAGTCACAAGGTTTGCTGCCATTTGGTTTTGTTCTCTGTCTCCCCCTTTTAAACTGTGAGCCCACTGTTGGGTAGGGACTGTCTCTCTATGTTGCCAATTTGTACTTCCCAAGCGCTTAGTACAGTGCTCTGCACATAGTAAGCGCTCAGTAAATACGATTGATGATGACAGGGTAGGGGCCTGGGAGTCACAAGGTTAGCTGCCATTTGTCTGCTGCATGGGGACAGGGTAGGGGCCTGGGAGTCGCAAGGTTTGCTGCCATTTGGTTTTGTTCTCTGTCTCCCCCTTATAGACTGTGAGCCCACTGTTGGGTTGGGACTGTCTCTATATGTTGCCAATTTGTACTTCCCAAGCGCTTAGTACAGTGCTCTGCACATAGTAAGCACTCAATAAATACGATTGATGAGGAGAGGGTAGGGGCCTGGGAGTCACAAGGTTTGCTGCCATTTCTCTGCTGCATGGGGACAGGGTAGGGGCCTGGGAGTAACAAGGTTTGCTGCCATTTGTCTGCTGCGTACGGACAGGGTAGGGGCCTGGGAGTCACAAGTTTTGCTGCCATTTGGTTTTGTTCTCTGTCTCCCCCTTTTAGACTGTGAGCCCAGTGCTCGGTAGGGACTGTCTCTATATGATGCGAAATTGAACTTCCCAAGTGGTTAGTACAGTGCTCTGCACATAGTAAGCACTCAATAAATACGATTGATGATGACAGGGTAGGGGCCTGGGAGTCACAAGGTTTGCTGTCGTTTGTCTGCTGCATGGGGACAGGGCTGGGGCCTGGGAGTCAGAAGGTTTGCTGCCGTTTGTCTGCTGCATGGGGACAGGGTAGGGGCCTAGGAGTCACATGGTTTGCTGCCATTTGGTTTTGTTCTCTGTCTCCCCCTTTTAGACTGTGAGCCCACTGTTGGGTAGGGACTGTCTCTGTATGTTGCCAATTTGTACTTCCCAAGCGCTTAGGACAGTGCTCTGCACATAGTGAGTGCTCAATAAATACGATTGATGATGACAGGGTAGGGGCCTGGGAGACGCATGGTTTGCTGACGTTTGTCTGCTGCATGGGGACAGGGTAGGGGCCTGGGAGTCACAAGGTTTGCTGCCATTTGGTTTTGTTCTCTGTCTCCCCGTTATACACTGTGAGCCCACTGTTGGGTAGGGACTGTCTCTATATGTTGCCTATTTGTACTTCCCAAGCGCTTAGTACAGTGCTCTGCACATAGTAAGCGCTCAATAAATACGATTGATGAGGACAGGGTAGGGGCCTGGGAGTCACAAGGTTTGCTGCCGTTTGCTGCATGGGGACAGGGTAGGGGCCTGGGAGTCACAAGGTTTGCTGCCATTTGGTTTTGTTCTCTGTCTCCCCCTTTTAGACTGTGACCCCACTGTTGTGTAGGGACTGTCTCTATATGTTACCAATTTGTACTTCCCAAGCGCTTAGGACAGTGCTCTGCACATAGTAAGCACTCAGTAAATACGATTGATGAGGACAGGGTAGGGGCCTGGGAGTCACAAGGTTTGCTGCCGTATTTCTGCTGCATGGGGACAGGGCAGGGGCCTGGGAGTCACAAGTTTTGCTGCCATTTGGTTTTGTTCTCTGTCTCCCCCTTTTAGACTGTGAGCCCACTGTTGGGTAGGGACTGTCTCTATATGTTGCCAATTTGTACTTCCCAAGCGCTTAGTACAGTGCTCTGCACATCGTAAGCGCTCAATAAATACGATTGATGATGACAGGTTTGGGGCCTGGGAATCACAAGGTTTGCTGCCATTTGTCTGCTGCATGGGGAGACGGTAGGGGCCTGGGAGTCACAAGGTTTGCTGCCATTTGTCTGCTGCGTAGGGACAGGGTTGGGGCCTGGGAGTCACAAGTTTTGCTGCCATTTGGTTTTGTTCTCTGTCTCCCCCTTTTTGACTGTGAGCCCACTACTGGGTAGGGACTGTCTCTATATGTTGCCAAATTGAACTTCCCAAGTGCTTAGTACAGTGCTCTGCACATAGTAAGCACTCAATAAATACGATTGATGATGTCAGAGTAGGGGCCTGGGAGTCACAAGGTTTGCTGCCGTTTGTCTGCTGCATGGGGACAGGGCTGGGGCCTGGGCGTCACAAGGTTTCCTGCTCTTTGTCTGCTGCATTGGGACAGGGTAGGGGCCTGGGAGTCACAAGGTTTGCTGCCATTTGGTTTTGTTCTCTGTCTCCCCCTTTTAGACTGTGAGCCCACTGTTGGGTAGGGACTGTCTCTGTATGTTGCCAATTTGTACTTCCGAAGCGCTTAGTACAGTGCTCTGCACATAGTAAGTGCTCAATAAATACGATTGATGATGAAAGGGTAGGGGCCTGGGAGTCACAAGGTTTGCTGCCATTTGTCTGCTGCATGGGGACAGGGTAGGGGCCTGGGAGTCACAAGGTTTGCTGCCATTTGGTTTTGTTCTCTGTCTCCCCCTTATAGACTGTGAGCCCACTGTTGGGTAGGGACTGTCTCTATATGTTGCCATTTTGTACTTCCCAAGCGCTTAGTTCAGTGCTCTGCACATAGTAAGCGCTCAATAAATACGATTGATGAGGACAGGGTAGGGGCCTGGGAGTCACAAGGTTTGCTGCCGTTTGTTTTCTGCATGGGGACCGGGTAGGGGCCTGGGAGTCACAAGGTTTGCTGCCGTTTGTCTGCTGCATGGGGGCAGGGTAGGGGCCTGGGAGTCACAAGGTTTGCTGCCATTTGGTTTTGTTCTCTGTCTCCCCCTTTTAGACTGTGAGCCCACTGTTGGGTAGGGACTGTCTCTGTATGTTGCCAATTTGTTCTTCCCAAGCGCTTAGTACAGTGCTCTGCACATAGTAAGCACTCAGTAAATACGATTGATGAGGACAGGGTAGGGGCCTGGGAGTCACAAGGTTGCTGCCGGTTTGTTGCTGCATGCGGACAGGTTTGCTGCCGTTTGTCTGTTGCAGTGGGAGACGGTAGGGGCCTGGGAGTCACAAGTTTTGCTGCCATTTGGTTTTCTTCTCTGTCTCCCCCTTTTAGACTGTGAGCCCACTGCTGGGTAGGGACTGTCTCTATATGTTGCCAAATTGAACTTCCCAAGTGCTTATTACAGTGCTCTGCACATAGTAAGCACTCAATAAATACGATTGATGATGACAGGGTAGGGGCCTGGGAGTCACAAGGTTTTCTGCCGTTTGTCTGCTGCATGGGGAGACAGAGATGGGGCCTGGCAGTCACAAGTTTTCCTGCCATTTGGTTTTGTTCTCTGTCTCCCCCTTTTCGACTGTGAGCCCACTGCTGGGTAGGGACTGTCTCTATACGTTGCCAAATTGAACTTCCCAAGTGCTTAGTACAGTGCTCTGCACATAGTAAGCACTCAGTAAATTCGATTGATGATGACAGGGTAGGGGCCTGGGAGACGCATGGTTTGCTGACGTTTGTCTGCTGCAGGGGGACAGGGTAGGGGCCTGGGAGTCACAAGGTTTGCTGCCGATTTGGTTTTGTTCTCTGTCTCCCCGTTATACACTGTGAGCCCACTGTTGGGTAGGGACTGTCTCTATATGTTGCCAATTTGTACTTCCCAAGCGCTTAGTACAGTGCTCTGCACATAGTAAGCGCTCAATAAATACGATTGATGAGGACAGGGTAGGGGCCTGGGAGTCACAAGGTTTGCTGCCGTTTGCTGCATGGGGACAGGGTAGGGGCCTGGGAGTCACAAGGTTTTGCTGCCATTTGGGTTTTGTTCCTCTGTCTCCCCCTTTTAGACTGTGACCCCACTGTTGTGTAGGGACTGTCTCTATATGTTATCAATTTGTACTTCCCAAGCGCTTAGGACAGTGCTCTGCACATAGTAAGCACTCAGTAAATACGATTGATGAGGACAGGGTAGGGGCCTGGGAGTCACAAGGTTTGCTGCCGTATTTCTGCTGCATGGGGACAGGGCAGGGGCCTGGGAGTCACAAGTTTTGCTGCCATTTGGTTTTGTTCTCTGTCTCCCCCTTTTAGACTGTGAGCCCACTGTTGGGTAGGGACTGTCTCTATATGTTGCCACTTTGTACTTCCCAAGCGCTTAGTACAGTGCTCTGCACATCGTAAGCGCTCTATAAATACGATTGATGATGACAGGTTTGGGGCCTGGGAATCACAAGGTTTGCTGCCATTTGTCTGCTGCATGGGGAGACGGTAGGGGCCTGGGAGTCACAAGTTTTGCTGCCATTTGGTTTTGTTCTCTGTCTCCCCCTTTTAGACTGTTAACCCACTGCTGGGTAGGGACTATCTCTATATGTTGCCAAATTGAACTTCCGAAGTGCTTAGTACAGTGCTCTGCACATAGTAAGCACTCAATAAATACGATTGATGATGACAGGGTAGGGGCCTGGGAGTCACAAGGTTTGGTGCCATTTGTCTGCTGCGTAGGGACAGGGTAGGGGCCTCGGAGTCACAAGGTTTGCTGCCATTTGGTTTTGTTCTCTGTCTCCCCCTTTTAGACTGTGAGCCCACTGCTGGGTAGGGACTGTCTCTATATGTTCCCAAATTGAACTTCCCAAGTGCTTAGTACAGTGCTCTGCACATAGTAAGCACTCAATAAATACGATTGATGATGACAGGGTAGGGGCCTGGGAGTCACAAGGTTTGCTGCCGTTTGTCTGCTGCATGGGGACAGGGCTGGGGCCTGGGAGTCACAAGGTTTGCTGCCGTTTGTCTGCTGCATGGGGACAGGGTAGGGGCCTGGGAGTCACAAGGTTTGCTGCCATTTGGTTTTGTTCTCTGTCTCCCCCTTTTAGACTGTGAGCCCACTGTTGGGTAGGGACTGTCTCTGTATGTTGCCAATTTGTACTTCCCAAGCGCTTAGTACAGTGCTCTGCACATAGTAAGCGCTCAATAAATACGATTGATGATGACAGGGTAGGGGCCTGGGAGTCACAAGGTTAGCTGCCATTTGTCTGCTGCATGGGGACAGGGTAGGGGCCTGGGAGTCACAAGGTTTGCTGCCATTTGGTTTTGTTCTCTGTCTCCCCGTTATAGACTGTGAGCCCACTGTTGGGTAGGGACTGTCTCTATACGTTGCCAGTTTGTACTTCCCAAGTGCTTAGTACAGTGCTCTGCACATAGTAAGCGCTCAATAAATACGATTGATGAGGACAGGGTAGGGGCCTGGGAGAAACAAGGTTTGCTGTCGTTTGTCTGCTGCATGGGGACAGGGTAGGGGCCTGGGAGTCACAAAGTTTGCTGCCGTTTGTCTGCTGTATGGGGACAGGGTAGGGGCCTGGGAGTCACAAGGTTTGCTGCCATTTGGTTTTGTTCTCTGTCTTTCCCTTTTAGACTGTGAGCCCACTGTTGAGGACGGACTGTCTCTATATGTTGCCAATTTGCACTTCCCAAGCGCTTAGTACAGTGCTCTGCACATAGTAAGCACTCAATAAATACGATTGATGAGGACCTGGTAGGGGCCTGGGAGTCACAAGGTTTGCTGCCGTTTCTCTGCTGCATGGGGACAGGTTAGGGGCCTGGGAGTCACCAGGTTTGCTACCATTTGTCTGCTGCACAGGGACAGGCTAGGGGCCTGGGAGTCACAAGGTTTGCTGCCATTTGGTTTTGTTCTCTGTCTCCCCCTTTTAGACTGTGAGCCCACTGTTGGGTAGGGACTGTCTCTATATGTTGCCAATTTGTACTTCCCAAGCGCTTAGGACAGTGCTCTGACATCTAGTGAGCGCTCAATAAATACGATTGATGATGACAGGGTTTGGGGCCATGGGAGATCGCAAGGTTTGCTGACGTTTGGTCTGCTGCATGGGGAGACAGGGTAGGGGCCTGGGAGTCACAAGGTTTGCTGCCATTTGGTTTTGTTCTCTGTCTCCCCCTTTTAGAGCACTGTTAGCCCACTGCTGGGTAGGGACGATCTCTATATGTTGCCAAATTGTACTTCCCGAAGCGCTTAGGTACAGTGCTCTGCACATAGTAAGCGACTCAATAAATACGATTGATGAGGACAGGGTAAGGGGCCTGGGAGTCACAAGGTTTGGCTGCCATTTGTCTGCTGCGTAGGGACAGGGTAGGGGCCTCGGGAGTCACAAGGTGTGCCGTTTGTCTGCTGCATGGGGACAGGGTAGGGACCTGGGAGTCACAAGGTTTGCTGCCATTTGGTTTTGTTCTCTGTCTCCCCCTTTTAGACTGTGAGCCCACTGTTGGGTAGGGACTGTCTCTATATGTTGCCAATTTGTACTTCCCAAACGCTTAGTACAGTGCTCTGCACATAGTGAGCGCTCAATAAATACGATTGATGATGACAGGGTAGGGGCCTGGGAGTCACAAGGTTTGCTGCCATTTGGTTTTGTTCTCTGTCTCCCCGTTATACACTGTGAGCCCACTGTTGGGTAGGGACTGTCTCTATATGTTGCCAATTTGTACTTCCCAAGCGCTTAGTACAGTGCTGTGCACATAGTAAGCGCTCAATAAATACGATTGATGTGGACAGGGTAGGGGCCTGGGAGTCACAAGGTTTGCTGCCATTTATCTGCTGTATGGGGACAGGGTAGGGGCCTGGGAGTCACTAGGTTTGCTGCCATTTGATTTTGTTCTCTGTCTTCCCCTTATAGACTGTGAGCCCACTGTTGGGTAGGGACTGTCTCTATATGTTGCCAATTTGTACTTCCCAAGCACTTAGTACAGTGCTCTGCACATAGTAAGCACTCAATAAATACGATTGATAAGGACAGGGTAGGGGCCTGGGAGTCACAAGGTTTGCTGCCGTTTGTCTGCTGCATGGGGACAGGGTAGGGGCCTGGGAGTCCGCAAGGTTTTGCTGTCGTTTGTCTGCTACATGGGGGACAGGGCTGGGGCCTGGGAGTCACAAGGTTTGCTGCCATTTGGTTTTGTTCTCTGTCTCCCCCTTATAGACTGTGAGCCCACTGTTGAGTAGGGACTGTCTCTATATGTTGCCAATTTGTACTTCCCAAGCCCTTAGTACAGTGCTCTGCACATAGTAAGCGCTCAATAAGTACGATTAATGTGGACAGGGTAGGGGCCTGGGAGACACAAGGTTTGCTGCCATTTATCTGCTGTATGGGGACAGGGTAGGGGCCTGGGAGTCACTAGGTTTGCTGCCATTTGATTTTGTTCTCTGTCTTCCCCTTATAGACTGTGAGCCCACTGTTGGGTAGGGACTGTCTCTATATGTTGCCAATTTGTACTTCCCAAGCACTTAGTACAGTGCTCTGCACATAGTAAGCACTCAATAAATACGATTGATAAGGACAGGGTAGGGGCCTGGTAGTCACAAGGTTTGCTGCCGTTTGTCTGCTGCATGGGGACAGGGTAGGGGCCTGGGAGTCGCAAGGTTTGCTGTCGTTTGTCTGCTACATGGGGACAGGGCTGGGGCCTGGGAGTCACAAGGTTTGCTGCCATTTGGTTTTGTTCTCTGTCTCCCCCTTATAGACTGTGAGCCCACTGTTGGGTAGGGACTGTCTCTATATGTTGCCAATTTGTACTTCCCAAGCGCTTAGTACAGTGCTCTGTACATAGTAAGCACTCAATAAATACGATTGATGAGGACAGGGTAGGGGCCTGGGAGTCACAAGGTTTGCTGCCGTTTGTCTGCTGCATGGGGACAGGGTAGGGGCCTGGGAGTCACAAGGTTTGCTGCCATTTGGTTTTGTTCTCTGTCTCCCCCTTATAGACTGTGAGCCCACTGTTGGGTAGGGACTGTCTCTGTATGTTGCCAATTTGTACTTCCCAAGCGCTTAGTACAGTGCTCTGCACATAGTAAGCACTCCATAAATACGATTGATGATGACAGAGTAGGGGCCTGGGAGTCACAAGGTTTGCTGCCATTTGTCTGCTGCATGGGGACAGGGCTGGGGCCTGGGAGTCACAAGGTTTGCTGCCGTTTGTCTGCTGCATGGGGACAGGGTAGGGGCCTGGGAGTCACAATGTTTGCTGCCGTTTGTCTGCTGCATGGGGACAGGGTAGGGGCCTGGGAGTCACAAGGTTTGCTGCCTTTTGGTTTTGTTCTCTGTCTCCCCCTGTTAGACTGTGAGCCCACTGTTGGGTAGGGACTGTCTCTGTATGTTGCCAATTTGTACTTTCGAAGCGCTTAGTACAGTGCTCTGCACATAGTAAGCGCTCAATAAATACAATTGATGATGACAGGGTAGGGGCCTGGGAGTCACAAGGTTTTCTGCCATTTGTCTGCTCCATGGGGACACGGTAGGGGCCTGGGAGTCACAAGGTTTGGTGCCATTTGGTTTTGTTCTCTTTCTCCCCCTTTTAGACTGTGAGCGCACTGTTGGGTAGGGACTGTCTCTATATGTTGCCAATTTGTCCTTCCGAAGCGCTTAGTAGAGTGCTCTGCACATAGTAAGCGCACAATAAATACGATTGATGATGATGAGAGGCCCTTGAAGACCTAGGTAGAATCTCCCCTTAAAAGAATAACATTTTGTGTTTATAGCTATTGAGAAATCATAACTGCCTGATATGCAGGTATCCCAGGATTAATAAAAGCCCTTTCTTAAGAGAATTGTTTCTCTCCAGATGCTATATCCAGGTGCCATTATATACAGTAAATCCTGCTTAGTTCACACTCCTGAATGACCAGGTACTACCTCAAGGGTAATTGCTCTAAGCTCTGTTGAACCTCGTTTCATACAATGTTCTGTGTCTAGTTTAATTTTTTTTGTATAAATAACAATGGTAAGCAAAATGTGGGCCATTAACAGCCTCAGCTTCTGCATATCTTGTTTCTCCTTAACCTGGTGACCCAAACAACCCGACGCGATCATTTCGATGACAGGAACACACTCTTAACTGCATGTAACTACAGGTTCAGGGAACAGTCTATAATTAAGGGGCAGGTGATTGAGATTCATTCATTGTTAATCTAAACAGACTCCATCATTCATAACATGGTGCTATAGATGCCATTTCAACAATTAACCTCTAACTGCTCTTAATTGTAGTGCAAACATATAATTTATACTGTTTTCCTTTGGTCCTGTTGAAGCAAAGCACCGATTTCCTTCCCGGTAACAGTGTATAGTGTGAGATTTAGGCCATTTGGAAAATCTGTTCTGCCACTGATATGGGAAAATTAGAACCACATCATGCTCTGTGAAATATGTTTCACAACAGCATTCCTTGCACCGCTGAAAACTGGTTCCACTTTTCAGTAACATTTTTGAGTGACCTGTTCTTAGATTGGGTCCAGAAACTATGTGGAGTCATAAGCTTTATGCACCAGTGTTCCTCAATTTAAGTTGAACTTCCTCCTTGTTTTCTACTGATCTATGCTTCAAATCCTGAAACAACATTCATTCTCCAATTTCTTTTCCTGGCTCCAAGCACTGTACTCTGAAACTGAGCTTATTCTAAAAGTTTGATTCAGGTTTTTAAGAGATCCCTTAGTGGGATAAGAACTGTGTGTGAATTGATTAGTTGGGTATTATTCACCCAGTGCTTAGTATAATACTTGGCACATAGTAAGTGTTTAATAACAATCATAATATACTGAGTTGCTTAACGTGAATTTATCATTTGTATTTCTTCTCTTATGGTTTTACTTATTTTAGATTTGCTAAACTGTGTCCTCTCATCTCCCCCAATAAATGGTTAACTCTTGGGAGTGTCTGGGGACACTCTTATTGTCCCCAGAAGTCTAGCAGTGTGGCTCAGTGGAAAGAGCCCGGGCTTTTTAGTCAGAGGTCATGGGTTCAAATCCCACTCTGCCAATTGTCAGTTGTGTGACTTTGGGCAAGTCATTTCACTTCTTTGTGCCTCAGTTCCCTCATCTGTAAAATGGGGATGGAGACTATGAACCCCCCATGGGACAACCTGATCACCTTGTATCCCCCCAGCACTTAGAACAGTGCTTTGTACGTAGTAAGCGCTTAACAAATGCCATAATTATTATTCTTATTATTTTTAGCAGGGCTAAGCCCTCAACAGGCCTTTGTCGTTGATTAAACTACTTCCATAGCCTTGTGATTGTTCTAGCAATCCAAAATGAGACCTCTCAATTTTCAGAGCCAAAGAATGAGGATCACTTTTATAACATCATCTACATGCCTCTTGAGCAATGAGGCTCTCTTTTCCATTGGCTTCCAGCTATTGGAGTTAATCTCTTATTTTTGGCAAAAAAAATAAAGGAAAGCGAAACACTAGGTGTCTGGCAAGATTAAGGCCTAGATCCCTGGATCAAATACAGGTTTAAAAACGTTTCAGTTGAAGTAACCACCCATCATCTCAGCCTGGGGAGGAGAAATAGCCACTAGTTACTCCATCAGCCTGACAAACCTAAGCTTACATTGTGGTAAAAACATCACCTGCCAGTTTAGATACACATTTTGGCAAGATCCCCACCATAACTACGGGTTTAGCAAGTTAATTAGCAAATGCTGTCCAAGGGCATTCTCAAGTGTTGTACTACCTCACTGTGAGGCTAAAGGGGATGGTGTTTTCTTCCTGCCTTTGTTTTCCAGATCGGTAGCTTCTCTGTGGTTGTCTATTAAGTGTGGATGTCAAGGAGGAAGCTGCACTGAGTGAAATGTGTGGCGACTCAAACACAGTTCCATCAGCATTAGGGAGCTGTCATTATTTGAAAGAAATATTTTAAAATATCTTTGCCACTAGAGACAGGAATTTCAAAAGTAATAAGTGTGTGATTATCACTTCTATTCATACTTATCAACCAGTCACTGGTACTTAATTAGCAATAACTATGTGTGGAGCACTCTACTAAGTGTTTGGGAGAGTACGATACAACAGAGCTGGTAGGCATATTCCCCTGCCCTGCTTACAATCTAGAGGACTGTCTCTGATGATTGCCCTACAATTTGACAAAACCAAATGGAATTTTAGTTTTAGTCAATCAGCTTGACTTAGTATAGAGTTTGATGAAAGAAAATGTGAAGGATCATTTGTAGCATTATTTTTACTGTCTGCCCATGAGGTTCATTTTTTGAACACAGCCTATAGATTGATGCTGACCAAAATAGAAGTCCTGCCCTAGGACAATTTCGGTTCGTATGTCACAGAGGTAGAACTAACAATGTTTTTTAAATCCCCTCAAAAGAAAAAAAACCTACTGACCTTTATTTTCAGGATAGTGCCATCTCAGCAGTCCTCTTGGGAATCTCATTTGAATGTCATATTTGCACAGTTGCTGTAAAGTCTATTGAAAAAGGTACCAAATGGGGGCAAGCCATGGGACTGAATACCGTAACATATTAACCTTTCATTTCAGGTGACTGGGAATGATTGCGGCGTTTCAGTAACATTTCCAGTGGATAGTTGCCCTCGCATTACTGAGCTACCCCATGAACTAACACATTTTGACCACCTCTGTTTAACTGTTTGAAGTAAGTCCATTCACTGGTCCCTTGTCTGTGACATCAAAAAGAAAAAGGTGCTGAGATTAATTCGTGAAAAAACTAAAGTCAGGCTTCAACAGAACTTGGCTGTTTTGCTTTCTGGGTAAACTCTAGGTTAACCCAATGGTTCTCAAGCCTTTTCATTTAATGGCCCCCTGAGGATTTCCACGATTTTCCTATTCCCCCTGGGAGAAATGTTACATTCAATTGTTTTACATCTCAGTTGGGATCTCCAAAATACAATTTTTTGAAAATTCACTCTTTCTTCACATCCTAACTGCCCTTCTCTGGCTTTTTATATTTTTTTTAATTGGAAATGTTCCCTAAATGAAGATTCCCCAATCCTCCAAATGCAGGAAGGGGGGAACCTTCCAGACTTCCTCTGTTTTCAGCCTGAACTGTTTTTTAGACCTTTCAGCTTCTCAAGGGGAACCCTTCAAAACAGGTCCTGCTGCACCAGACAGTCTCTGCTTCAGTTACTCAGGCTTCCCCAAACCACCCTTTGATGGAGGAGATAGAGACAGAGGTAGATGATTTTTAAGAAAGTGATTGTCCATTGGGTTGGAAAGGGTATGGATGGAGTAGGAGAGGTGCGGAGGACTAGGACCTGGGATTGTATGATGGTGGTGTGTGTGGGGATTCGGGGGAAGCCTCTCCCCATGTGGGACTTTTTTGGCTTTGTTTCTCCACTCTCACTCTTTGTAAATGATGCAGTTCTTCATATCTCCTCCCTTAAGCTGTAAGCTGTTTGAGGGCAGGAGCCATGCCTTTTATTTCTATATACCCTCCCACCTCATGGTACAGTGTGTGGTATGCAGGAGACATTCAGTTATTATCATGGATAATGACATACCTGCCCTACATGCTCCTGTCACCACTAAGATTTGCCTCCTTAATACTAAGAAGATCTTACAGGCTGGGAGGTAGGCACTCCTTGAGAAGCTTGTTCAGTTCCTTCATAGAGTCGTTTGTGAAGGGACCACCGAACTGTTTAAGAAAGCTGAAGCTTCAACCCATCTGATACATATCTGGGGTCTGTTGAGAGACCCCACAGCCCAAATCACATCCTTAGCCCTATGGACAGTGGAGATATTTATTCATTCTTTCTAAAGATCAGCTTTCTTGCTGCCCATCCTTCTGAGTCACCTAGCGCATCATTGCTTAGCATTAGGATTTGTTAAGGATGCCTCCATTAGGGAACTTCAGTTATAAGAAGGACTTTTTTGAAACGTTTTTGAAATTTAGGCAAATTCATTTCCTTGCCCTGCTAAAATACCAAAAATTCCTGATGCATTACCATGGGTCATCATTTTATGAAAAACAAGAAACCAAACGACATTAATTGATTGTTTAGCATTCTGTGGCACTTGCATCAAGCATGTGAGCTAGGTCTTTACTGTAAAAGCTAAGTGCCTATTTGACTAAAGAACTAAGGATGCAAAAAAAGCTGTATCATGTTCATTTATACCGTTAACATTTTCCATTTCTTCCATAGATCTTCTCTGAGTCACTTTATGTCAATAAATGATACCCTAGAGAAATGAGTAGCTAAACAACTTTCCAGAGTACCTATGAACCTGGCTTATTATACATTATTGCTAGATATTACACAGAGTTATGAATAGGGGGCCTTTGGGCAAGACTACACTCCCTCTTCAAATAGCTTCTTCCTCATGCCTAGGTAGAAATGCCCCATCGGCTTTTCATTTTGGAGTGAAGGAATTCCCAAATGTAGATTGTGCAACCATCGATATGACAGATAACTTAGATTGCAAAATATGCAACCATATCATATTGCTTTAGAAGGCTAACATCATAGTTTGTCTTAGAATACCCTGGAATTTTAAGTTTAATGAACATATCAAGTTCATTTGTCTTATATAAAGGGAAAGGTATCTGAATCATCACAATCTTGGAACACCCAAATCATGAGATAGTGAAGGGTAAGATTTGCAGGGATGGGTGGAGTCATATGTCATCATCAGAAGGGCACGGCCTTAGCCTTCTCTTAGCTAACAATTTACCTTGGATGAGAAAGCCAGGTAATTAATTAAGCCACTGGAATGAGCTGAACCCAGCCCTCCAGCATCAGTCACAGGGGAGTTATCCCTTTCTCATTGTCAGTAAGCGTCTCTGTCATCATAGCGCCGGGTTGACTTTTCTCCAGAATGCCCTCTTCTATAACAAAATGAGAGATGGAAAAAGGTTTCTAAATTTTCATTGATGGAAACCAATGTAATCCACGTGGCCTCCACAGTTTCCCCCCAAAGTAACAGATTCCCACAGGGATTATGAGACCCAAACAAATTGAACATTCAACCTTTTGTGCCTAGTTGTGTCACTGCTAATCCTCTCAATCTTTTTAATGTTCTCATTGGTGCCAATTTTTCATTTTCAGTGGATAACTTCCAGGGGGTGGGTCAAAAAAGGCAGAAAAGAGAGCTGCACCCAAAGATGAGCTCCAGATAGCGACAATGACAAACCCTAAATAAGAGACAAGTCCCTGGATGACAGTGGGAGGCAGAGATATCACACAGACATTTTCACCCATCTACTGCAGTCCCTAATATGGTACTTTGCAGATAGTAGGTGCTTAAAAGATTTTTTTTGCTACTATGAGGCAGATGAAGACTGCGCTTAATAGATGCTATTACTACTACAGGACAGAGGAAGGTAACTGACACTTCCTTGGGAATCCTCCGGAAGGGGCCACACCCCAAAGGGGATGAAAACACAAGGCAGCCTCCTCAGGAGGAAAGTATAGATCAGGCATAATGAAGCCCCTTTGGGAGCCAAGCAAAGCTCTACTGACTTGGGGTGGGTGACAGTGAAGACAGATCTGCCATGGTCCTGAAGGTAGGACATGACTGACTTCTCATCTCCTGGAGGAGTTAACGAGCATCTCCCCCCAGAATTTGGAGCTGGCATATGAGACTGGAACCTAGGCCCACCGGGGATAGGTAGTTGATATTCACCCCACCCTCAACCCCACAGCACTTACGTACATTTCCACAATTCATTGTTATTGATATCTGTCTCTCCTTCTAGATTGTGAACTCCCTATGGGCAGGAAATGTGCCTACAGACCCTTGTACTCTCCCAAGCTTAGAACAGTGCTCTGCACTTAGTAAGTGCTCAATGCATATTACCGATGATGACATAATTCTTTCCTTAAAGGCATTTACATCCTGATTCTTCTCCTCCCTCTCACATCACCCAGGTAAGCTGGACATCAATATTTTTGGTCCCAGAGAACTGTGAGGAGTTCACAATAGCTAGAGTAAGAGAAGTCCTGTAAGATTATCAAAGTGACTCCCAGTGGCCGGACAAAGCTTGATCTGAGGTTTAGCCTATTCCAACGGAGATTCTAGCCAAATATTGGTCCCTGAGAAGTTCACCTCTTTGATTCTGGGTGCTGAGCACACCACTTCGGCACAATTTTTGATTCACTTCAAAAATGGAACCACAGATAGAGCTCTATACAAGTAAGTTATTTGTGTGGAGCACTATCCAAGTAAGCATTTGAAAAATATCATTGCTGATGATGAAGTATTCTCACCAGTATATATCCCGGTGGCTAGAACTAGAAGGCTTTGAGCAGTGTATGGTGGGAGGGGGCCAAGGAAATCTTATGCTTAGCTTTTCAGTTCTCCCACTTACTAGACCCTTCTTCTGATACGTACATTCAGAGGAAAGGGCCCAGCCTGACCTCAGCTATAGACATGCCCTGTGATTGCTCACAGGAGAAAGTATGCCGTAGTCTGCTAGAATGATGGTGATGGTTCTATTTGTGCTGTTTGAGCAACTTTTCATTAAGAAGTTGAGTAATTGAGCCGGTGGGGTAGGCATGGTACTAGTACGTGGAAGAAGGAAGTAAATGTTGGGTAATGCTAAGCAAATGTTAAATTGATAATGATTTAGGAGCAATTATTTGGCCCTCGAGAGTGACAGGCTGATGGATTAATATACTGAAACCAGGTTTAATGATTCATGACTATTTTTGAGATAAAACTACTTCCTTATCATACAGCAAGTTTCCTTCTTCTACAGTCCCAAGACCACTAAAAGGAGTCCAGTGAATCACTTTAGATTTACTCTTTAGAGAAGTTTGTTTTTCCCTTCTTGATAAAGAACATAAATTGATAGAATTGATAGAATTAACCATCCACTGCATTTAAGGTCTCTCAGAGTCAATGACTATGTGGTTTCACTTTTTGTCTTGCCTCTTATTCTTATTGTAATAATTTTCTGAATATATATCATCCGTTTGTCACTTCTGTTGTACTTTGTAAACCTCTTGGCACTTACTCTGCCTAAATCAATTAACAGTATTTATTTAGCACTTACCCTGTGCAGAGCACTTTACTAAGTGCTTGGGAGAGTACAGTCCCTTCCTTCAAAGATCTTAGAACCTAGTGGGGTAGAAAGAAACAAAAATAAATAATAGGAAGGAGAAAGTAATAGAGAGTAAATAGATAAACCTAAGTCCTACAGGAGAAGTGTGAATATATATATTCACAAGCGCTTGGGTGACAGTGGTTAGGTGGCAGTTGGGGGAATATAGGTTGGGGAGATGAGAGATCAATTAGTGAGGGAAGGCCTCTTGGAGGAGATGTAATTTCAGAAGGGCTTTGAAGATAAGGAGAGTTGTGGTTTGCTAGGTAGGAAGTGGAGAGGGAGTTCCAGACAGAAGGGAGGGTGTAAGCAAAAAGTTGGTGGTGGGAGAGATGAGCACAAGTCACAGTGAGTAGATTGGCTTACTCTTCTTCCCTCTCCCCAACCCAAAGCACTTATGTATATATCTGTAATTATGTTTATAGTGATGTCTGTTTATTTGTATTGATGTCTGTCTCCCCCCCCTTCAGACTGTGAGGTGGTTGTGGGCAGGGAATGTCTCTCTTTATTGCTGTATTATATTTTCCCAAGCACTTAGTACAGTGCTCTGCACACGGTAAGTGCACAGTAAATACAATTGTATGCAAACGGTGGTGTAGTGGGAGAAGAATAAGTGGGGAGGGGGAAGAGGTGACTGGTGAGACTAGAGGTGGGTAGGTCAGATGAAACAATAGCGTTACTATATGATAAGTCTCTGGACCAACCTGGTGGCAGTTTGAGTGGTCAGGAGATGATGAATCCTGGAAAGAAGGTGGAGGAAGAACCAATGGTTTTTGGTGACGGACTGAACGTGGATGTTTAAAGAGTGGAAGGAGTTGAGGATAATACCAAAGATATGAACTTGGATGAACAAGAATGGTAGTGTTGTGTTCAAGCCGACATCTGTTATCATTTTTGAAGCATTTAGAAATCGTTTTCAGGTAACCCCTGCTTTGAAACGTTAGGATTTTGATAGAAGAATTCGAGACCCCTTTCCCAGTTCCTTTGGCTACTGTTTCTGAAGAAAGGAATACTGGTAAATAACAGAGAGAGGCTGGAGTAGCCACAGAAACTAGAAAAATAACTTTGGTTAATTGTGGAATTTATTAGGTACTAACTATGTACTAAGCACCAAAGTAGATAAGACACAGTACCTGTCTCACAGGGGGCTCATGATCTAAGAGAGAGGGAGAACAAGTATTGAACACTCATTTACAATCGAGGAAATGGAGGCCCAGAGAAATTAGTGACTTGTCCAAGGTCATACAGCAGGCAAATGGGAGAGTGGGATTAGAACCCAGGACCTCTGACTCCGGGGCCTGTGCTCTTTCCACTAGGCCACGTTGCTTCTCACTATTATCAAGTCTTTGGAAAAGAAATAGCAATCTCTACTCTTAAAATTTCTGAGAGCTTTTGCTGAAATACTCTCTGTCAATTATGGGTTAGTTTTCTGATAGCTGAACAGTTTTATACCAATGGCCACCTATAGCATTAATGCAGTTTCACCAGCAATCATATCATCCTTATAACCAAACAGCTAAACTTTGCCAAGCTCTTAGTGCAGAACATGACACCCAGTAGGGGCTCAATGAGTAGCATTACTATTTCTAAACTTGGGATCAAAGGTGGTGGAAGACGAGAAATGCTGATTTTCATCTTTTGGAGGGGTTTTAAAGAGATGACATGATTCCACTTCGAGTTACAAATGTTTTCCTTCCTTTTAAGAATAGAATTTGTTTTGCAAATCCATTCCCAAACCTATGCTTGTACATGTTCATTTTTGGTTAGCATTTTTAGGAAATGTTCAAAAAGCAAGAGAGAGAGATATGCAGTTTGCAGATTTGAGTGGAGAAAAAAGAATATGGCCCTTATAATTAAGAGCAGAATAATGTCAGTAGACTCAGGACCAAAATTTAAATTCATAATTCTTAGTTAATAATAATAATGATGGTATTTGTTAAGCACTTACTATGTGCCACACACTGTTCTAAGTGTTGGGGGAGATACAAGGTTATCATTTTGTCTCAGGTCGAGCTCACAGTCTTAATCCCCATTTTCCAGATTAGGTAACTGAGGTACAGAGAAGTTAAGTGACTTGCCCAAAGTCACACAGCTGATAAGTGGCAGAGAAGGAATTAGAATCTACAACCTCTGACTCCCAAGCCTGTGCTCTTTCCATTCATTCATTCATTGAATCATTTATTGAGCACTTAGTGTGTGCAGAGCACTGTACTAAGTGCTTGGAAAGTACACTTCAGCAACAGATAGAGACATTCCCTACCCAACGATGGGCTCACAGTCTCTAAGCCATTCTGCTTAGATTGATAATGGGTAGGAACTTTGTAGCTGCAAAAATTAAATTTTGAAAAAAAGTTATCCTATCCTGAAGCAGAAAGATAATAATAATAATAATAATAATAATAATAATAATAATGATGGCATTTATTAAGCACTTACTATGTGCAAAGCACTGTTCTAAGCGCTGGGGAGGTTACAAGGTGATTAGGTTGTCCCACATGGGGCTCACAGTCTTCATCCCCATTTTCCAGATGAGGTAACTGAGGCCCAGAGAAGTTAAGTGACTTGCCCAAAGTCACACAGCTGACAATTGGCGGAGCTGGGATTTGAACCCATGACCTTTGACTCCAAAGCCCGCACTCTTTTCCACTGAGCCACGCTGCTTCTCCGATGATTTTGGAAGATTAAAAACACACTCAAATTGCTTTGATAGTAAACTATTAATAGTTCATGCATAGATATTATTAACAAAATGAAAAATGATCACTATCAATCTTGATATACATTACTTGGGAAAGTATAGCCAATATTTGAAAAGAGTAATAATTAATTACATCTCCATCCTTAGGTGGGATCGAGAGAGTGAGAGCTAGAGGAGCAAAATACATCTTCCAACTTTATTCCTTCTGATAGAAAGTCCTGTTTTGGACCTTTATCTATATGGAGTAAACTATTTAGGCAACAATAGCAGGGTAGTACCCAGGGCTGGGGAAACGCTAAGCACCGTGTCCCAACTCAAAACCTAATTAATTGTGGTATTTGTTAAGCACCTACTCTGGGCCAAGCACTGCATCAAGCACTGGATAGACACAAGATAATCAGGTCCCACATGGGGCTGACAGTCTAAACCTGCCCTAAAATATCTTGATTTTCATGTGTGTACCTGGTTGACTGACTGTCCCATAATGTCCTCTTACTTCCTCCCTTTCCTTCCTGTTCTGGTGGGCAACTATCTTCAAATTCCTGGTGAGCTGCTAGCAGGGTCACAAAGACAGGAAGCACAAAGTCTCTAGCACCTGTCAATCAGGCGCACTACTCTCTAATCAGGGAGAATGAACAAAGGTTCAGTCTCATGGAAAAATTACCAGTCTGTAGTCCATATTAGCACTTGAGTCCTACAAGTCATCATCAATCATATTTATTGAGCGCTTACTATGTGCAGAGCACTGTACTAAGTGCTTAAGCATTAAGTACTGTACTAAGCACTTAAAGCTTACTATGTGCAGAGCACTGTACTAAGCGCTTAAGTCATAAAGCATCCTAGCCTAGTAGAAAGAGCATGAACCTGGGAGTCAGAGGCCCTGGGTTCTAATCCCAGCTCTGCCAATTGCTTACTCTGTGACCTTGAGAAAGTCACTCAACTTCTCTGTGCCTCAGTTATCTTGTACTCCCTCCTTCTTAGACTGCGAGCCCCATCTGGGACATGGACTGTGTCCAGCCTAATTAACTTGTATTTACCCCGGTGCTTAGAACAGTGTTTGACTCACAGTAAGCGCTTAACAAATACCATTAAAAAATAACAAAAAAGCCTCTGAAATGGGACAAAAAGAATTAGTATCAAATCCCCCTAATGTTAAATGGCTAAGTGGACAGTGGGGCCAATTAGAACTCACCCAAATCCATGATGTTTTTCAATCTACAATTAGGTTGTCCTTATAGACTACTGGAGTATTATCAACCCAGGCAGGATCATCATCATCATCATCATCAATCGTATTTATTGAGCGCTTACTATGTGCAGAGCACTGTACTAAGCGCTTGGGAAGTACAAATTGGCACCTCTTGTGCACATACATACCTCAGTCCAGAGACATGCATAAGCCCTATGTCTGTAATCAATTGTTAAATAATTAACTTCACCTTGCTAACAATCTGAGACTGTAAGAGACTGGGAGTCCAATCCTTCGATTAGACATTTTCATTGTCTCTCTAAGTTTTTTTCTTTCCAGCCCAATCAAAGATATGCTTCCAGAAACAGATTATTAAGCAAGCTTTAGCTCTATGTGGCAATAATTTAATGGTTCATTACAATGGAAAGCATCAATCTTTTATATTTAATAACACCAGATATTTATTTAGCCTAATTTCACAAAACTCTGGAAGACACTGTCATCATCACAAAGCACACAGACAACAAGTTCAACAAGATCTCTTGAGTTCATTCAGGCCTAAATGGGAGAGGAGGTCTAGATGTTAAACTTTAAGGTGAAGCTACTATTTCTATACTTAAATTCATACTCCAGGTTATCTTGGTAGTCATTTTATTCTTGTTTTGGGGATGGATAGCCCCAATGTCTTTCTGAAATCACATGTGTCCTGGAGCCCTTCCCCATTTCTAATCCCCCAATTTTATAATCCCCAATTAATTGATACCTCAGCATTTTTGTGCTAAGCACTCAAGTTCTAGGAAGGGTTGTGACTAACTACCTGCACATTTTATATACACTAGTACTTCCAATAAGTGCGCAATAAACACCACTGATTGATTCTGCTATCCATGATTTCCTTTAGTATCTATTTCCCTTGGTTGATTGTAAACTCTTTGAAGGGAAGGATAATGTTTACTATTTCTATTGTATTCTCCCAAGCACTTAGCATGAGCGCACATCAAAGCCCTTCTGTATATCGGTTTCTTTTTTTTTTTCCATATTTATTTTCATGATTAAATAGACCATGCCTTCAGTGGGAGGGCTCCACATCTAAATGACAATAAGAATGATCAGGTGTCATTATGCTTCACTGAAGAGTATGAAATGATTTAAATGTTTCAGAAGCAAATGTAGACTCTGATGCTAAAGCATGGATCATTTTTACAGTGGGGATAAGCATGTTCTGGACTTGCCATAATCAACCAGATTGCTCATCACCACTTTCCAGATCAAGATAGTGAAGCTAGGACTCTCTCATTTTCTTGCTATATAATGCAGATTATTTGAACAGTCTATCTGGTTGTGTTTATCCTTATTATCACCCTTATGCACCCTCTTTTCCTCTCCTGACTTTATAGCTGTTCTGGCTGACTTTGTTAAATTACCTGAAGGTAGGACCAAATTCTTTTTTCAGATCCCTTCCAACCCTATTATTCTAAGAACAGTAGTCTAAGAATGAAGCAGTGTGGCCTAGTGGAGGGAGCATGGGCCTGATAGAAGGAGCTGGGTTCTAATCCTGACTCTGCCACTTGTCTGTTACATGACCTTGGGCAAGTCTCGGGCAACTTCTTTGTGCCGATTACCTCACCTGTAAAATGGGGATTAAGACAGTGAGTCCCAGATGGGCCATAGACTGTATCCAACCTGATGAGCTTGTATCCACCCCAGCGCTTAGTACAGTGCCTGGCATATAGGAAGCACTTAACAAATACCAGTGCCTTGCAACCACACTGCTTCTAGTTGCCTCTCCCTTTCTGCTCTTCCTCTCATTTCTTATACCTTTTCTCTTCTCTCTTTTCCTCATGCCTCTCCTCATCCTTTGCATCTCTCTCCCCAGAGGTGAGCAGGAGCCTTGACACACATGAATTTCAGCCATCTGAAAACTGTGGGTGTGATCCCCGAAGGTTCTAGTTTCCACTTGCGAAAGGGACTGGGCACTCAGCAACCAGGGCCTGGCACTCCCTCCCTCCTCATATCCAACAGACAATGACTCTCCACGT
Organism: Tachyglossus aculeatus; assembly: GCF_015852505.1. Taxonomy (NCBI): domain Eukaryota; kingdom Metazoa; phylum Chordata; class Mammalia; order Monotremata; family Tachyglossidae; genus Tachyglossus; species Tachyglossus aculeatus. Next base: position 7,502,283 of record NC_052077.1, on the reverse strand, counting down.
CTTCAAAGCCTTACTGAAGGCACATCACCTCCAAGAGGCCTTCCATGACTAAACCCTCCTTTCCTCTTCTCCCTCTCCCTTATGCGTCACCCTGACTTGCTCCCCTCATTCACCTGTCCCTCCCAGCCTCCAGGACTCATGATCATATCTATAATTTATTTAATTATATTAGTAACTGCCTCCCCCTCTAGACCGTAAGCAGGGTTGTGAGCTGGGAATGTGTCAGCTTGTTATATTGTACTCTCCCAAGCATTTAGTACACTGCTCTGCACTCCGTAAGTGCTCATTCATTCATTCATTCATTCAATTGTATTTATTGAGGGCTTACTGTGTGCAGAGCACTGTACTAAGCACTTGGGAAGTACAAGTTGGCAACATAAGCGCTTAGTACAGTGCTCTGCACACAGTAAGCGCTTAATAAATACGATTGATGATATAGAGATGGTCCCTACCCAACAGTGGGCTCACAGTCTAGAAGAGTGGGCTCACAGTCTGCTCAATAAATACGACTGAATGAATGAATGGGTAAAGGTGAGAAAATTGATTCTGCCTCCCCTCCCCGTAGCAACTATTCTAGCCACTTCTGCCCCTCTGTCTTCATGATCGTTCCTCATGGTTTTGGGGACAGTCAACCTATGTGCTGAGCCAGTAGCCTGTGGAGGCAAATTTTGGAAATGCAGCAACAGCTGAGGCAGAAATGCCACTGTTTATTGTTGTAGTGTACTTTTCCAAGTGCTTAGTACAGTGCTCTGCACACAGTACGTGCTCAATAAATACAACAGTGAATGAATGAAGGAACGCGAATATGACAGGGAGGCTGTAGCTAATCCCAAATTTCCCTATGGAGGTGATATAATTTATCATTCAATATAGAGGATTCCCTTCATTCATCCCCCCACCTAGCCCCTCGGCACTTATGTATATGTTTTTAACTTATTTATATTAATGTCTGTCTCCCGTTCTAGACTGTAAGCTCTATGTGGGCAGGGAATGGTTGTTATATTGCACTCTCCCAAGCGCTTAGTACAGTGCACTGCACATGGTAAGTGCTCAATAAATGCATATGAATGAATGAAAAGTTTCCTCATCTGTAATTGGGGATTCAGTGCTTGTTCTCCCTTTCACTTGGACTGAGAGATCCATGTGGTCCACGGACTGTTTCAGACCATATTATCTCAGTGTTTGGCATATAGTAAGCGCTTAACAAATGCCACAGTTAAGAAGCTGACTTACTGTTTTTGTTCTCTCATCCTAAAATTTCTTTTCATGCCAATACAAAGAGACACAAATTTCTATATACTGACAGCTCTAGAGAGCTCATTCTCTAATGCCATATTTAATCAAGCATAATTGAGATAAGTTTAACTACCTGCTGGTTCTAATGCTAAAAGTCAGATTGGACTTCAGCATGCATAAAAATCATCCAGCATGTGTTGCACTTGAAATCAGAATTGGGGGTGATGCATATTGACATGAAAATATTAGAGGAAACTGGAAACAGACACTGTCTTGTGGAGTGATAGCTATTCCAATGTTATATGGTGTGTTTTGAAGAGGTTACCCCAAATGGGATATGTAGCTTTTTTTGCCCCAGTAACAGGACTGCCATAGTTATGATTTATAGAAACATGTGGCATGCTACAATCCTTTCTCCTCCAGAAAATTCATACTTGGCCAGCTGGGTGATGTTAACTAAGAGCTAATCACAAACAGCTGCTTAGTTTACATATATGTTGCTTTTCTTCCCAGATTTTCCTAAAAGAAAATATACTTTTGCGTTACATGTACAAATTATTTTAGCTATAGTTCTTCCCTTAGTCAGGAAAAAAAAAGTTTCACTTATACACCCCCTTAGATGTATTGCTTTTCTTTGTTTCTTGAACTGGCATGTAATTTAACAAAAGTGTCTTGTTTGATTTTTGCTGCCTTTTTCCTGACACTAAATATACTTACCATTACCTTTCCTCCTACCTTTCGTCCATGATTTCTTAAGGCCCACAAAATTCATTGCCATCATGGATAAGTTGTATTGTTTTCTATCTTACTGTTATGACCTTTTGGGATTTAATATATGAATGAAGTCAAACACTCGTGCATGCTGAATCACTTTGCTGTTTTCTTATGCTTTCTTTGCATCAGAATAATCAAATGATCATTCTTAAGTTCCAGTCTTCGATATTTCAAAAGGCCTGGGCTCTACCCATTCACGATTTTGCCGAGATCTACAATGATATAGCCAGTCATTTTAAGCTTAGACACCCAGTGGACATTTTGCCCATCACCATTCGAAGGAGCCAAACTTAGCATCAGTGCACAGAGCAGGCTCATGAAAAGGGAATTTTAGAAAAATATTCAAATTTTGATGGGATGCAATCAATCTATTAGCATGGCAGCTATGCTTATCATAACATAGTTCTTTTGGAGAGGAGAAAGGAGGGCAGACAGATACCCAGGGTAGGCTGAAATGGGGCGCATGTACAGGGAGAACAGGACAAATATTTCAGTGACATAAGAAAAGATAGTATTAAATAATATGCTATGACAGCAGCTACTCTTGCATGTAGAAATGGGGAAAGGATTGCTTTTGGAGAAGAGGAACTTAGGAACACAAGGAGGCGTATTAGAAAACAACAGAAAGGCACCCGCAAATGGCAAACATCTGCATAGTAATCTACAATCTTTGCACACATGCTGCATGAAATGCAGGAGGTTTTCAATCACATCCGCAGAGGCATAAAAACCCACCCCAACGGTAGCATCATCGTTTGACGATGAACGGCAGCTACATAAAAACCAAAGATACCCTTGAGTAATCACTGGATGCCCCTTTTAATTTTTGTGAGGAATGAAGAGTGGGTGTTAGTGAAATAAGCAGGAAAAGGAAAAAGGAAAAATGTTAACTATATACTTGTGCCTCATCCTGCACAGTACCTGTGATCATAAGATTTGCATTCTCACTTGAGGGGAAAAAAATACTTTGTGATTCTCCATGAATGGGCATGATGCTGTTTTCCTGGTAGTTGTCATGATAGTGGGCCCAGGTTTGATGCAAATGACTCAGAGAAGAAAGGCCAATTTGCAATAAAACATTCATTTGCCAGCAGCATCTGGTGGCAATCAAGAACTCAGACAGAAGTGAGACATTCAGAATCCTGCACTGAAATATGCAAATTGAATGAAAAAACACATGTGGCAGGTTGTGAAATGAAGTGGAAGAGATCCAAGATGTTCAGGAACCCATGAAATCAGAAAATTTCTAAAGATATTTGAAAGGCCTGTACATGCCATCATGGTTTCCCCGGAGCGAAGATGGCTCATTCCATCTTATTCTCTCTTTCTAGACAAGACGGAAATCTGAAGAGATGACGACATTTTGCTGCTTTCCTCAACACACCTTACTTCAGACCTTCAAAGATGTGGAATTCATCCCAAACACTGGGTAAGTCACCTCAGTAAGAATCATGAGGACTGCCAAGGAACCTGGAGGATAGACCCTAGGCCTGGGAATCAGAATGACATGGGTTCTTATCCCAGCTCTACTACATGTCTGCTGTATGACCTTGGGCAAGTCACTTCACTTCTCTGTGCCTCAGTTACCTCATCTGTCAAATGAAGATTAAAAGTTTGAGCCTCTTGTGGGACAGGGACTGTGTCCAACTTGATTAACTTCTATCTACCCCAGTACATAGAACCGTTCTTGGCACATAGTAAGCACTTGACAGATGCAACAATAATAATTATTATTATACCTGCTGAGACCTACAAAGACAGAGGGGGCCACCTTGTTTATGCACTTACACAAACTCTTCCTCAACATTTGGACCACTGAGGAGATGCTACAGGATCTCAAAGATGCCATCATCATCATTCATTCATTCAATTGTATTTATTGAGCACTTACTGTGTGCAGAGCACTGTACTAAGCGCTTGGGAAGTGCAAGTCGGCAACATATAGAGACAACGCCATCTTCAAGAAGAAAGGTAGGTGAAAGATGGTTGCAATTATTGTGATATTTTATTATGATTATTACTGCTGTATTTGTTAAGGATTTGCTGTCGAGCACTGTTCTAAGTGCTAGGGTAGATACAAGTTAACCCTAACCACATCGTATGAACTGTTTCATTATAGAGCAGGACTTCAGTGTTTGCCTCAGGTTCACATTCAAATCATCAGCAGCAGCATCATCATCACTATTTATTTAGCATCTACTGTGTACAAAGCATTTCCCTAGGTGCTTGGGAGAATAAAATAAGAGACAATGTAGTCCTTCCTTTGAACTTTCAGTCTAGGCTTTTAGAAAGGTAATTTTTTTTTTCTTTTTAAGAAATCCTGTGTAATAGGCTTATGATCTTTTGTCAAATGATCCAAGTGTCATTTGTCTCATCATGATATTCTCACACCAAGGTCTAGGGGAAAGAGCAAGAAACTCAAAGTCAGGGGACTTTGGAAAAGTCTCTTAAACAGGATAATAATAATTTATAAGGTAAGTGCTTCCTATGTGCCAAGCACTGTACAGAGGACTGGGGTAGATATCGGATAACGTTGGACCCAATCCCCGTCTCACATGGGGTTCACAGACTAAGTAGGAGGGAAAACAGGTAATGAATCCCCATTTTACAGATGAGGAAACTGAGGCACAGAAAAATGGGAGACCTGCCCCATGTCATCCAGCAAGCAGTTGGCAGAGCCAGGGTTTGGTCCATGCTCTTTCCACTCTGGCCACGCTGCTACTTTATAAAATGTGTATTATCTGTTCTCCTTACCACTACTAGACTGTGAGCCCCAAGGAAAACAGAGATGGTGTCTAACTTGATTATCTGTATCTACCCCAGTGCTTGGCACTTAGTAAATGCTTAACAGATAGCTAAATGGAATCACTCCTGTTGCAATTGATTTCCTCCTATTCTATACTCCACATCAGACCAATGGCCCATTCATTGGAGTATTTGTCCTCTGAAAAAAGGGTTCTTTTCTCCTACCTTCTAATATTTGCAAATTTATTTCATAGGGTAAATGTACAGTGTTTGATCTGAGCAAAAGATGTGGTACTAAGGAAGGCATCATGCCATTTATATTATGGAATTTACATATACATTCTTTTTCTTTATTGGCTCCAATCAACAGCATATGTGGAGTTTTTATTTCCCACTTTCTGCATTGTTTCTTCTGAGAGCCTTAAGTTTTAAAGTAGTCCAAAGTCTCCTAGACAAATAGATAAATCTTCTTGATAAATATAAGTAAGAAAAGCATGCATTATGGTATAAAGCTGGTGTGAATTCACAGGACAAGCCAACATGGCCGTGAAAGAAAGTGCACATGTGTCCAGGAAAGAGCACGGGCTTTGGAGTCAGAGGTCATGGGTTCAAATCCCTGCTCTGCCACTTGTCAGCTGTGTGACTTTGGGCAAGTCACTTAACTTCTCTGTGCCTCAGTTACCTCATTTGTAAAATGGGGATGAAGACTGTGAGCCCCATGTGGGACAACCTGATCACCTTGTAACCTCCCCAGCGCTTAGAACAGTGCTTTGCATATAGTAAGTGCTTAATAAATGCCATTATTATTATTATTTGAACTATACTTGGTTCACTATACTCAGTACTCAAATAATCAAGCTCCATACTTTGCTAAACTCAAGAAATATGTAAAGGGAGGACATATTTGAGAGAGTAGCTGTCAAGAAAGTGATCAAAGAAATGAGTCTTACAAAAGTCATGCCTGTCTGATTTACAGGGACTGGGGTGTGTGATGATGATTTAATAAACATCTGTGACTAGGGCTAAAGTTTGATTATGACAGTCTCTTAAAGAAGTGTAACTCACGCTCCCAAGTGATGTTCCTGGCCAAGAATTCTCATACACAGTTTAACATCACAGGAATCTTTATAGTACTGTGGGTTTTCAAAATTCTCTTTTATATAGGCATTTTCATACCACTGACTGACACCCCTTGTGTGTGAAGCACTTAACACAGTGCTCTGCATACCGTAAGGTCTCAGTAAATACTACTGATGATGATGCTTGCCTGAATATCTGGATTGGAGAAATTCATTCAATCTAAACATACTTGCACTGCAAATTGTCTAGTTTTCACTGCCCCAGAACTTTTCAACAAAAGTCTTCAAAAACATAGAAATGAAGTCATTTTAGAGCCTGCTAATGTGCATTTTGATATTAAACATAAAATCTAGATAGGAAAACAGAGTACGTTCTTACATAGCAATATGATTTCTGTTGGCATGGCCCTTCTAAGAACCTTAAAGAACTTCACAAATCATAAAAATAGAGCTCCTATACTAAAAGATGGTCTGCAAGCAATAATCCATATACTCTGATATTTGGGTATATCAGTGGTAAAATTGTAAGTGCCTCAAGGGATCTAATTCCCACCTGTGTACCTTTTCCCAGTGCTTAGTACAGTGTTCTGCACACAGTAAGTATGAGAAGCAGTGTTGCCTAGCGGATAGAGTATGGGCTTAGGATTCAGAAGGACCTGGGTTCTAAATCCAGCTCTGCCACTCATCTGCTGTGTGACATTGGGCAAGTCACTTCATTTCTCTGTGCTTCAGTGACCTCGTCTATAAAATGGGGATTAAGACTGTGAGCCCTGTGTGGAACATGGCTTGTGGCCAACCTGATTAGGTTGTACCTACGTTATCACTTAGTACAGTGCCTGCCACATATTGAGCACTTAACAAATACCATTAAAAAATAGCATTACTATGAGGGCAGTTCATCTAGCAGGAGGTATTATCTTGCATAACTACACCTAAGATTCCCCATTGTGGATGTGGTAAAGAAGGCCGGTCAAGGAACGTTTCTGTCAACTCTGTTATATTTGTACTCTCCCAAATGCTTTATATAGTGCTCTGCACATAGTAAAGATATAGGAAGCACTCAATAAATAGGATTGAAAAGAAGAATATCATCAAAAGACCAGTATAGTCCAGTTTTCAGTTTATCTTCTTCAGCTCAGTCCTACTGACCACCGGGGGATTTAAACCAATCATCTTCAGAAGGCTCCAAATCTCAAACCAGATACTTAAATCTTGAGCTAGTCTCCTCTATTTATTCAGTGTGATTCTTATGCTGACCTCTGCATACTAGAAAGCCCCATCTGCCCTTGTTCTAGACTTTCCATGGTGACTTCCATTATTAAATGAGTTTATTTAGCATTGACTTCAATAGGGATGGTAAACAGTGTTTCCTCTGTGGGAAAGTGGGGATATAGGCCAGGATGAAAATTTCCCGTTCACTTACTCTCTCCAGCACTTTTCCATGGGGAAGGTGAGCACGGTCTCATTTGATCCAATTTTATTTAGGCAATAAGATACCAAGAACCTTCTAGTTCAGCTCATAAAATTTTCCGTACTCTCTCTTTAAAAACACATTTTTTTCTCTAGAGAAAAGAATGTTCAAATGCATATCAAATTTATACTCCCTTCCAACTCTCTGCTGTATGTGTGTGGAGCCACACTTGAGAGATCACTCAAAAGCTGTGGTCTGCATGTCTAAACAGACTGACCACAGGAAACAAGTTACACCTGTGCTCCAGCCTTTTCACTTCTGAGGTCAAATCAAAGTGATTTTTTTCATCTCAAAAGGCCTTTGTGACCTAAGACCCATGACTCTCTCTCTCTCTGGGCGAAGAAAACAAAAAGCAAAGGTAATCCTGCCAATAATTCCAAGTTTTGTATCCTGGAGATGTGAAAGGAAGGAATTGTCTGGGTAAGGTCTTTTTCTCTGGAATTGGCAACTGCCTGTCTGTGGAAAGCCTCGTGTGTTGATTTGTAGAGCTTAGTATAGGTCATCTTTCAGTAATCCTAGTGTTTACTGTTAGGTAGTCCTCTTTCTGAACTCTCTCTCCAAGTATTTGTTATTTTGTAAAATAATATTTTTCTTAAAAAAAAGTTCAGTCCACATCTCCCCACTCCTCAAGAACCTCCAGTGGTTGCCATTCAATTCTGCACATGGCAAATGCCTTATTATTAGTTTTAAGCCTTCTTACAAGCTCCTATCTTATCTTACTGATTTTCTACTACAACCCAGCCTAAGCCCTTTGTTCCTCCAATGCCACCCTACTCATTGTACCTCGGTTTTGTCTATCTCACTACCACCCCTTTGTCATAACCTCCCTTTGTCCTGGAGCTCCCTCCCCCTTTATCAGTCAATCAATGGCGTTTTTTGAGTGCCTACTGAGTGCAGAGCACTGTACTAGGCATTTGGGAGAGTACAATTCAATAGAGTTGGTAGAAATGTACCCTGCCAACTCTCCCCACTTTCAAAGCCTCCATAAAATCACATCTCCTTCAATAGACCTTCATTCATTCATTCAATCATATTTGAGCGCTTACTGTGTGCAGAGCACTGTACTAAGCTCTTGGAAAGTACAATTCAGCCTCCCTCAACTAAGCCTTCATTTCCTCTACTCCCTCTCCCTTCAGTGTCACCAGTAAACTCGGTTCAGTACCCTTTAAGCAGTTGATCAATCAATCAATCGTATTTGAGCACTTACTGTGTGCAGAGCACTGTACTAAGCGCTTGGGAAGTACAAGTTGGCAACATATAGAGACAGTCCCTACCCAGCAGTGGGCTCACAGTCTAAAAGGGGGAGACAGAGAACAAAACCAAACATACTAATAAAATAAATAGAATAGATATGTACATATTTTGATATTTGATAGTTGATATTTGCCCCACCCTCAGTTCCACAGTACTTACAGGCAAATCTGCAATTTATTTTAATGCCTGTCTCCCTCTCTAGACCATAAGCCCCTTAATGAGCAGGAAACATGTCTACAACTCTGTTGTACTCTCCCAAGCTCTTACTACAGTGCTGTGCACATAGTAAACGCTCAATAAATGCTACTGATTGATTGATTTCTTGGATTTCCCTAAATGTATGTTGAGATTTAAGTGGTGTTTATACAGACACCAAGTATTGGGAAGGGCATCTTCCCCCACAGGACTCTAATTTTTTTCCTCCTCATTCCTCAGTCCTCATTCACTTTAGGTCACCATTGAACAAAATAGCTTTTTGGGGGACTCACTCTTGAGTCCCCCAAGCCCCACAAAGCAGAAGGAAAGTGAAGAGCCCCTGAGTAGGGACTGAAAAGACCTGCATTGGGCTCTTTTCAATAGACTCTAGACTGCAAACTCCCTCTAGATTATAAGGGAAGCAGCATTGCCTAGTGCGAAGAGGACCTATCAAAGAGTCAAAGGACCTGGGTTCTAATCCCATCTCTGCCAATTGTTTGCTGTGTGACCTGGGGTACGTCACTCAACTTCTCTGTGCCTCAGTTTCCACAACTGTAAAATGGGGATGAAATGCCTGTTCTCCCTCCTGCTTAGACCATAAGCCCCATGTAGGACAGGGACTATGTCCGACCTAATTAAGATGTAAGTACCCCAGAGTTTAGAACAGTGTTTGACACACAGTAAGCACTTAACATATACCATTAAGAAAAAAACTCATTGTGGGCAGGGAGAGGGTCTACCAACTTACCAGTTCTGTTATCTTGTACTCTGTCAAGCACTTAGGACAATATTCTGCACACAGTAAACACTCATTAAATACCATTCATTGATTGATTGACTCAGCTTCTCTTTCTCTATAGCTCTCTTCCTAATCTAAGGAGTTAGAGGAGTCTTTCCAGCCTCTTCCAAAATAGGGAAAGGTAGTAGGCTAAGAAATCTTAGAGCTGAAAGCATGACATAAGGCATAGAGCAGGGCCTCGGAGTCAGACGGTTGTGGATTCTAATCCTGTCTCTTCTACTTGTCTGCTGTGTGACCTTGGGCAAGGCGCTTCTCTTCCCTGGGCCTCAGTTCCCCCATCTGTAAAATGGGGATTGAACTGTGAGCCCCAGGTGGGATAGGGACTGTGTCCAACTTGATTTGCTGGTATCCACCCCAGTGCTTAGTACAGTGCCTGGCACACAGTAAGTGTCTAACAAATACCACAATTATTATTATTATTAGAGGAACAAACGCTATTCGAAGAGAGAGCATACTGTGACTTTTACTTACCCTGATGCTGCATCTGTCCCTGCCGTCTTGCCTAATCTCCTCCATTTTGTTCTGAGGCTTTATGGTACACTGGTATGGACCTAGAAGGGCATAGAGTGGAAAGAGTCGAGGAGGTCAGTGTCACGCAGAGGTGGTGAGGAAAAGGTGGCAGCCAGTGAGGAAGAAATACGACGATGGGAGGAAGTCACTGTAACAGTGGCTAAATCCTTCCATCTTGGAGAACAGATCAAGCTATAGATGGTTCCTTGTGGGCTGAAGTGGACAACATTGAAAGGAGGGCAGCAGGCTTGGCTTGAGTTTGAGAGAGTGATGGTGAGTGTGTATGTACAGGATAATTTGGCTAAGAACAGACCTCTACCTCAGGCCCCGCTTAGTAAAATGGGGATTAAATACCTATTCTACTTAGACTGTTAGCCCCTTGCGGGACAGGTACTGGATCTGACCCATCATTTACTACAGTGCATGACATATAGTAAATGCGTAGAAAATACCACAGTTATTATTACTAGTAATAGGGATTGTACTGTCACCTGGACAGAAAATGTGGAATCTTGATGCTCTGAAAATTCCAGATCCAATTCATTTCAATAAGAAGTTTTAGCAGCTTCATTAGGAATTAATGGGAAAATAAGTGTTTGGGAACTATATTCCTATAAGCACCCAATACAAATTAAAGTACTTTGTGATGTTTTTCAGATAATCTTTGTCTGGGATTTAAAAGAGGCCCTTAATCCAACCTCTATTAATTGCCCCTTTTTACATTTGGAACCCAGTGGAAATGGCGTCAGTCAGCCGCCCTCCAGATGGAGCTTCCTTGGGTGCTTTTCAAGGCAAATCATTCTGAATCTTTTCACTTTCTCTCACAGGGCTTAATTTCCCTAAATCCCTCTTGAGTTTGGGAATTCAGAACTAGATTTTTGAATTCCAGTAGAGACCTGCCCAATAGGAGTATATGGGAAAGCCTCTGGTTCCCATTTAAATCACTTTGCGGAAGACTCTGGGCCCTCACTTTTAAGGTTGTGAGTTCTGCAAGGGACAGAGACCATTTTCTAATTCTCACTTGTGTATTCCTTCCCAGCACTTGCTACAGTGCCCTGTACTATAACAACTATAGTAATAATGATAGTAATAATAATAGTAATAATAGTAATAGTAATAATAATGATGATCCTTATTAAATACTTACTATGTGTTGAGCAGTGTTCTAAGCGCTGGGATAGATACAGGCTAATCAGGTTGGATACAGTCCCTGTCCCACATGGGGCTCACAATCTTAATATCAATCAGTAGTACTTATTGAGCCCCACTGCAGCAGTGCACTGTACAAATGCTTTTGGGAAAGTACTACAGTTTACAATCCTCAGGAGAAGTCAGATAAAAAAAATTATGTATATGAGGAAAAAGAGAATTGGAAAGGTGGATATGTGAATAATGAATGATAGAATAGCAATGTGAAATGATATGCATAAAACCCGGGACTCGGTTCTAATCCTGGCTCCACCGCATGCCTGTTTTGTGACTTGGGGCAAATCACTTAATTTCTCTTTGCCTCAGTTATGCTGGGGAAGCAGCATGGCTCAGTGGAAAGAGCATGGGCTTGGGAATCAGAGATCATGGGTTCTAATCACAGCTGTGTGATTTTGGGTAAGTCACTTCACTTCTCTGGGCCTCAGTTCCCTCATCTGTAAAATGGGGATTGAGACTGTGAGTCCCACGTTGGACAACCTGATCACCTTGTATCCTCCCCAGTGCTTAGAACAGTGCTTTGCACATGGTAAGTGCTTAACAAAATGCCATCATTATTACATTATCTGTAAAGTGGGGACTGTGAGCCCCATATGGGACATGTGCTTTGTCCAACCTGATTAGCCTGCACCTACCCTAGTGCTTAGTACAGTCCTTGGCACAAAGTAAGTGTGAGCCTGTTGTTGGGTAGGGATTGTCTCTGTTGCTGAATTGTACTTTCCAAGCGCTTAGTACAGTGCTCTGCACACAGTAAGTGCTCAGTAAATACAATTGAATGAATGATAAGCAAATACCATTAATAACAGTGTTTTGGGCTGTGAGTGTGTAAGTGCTGAGGCAGTGTTACAGCTTCTGTACATTCCATTTTACACACCCTAATACTTAAAGACTCATCTACATAACCACTTTTCCTTCTTCCTCCTACCTATAAATTATTTTTGTGTCTGTCTTCCCTGCTAGGTTGAAAGTTCCCTGAGAGCAGGAATTGTATCTACTAATTGTGTTGTACTCACTCAAATGCTTAGTTCAGTGCTCTGCACCCAAAAGCTGCTCCATAATTGTAAAATTGATTGATTGTAAAATTGATGAGAGGGTAATTGGGATGATATGATCTGTGGAATAGAAATAATGATTGGGGACAGCATCTTGATGGAGGTGGTATTTTAGGATTTTGTGAGGATGGAAAAATCTGTGGTCTGGTAGGTTTAACAGGGGAGGGGGTTCCAGGTAGGAAGAAAGGTGTGAGTGTGGAGTTGGTGGCAAGAGAGATTAAAGCAAGACACAGTGAGAAGTTTTCTTTGGGATCAGCTGAGCTTAACTGGAAGACAGTAGAGGGAAGAAAGAGGGAATCAATCAATCAATCGTATTTACTGAGCGCTTACTGTGTGCAGAGCACTGGACTAAGTGCTTGGGAAGTACAAGTTGGCAACATATAGAGACGGTCCCTACCCAACAGTGGGCTCACAGTCTAGAAGAAGCCTGTGTAAGGGAAAAATGGAAGGGAAAAAGGGAAGGGAAAAACCCTATGTAGTGCTTTAAAGTCAGTGGTAAAGAGTTAGGGCAAGATATACCACTGAAGGTTTTTGAGTGGGGAGATATGTGCAGATTGACATTTTAGAAAACTGATCTGGGTAACATCTGCCCATCCAAATCCTCTCCTCCCTCTGACTTTGCCGTAACTGTTGACAAAACCACCACCCTCCCTGCCTCAGAAGTCCACAACCTTGGCATTGTCCTCCCAATTCTTCTCTCTCATTCAATCAAACCAAAAGTCCTGGCAGTTCTACTTTAGCAGCGTTTCTAGAGTCCACCCCTTCATCTCCATCCAAATTATTACTAGTCAGATCCAAGCACTTGTATCCCACCTCAACTTGCATCAGCCTCCTCCTGGCTGACCTCCCTGCCTTTAGCATCTCTCCTCTCTAGTCCATATTTCACTCTGCTGCACGTATCATTTTTCTTAAAAAAATCACTTGTCCTCTCTTCTCAAAACCTCCAATTGTTGCCCATCCATCTCCTCATCAAACAGAAACTCCTCACCATTAAAGTCACTCAGTAGGATTTTTACTTCCTATCTGCAGTCCTCTCCCACTACAGTCTGACCCAGCCGGCCCACTTTGCTTCTTTAACACCAACCTACTCACCGTGCCTCAGTCTCATGTCTCTCAGCGTCAACCTTTTACTCACATCCCCTCTCCCCATTCTTATCCAACAGGCCACCGATTTTCCTCAACTTCAAAGCCCTATTGAAATATCTCCTTCAGTAAGCCTTCCCCAACCGGGTTCTTATTCCCTGACTCTATTTTCCCTCTCTACTGCCTCTCAAAGCATTTAGAAATTCCCACCTCCCAAAAGCACTTCGGCACTCCCCCATCCCACAGCTCCAATATACATATCCTTACATTCAGTTGTTTTCCCTACCTATAATTTATTTTAATGTCTATATCCCCCACTGGATTATAAGTTTCTTGAGGTCAGGGATTGTGTCTACCAAATATATTGATATTGCACTCTCTCAAGCACTTAGTATCGTGCTGTGAATCCATAATTACATTGAGTGGTTGATAGGTTGCTGGTGGCTCTAGTCAAGAAGATCAATATATCTTTTTGGAGACTTAACATAGCCTCAAACCTCAGACTAAATCAATTAGACAATCAGTAGTACTGATTCGGTACTTACTCTCTGCAGAGCACTGTACCAAACACTTGGGCAAGAACAATAATGTTAGTAGACATGATTCATTCTTTCAAGGAACTTACAATCTGAACACTACAGATCCATAGGAATGTTGATATGGCTTCAAGATATCTAGCATCTCAATATTTGTTTCTCCATTGTTGACTGTAATGAATACCGAATAGCAAAACAAGATCAAAAACAAGGATAAGCTGGTATTTACCATCACTGAAGCAATGCAGCTGCAATCCTCACTGTACTGTAAAAGAAAGGGACTGAGGAGGGATTGCAGCAGGATTTTTTCAGTAGGTGCTCCTTGGTGGGAAAAAGAGAGATAATTTCAAGATGGAAGGGTAGAAGCCAAACTTTAAAGATCCAGTGATACAACGTAACAGACCTTGTACTGGGCGGGGAATGGCTCTACCAAGTTTGTTGTGATGTACTCTCCCAAACGTTTAGTGCTCTGCACACAGTGAGGGCTAAATAAATATTACTCATTGATTGATTGCTTGCTAATGGTGGGCAGACCAGCTTGGTGTGCAATAACCAGGATTCCTTGAGAAGAATCCCCTGAAAGGTTGTGAGGCAGAATTCAGAACCACAATAGAAAACAGCTTCCAGGTATGAGAAAGATCAGATGCAAAATCTCAGTGAAGGATAATCTTTATGTGTGCAGAGTGTGGAAGGAATTAGAGAAGCAGCATGAACTAGTGGATAGAGAACAAGCCTGGGAGTCTAATCCCAGCTCTTTCACTTGCCTGCTGTGTGACCTTGGGCAAATCACTTAACATCTCTGGACCTCAGTTACCTCATCTGTAAAACGGTGAGCCCCCTGTGGGATATGGACTGTATCCAACCTTATTATCTTGCATTTAGTACAGTGCCTATCCCATAGTAAGTGCTTAACAAATACCACAAAACGATGTCATTGCCCATCAGTCTATTCACAGGAATATGGCTCATTGCCAGTAACATCATCTTTGGCCACTACAACAGCTAGCTACTTGCTCTTTCCTAATATATCTGTGAGGTGTCTTTTATAGCTCATATGCCAGAACATATGTGGGCCAGATGGGGTGAAATATATCTTTCCGATGGAAAAATTAATCTCTGCAGCAAAAATGAAACCAGGACATCATCATTAGCCTTTGTGCAGTACACAGGAAGCAGGATATAGCATCAATCTTGAAATCACCTGGGCCATCATCCAGATGAACCAGGACAACCACTGAAACTACCAAAATGGAAAAGAAATCAGTGAAAAGATAGTGGTTGGAGACTTTCCTTGATTTGGAAGCTTCTCCAAACCATAGGACATTAACAAAACTCCAAAACTAGAGTACTTCCTCCAGACTCATCAGACATGGTTCACACAACGTTCAAACAATGGATTCCGCCGACACCACTGAAGCACATGGTTCTCATTATATAAATACATGAAAAACAAAAATACAAGATGGGGAAGGAGCTGGGCCTCAGGCCTGGGTTCTAATCCTAGCTCCACAACTAGCTGGTTGTGGGACCTTGGTAAATCATTTAACTTCTCTGTGCCTCAGTTTTCTCAACTGGAGATTGGGGGTTCAGTACCTGTTATCCTTCCTTTTTGGATTGTGAGCTCCATGTCGGGCAGGGATTTTTTCCAACCTGATTGATTTTTGTCTATTGCAGTGCTTGGCACAGAAGTAGTGTTGCCTATTGGATAGAGCACAGGTCTGGGGGTCAGAAGGACCTGGGTTCTAATCCCAGTTCCATCACTTGCCTTCCGTGTGACCTTGGGCAAGTTATTTAATTTCCCTGTGCTTCAGTAACCTCATCTGTAAAATGGGGATTAAGACTGTAAGCCCCATGTAGGATAGGAACTGTGTCCAACCAGATTTGCTTGTATGCACCCCAGTGTTTAGTACAGTGCCTGGCACTTAGTAAGCATGTAACAGTACAATTATTATTACAATAATTAACAAATACCATTAAAAAATGGCACCATTAGGTAATTTTATCAGAAGCAGAATCAGCAAGAGAGCAGCATTGCAATAAAACTCATACTGGAGTTGCACAGTGAAATATATACAAAATGATCAAAACAGGACTCCATTTTAGGCTCAGTGGGAATAACAAGAGAAATACAGACTCTGATTCCTTCCCGCAACAAATTTTCCATATAATGACCTAAGCACCTTCATTGTCCCCTGATGAAATATGGCTGGGCTGACATGATCCTATTTGGGTGCACTCCTCTGTCATCAGGAACCTCTAAAATTGTTAAGAGTGCCTTTAGGGAACTTGCCCCATTAGTATGGGAGATCTAAATGCAAATTTTTTGACCCACCCAGGGTTCCATGCCTAGGATGTGCCACTATTTTCTTCTAACCATTTTCCACCACATTTTATCCTGTGCCCATAAACAAGCTTAATGGAGTAGGAAAAAATATTTATGGGCCAAATAGCACCGTGCTTGTCTCCTTGTAGATATACTTAAGTGTGATCCTCTTGCATGGCAAAATCCCCAAGACCTTAAATTTTCAACTAGAAGCTCAGAAATATGATTCTTTTTTCACAGTACTTGCAGTGCAGGAAACAAAAATGGACTTAGGTGCATAGTCTTTTTTTTCCCTCTACAATATTCCTTATTTAGATCATCACTTACTGATTTTGGTTATGTGAAAATTGGGCTGCAAAGTGGAATAAAAAAACCTTAACTACTATCATTATTAGTATTGTATTTGTTAAGCACATACTATGTACCCAGCTCTGTTCTTAGTACTGGGGTAGGTACAAGTTAATGAAATTGGACCTGGTTCCCATCCCACATGGGGTTCTCAGTCTAAGTAGAAGGGAGAACAAGTATTGAATGCCAGTTTTACAGTTGAGGAAATTGAGGCACTAGCTACCCTCCTACTACAATCCAGCCCATACGATTTGCTCCTCTAATGCTAAACTTTCACTATGCCTCAATCTCGCCTATCTCGCCACCAACCCCTTGCTCGTGTCCTACCTCTGGCCTGGAGTGCCCTCTCTCCTCAAATTGACAGATAATTATTCTACCCCCTTTCAAAGCCTTATTGAAGACACATTTCCTCCAAGAGGCCTTCCCTGACTAAGCTCTGCCCCTTGCCTCTTCTCCTACTCCCTTCTGCATCTTTCTGACTTCCTCCCTTTGTTCTTCCCATCTCCCAGCCCCACAGCTCTTATGTATATATCTGTAATTTAATAATATTAATATCTATCACTGCCCCCCCCCCCCCCCCCCCGATTCTAGCCTGTAATCTCTTTGTGGGCAGGGAATGTGTTTATTTTTGTAGTGTACTCTCCCAAGCACTTAGTATGGTGCTCTGCATACAGAATGCGCTCAATAAATACAATTGAACGAATGAATGAAAAGTTAATTGATTTGCCCTGGACCACACTGCAAGCAACTGGCAGAGCCGGGAATAGAACCCAGTCCCTCTGGCTCCTGGGCCCATGCTCATTCCACTAGGCCATGCTGCTTCTCATAAATCTGGCATAAATCTGTGGAAACTGAAACAAAGTTCAGTAAAAATAAGTGCATCAAGGTATTTCTCGAGATCTTACTTTGTACAGAGCACTGTACCAAGCACCTGGGGGAGTACAATGCAACAGAGTCGGTAGACATGAATGTTAGGAAACATTTCAATGATGATTACTATTTATAAGGACAACTTGGATCTCATTGACAAGGAAGTTTTCCATCTTGTTTCCAAACATCCTTTTAAGTACCCTTAAAGTCAATATAATTCTGAATTATATGAAGTATCTCATTATTCATATTCATGTCTGTTTCCCCCTCTAGACTGTAAGCTTGTTGTGAGCAGGAAATATGTCTGTTATATTGTACTCTTCCAAGGACTGAGTATATGCTTCAGAGGCAGAGATGGAGACAAAAAGAAATCTTAGTTTCCAGTGGTTATTTTTTCTGTTGATTCTGATAATTTAATAGGAGATTAGTAAAAAGAGCTGCCAATAAAAGGTCCATCACTTGTCCAATCTGTAAACATTGTATCTACCCCAGCACATATTTCAGAGCTTGACACATAGTAAGGACTTAACAAAAACCACATATATTGTTCTAATTTTAATACTTCACAGGTGCTGAGATATCTGTGAATAGGTTTAATGAAGTGTTATGAGCGTCTCCAGAAGTGAGAAGCAGCGTGACTTAGTGGATGGGCATCAAAAGGACCTGGGTTTTACTGTCAGCTCCACCACTTGTCCGCTGTGTGACCTTGGGCAAGGCAGTTGACTTCTCTGTGCCTCAGGTACCTCATCTGTAAAATGGGGATTAAGATTGGTGAGCCCGAGGTAGGACAAGAATTGTGTCCAACCTATCTTGTATCTACCCTAGCACTTAGAACAGTACCTGGCATGTAGTAAGTACTTAACGAACACCATTAAAAAAGAAAAGAGTTGAGATTAAAATTCAGAGACCAACAACTAGAAGTCTCAAGTTTCGCAACTTGTACTCATAAAGGAGTAACAGCGAACTCTTTTAGAGGAAGAATGACGGTGAATTTCTCTGAGTGTTTTGAAAAAATACAAGTGGTTACCCAGGAATTTTTTTCCATGGAACGGCAACCTCAAGAAAAATCCATGGGGAAAATCTCTTAGAAACAACTAAATTATTCTAATAAAACACTAAATGCCAAATTCCTTTCCCCTCCCTCTGAAGATGGAACACTTTAATTATTGTGGCCACATAAACTGCAGCTATTCTGGCTTTATGCAAACCCAGTGGACACGGACCCTTTTTATCCTTTCACTGACTATGATATTTGGGTGACTTGGGTCAGTCTGACCCATATCTTCCTTTATTTCAACTCACAGGACTTTAAACCAAGCCTGAGTAACTTCATTTTCCACATGCATTTATGAAAGATTTAGGAATATTGCTCTTTGATGAAGTAAATTCATCCCATCTGGAGGGAACGTAACCAAACCCCAACTGTTGACAGTTATTAAGTTGGGATTTCAGAAAGCTGGATGTGAAGGCTAACTTATTTCATGTTAAAAATAATGACAAAGTACATAGCTTTGAGTTTGTTTCAAATTGTAATGGTTGCAGACGGCAAAATTTAAGTTTGATATTTTATCACTACAGTTCCCTGACAGTTCAGACTGTGGAGCAAAATATATGACAGGTGTGAAAGGAAACTCACAGGATGGGAATTATGAAATGATCCATAGGAATGTATTTTATTGGAATTTCTAACCCTAATGCCATACGGTACATTTTGCCGTACAAAAGCCATCAGCTTGGCAACAATCTGAAGGTAAGCAATAATTTTCCATTCGGACCTAGCAAAATAGTGTTTAAGGGCCTAGTGGTCTTATTTGATAGTGATTGTGCTTGATAATGAATTATACTTTCCAGTAATGTCATCATTAACTGGAGGAAGCAAAGTCAAAATTTTGCTCAACCCAATTTTGGTATTTCAAGTCTAGAAAGGCAATTCATTTCTCTGCACATAGACAAATGATCCAATAGTCATTAGCATAACACAAGATTCAGGCACTTTTCCCCAGTCTCTTTGTTATGGTGGAGTTTCTAGTGACAGATACTATTCAACAGAGTACTTAAAAGATATGATAAAGCTCCTTGAAGACCTATAATCTCAAAAATAAATTTTTTAAGGTATACGTGGAGGAATGATTTTACCCATTAAGTGCATAGGAGAGATTACATAAAATAGAGAGATGGAGTGTGAGAAAAACTCCACGATGATGATTTGAGGCATACAGAATGGACAAGGGAGTGGTTGGAAGCAGGGAAACCAGCAAGGAGGCTGTTGTTCAGTACAGTGCTCTGAACCCAGTAAGTGCTCAGTAAATACCATTGATTGCTTAAATGGAAGGATCTGGGAGATAGTATATAGGAAGAACCAGTAGGATTTTGCAGTAGATTGAAGGGCTGTAGAGTTCAGGGTGATATCAAGATAGTAAGCAGGCAGGATAAAGAAGATAGTGGTACTGTTGATGGAGGTGGAAAAAGTAGGTGAAAGTGTGGGTTCAGAGAAACAGCAATGCTTAGTGGAAAGAGCAGGGGCTTGGGAATCAGAGGTCACAGGTTCTAATCCCAGCTCTGCCATTTATCAGCTGTGTGACTTTGGGCAAGTCACTTAACTTCTCTGTGCCTCAGTTACCTCATCTGTAAAATGGGGATTAAGACTGTGAGCCCCACATGGGACAATCTCATTACCTTGTATCTACCCCAGCACTTAGAACAGTGCTTGGCACATAGTAAGCACTTAACAAATATTATTATTATTATTTAAAGGAAAAGATGATCATTCCAAACAATTGGACATATTGAGTTTGAGGTGCTCTTTCAACCACTCATTTTGTGAGACAGAAGCCTCCTCGCTAAAGTATCTAGCAAGGGAAGCAACAGGGACCCTTCAACAATCCAGGCTGTAAAAAAAGGAATATGGCAGATGATCAATCTGGCCAGGCACTGAAGAACTGTAAAACTCTGATTAATACATCTACTAAAAACCATTATTTTAATTGGCAATATAATTGAAAAGAATGTCAAAGTTCAATTTGAATGGAAATTTAAAACCTCAAACTATCATGTAAATCAGAAAAATCCCAATATAAATCATCAACCCCCACTTCTCTGGCCTACTTTCCCAATAGCTTAATTAGGGGATAAAGAGACTTCTTACCATGTGGAACTTGCTTCTAAAAGCTGGACGAAAACACCTCACTGTTCCGGAACCCAGAAACAGTTGAATAACTGGGGAGAGTCCAGGAGTAATAATAATAGTAATCATGATATTAAGTGCTTACTATGTGCCAAGCACTGTACTAAGTGCTGGGGTAGATATAAGATAATCAGGTTCCACGTGAAGCTCACAATCTAAGTAGGAGGGAGAACAGGTATTGAATCCCCATTTTTGCAGATTAGGCAACTGAGGCTGAGAGAAGTTGTGACTTGCCCAAGGTCACACAGCAGGGAAGTGGTGGAGTTGGGATTAGAATCCAGGTTCTTCTGATCCCCAGGCCTGTGCTCCTTTCACTAGGCCATGCTGCTTCTCATTGGAGATGTGAACTAACATGATCTGATACTCTACAATTTCCCCTACCCTTAATCTATTTTAATGTCTGTCTCCCTCCAGAGACTATAAACTCCTTGTGGCAAGGATCATATCTAGCAACTCCATTGAATTGTACTTTCCCAAGTGCTTAGAACAGTGCTCAATAAATACCAACTGATTGACTGATCTACTTAATGCTTATGCCCAGAACTATGGGCTTCACCTGCTGTTGGGTGATTCTGGCTAACACTTCATAGAAAAAAAATTGATTAGAGAAAAGATAATCCAGCTAAGCAGTGGAAAGCAGCATGGTGTAGTGGCTAGAGCACAGGCCTAGGAGTTAAAAGATCATGGGTTCTGATCCCGGCTCCTCCACTTGTCTGCTGTGTGGCCCTGGGCAAGTCACTTCACTTCTCTGTGCCTCAGTTACCTCATCTATGAAATGTGGATTAAGACGGTGAGCCCCATGCAGGACAGGGACTGTGTTCAACCCAATTTGCTTGTATCCACCCTAGCGCTTAGTGCCTGGCACATAGTAAGTGCTTGCCGAATACCAAAATTATCATTATTATCATTATTATTAAGAAAACTAATGGTTTTTGAGTTCTTTAGACTGGAAGCCTGTTATGGGCAGGGAACGTGTTTGCTAATACTATGTGCAGAGAACTGTACTCAGCACTTGGGAAAGTAAAATACTAATACTTATATTTTACTCTCCCAAGTGCTGAGTACAGTGCTCAGTAAGTATTGATGTTTTCTGGTATAAGGGCAATAAGCAACCTTATAATTTCCACTGTTCAAATGCTTCAGGTTTTTTGAAAGTAACTTTTAACTTTAAAGTTTCTTTCTGGCACAAAAAAATACTTTTTCTACTAACACATAGAATTTGCAGAAATGAACATTGTTTAATGAAAGCATTAATGAGCTCATGCCCTTAATTATGTATACATATATACACACACACATATGTGCATATATACACACACACATATACACACATACACATATACACACATACATATATATGCACATATATATATACACACATACATATCTATATACATACATATATTTGTATATATACACATATAGTGTGTGCAAATTGATTATCCACCCACACTCTGTAAATGAAATGGATGAAACATCTACATCATTTTGAACCCCAGATAATTTTTCTCTAGGGAATGTCTCAGTGGTCATTTAGCATATGACATTCATTTTGAGTGAGTTTGTCAATGTCAAGGCAATCCTCAAAATTGGAACTATTCAAATTCGACCGTGATGACTTAGAAAAAATATTTAAATAGTCATTAAAAATGCTACAACTTTGTAACACCAAACACAAACTGGGCATTAGGATATCATATTGTGTGTTTACAGCTCCATATCTTATGCACAGCCCAGCATACATTGTTCAGTAAATGCAAGAGAAAATGTTATTACTTCTCTCTTCTGATGTAACTTCACTGGGTTTACGCATGCAACACGACACAAATCCTGTGAGGTCACATCAGATGAAAGGAAGAATATGAACAATATCCTGATATTAAATTAGAGTATCACAAGGTTTTTCTTTCAAGTGCAGTGAGTCTTTTTTCTGCATACATGACTTTATGTATTTTACAATCCTGAAATTCTGCCATAGCCATACAAACCTATTCTTATAAGATTTCCAGCTTGACTAGAGTTAGTAGGAATTAAGAAATATTCAACATTTCATCTAAAAATGTAATGTATAGTGCATATTATTTTATATATATTTATATATAATACATTATATATATTTCACCTTAATTAACATACAGAGATTCTAGGTGTGCCTTGGGAGCTTCTGAGAAAAGGAAAGACAAGCAAATCCTTGAAGAGTGAAACCAATTTTACCCAATATAGTGGATGGAAAGATTAGATTTTTAGAGCAAACAAAAGTAACTATCAGGGTAAATTAATCAGAAAATAGCCCATTTAAACAGGGACTTACCATATCAAACTTGAGCACAGTAAACCCCGTATACATAACCATTTAACTTTCAGTTTTCACATGTGGTTGGTTCATTTGTTCAAACAATGAAGAAGTTGATATCCAACATTTTACATTTTAATTTAGCTTCTCTGGGTAACTACCAAACTCAATAGGCTATAAAACATCATCAAAAGTCCTAGTCAGTCATCCAAATAATTGCTGTTTGTAAATGAGGGAGTCATAGAGGCATCCCCTCAAGAAGATAAGATTCTATTGAATCACTCTGCCAGTCATCCAGAACATTGGACTTAATCATAAACTTGAAAAAAACAAGCTTACCCCCCCAAAACCTTATGCCATCATATTTACCAGTAACATGGAACTGTGGGGGGGCCTCAAGGCTCAGTTCTGAGTCCCCTTCTATTGTCATCTACATCCACTCCCTTGGAGAACTCATTCACTCCCACAGCTCCAACAATCATCTTTAAGTGGACGATTCCCAAATCTACCTCTCCAACGCTGACCTCTCTTCTCTGCAGTTTCACATTTCTTTCTTCCTTCAGGATACCTCTTCACGGATGTCCATCAAAAACCTCGAACTTAACATGTCCAAAACTGAACTCCTTATCTTCCCACAAAACCCTCTCCTCCCCTTGACTTTCCCACGACCATAGACAACACCACCATTCTCCCCGACTCACAAGCCCATAAGCTTAGCATTATCCTCAACTCATCTCTCATTCATCACACGTATCCCATCTTTCACCAAATCCTGTTGATTCTGCCTTTAAAACACCTCTAGAATCCACCACTTCCTCTCCATCCATACTCCTACTATACTGATCTCATCCTATCAATATTCAGTTATATTGAGCGCTTAATGTGTGCAGAGCACTCTGCTAAATGCCTGGAAGAGCACAGTATACAGCATCAGCTTCTTCACTGACCTCTGCCTCCTGTCTCTCCCCTCTCCAGTCATCACTTCACTGATAAAGTGGATCATTTTTATAAATAAATAAAAAATATTAGTCCATATCGCCCCACTCCTCCAGAACCTGCAGTGGGCTGCCGATCCAACTCTGCATCAAACAGATACTTCGTATGCCATCACCCTTAAAGGAACTCTGTCAGGTCTCCCCTTCCTACCTTTTCTCACAGATCTACTACAACCCAACCCCCACACGCCACTCCTTTAAGGCCAACCTACTCTCCATGCCTTAATGTCATGTATTCCGTGTCCTCCTGCCTCCAGCCTGTCAGTCCCTCCCCCTTCATATCCGACAGACATCCTAAAATCACATCTCCTCCAAGAGGCCTTCCCTAGCAAAACCCTCATTTCCCCAACCCATCCTCCCCTCTGTATTCACTGTGCATATGTATCTGTACTCGTTAAGCATGTGATAAATCTCTAGACTTGTAAGCTCCTTGTGGGCGGGGAATGTGTCCGTTTATTGTATCGTACTCTCCCAAGCACTTAGTACAGTATTCCACACACAGTAAATACGATTGAATAAATACTCTCAGACCCACAACACTTCCGTACTTATACTTTTACTCTGCCATTTCCCTTATCTGTAATCTACTTTCATGTCTGTTTCTCCCTGTAGACTGTAAGTGCCTTTTGGGCAGGGATCAAGTCTACTAACTCCATCACACTGGACTTTCTCATGCATTTAGTTCAGTGCTCTGCACATGGTAAATGCTCAATAAATAGCATCACTGGATTGATTAGGTAATGCACTATTCAGCAATTCATGGATAGTCAAAGAATCAGAAATAAAGAAGTCCACAAGTCTTTGGAGGGTCTTTCAGATGAAGTCGAGCAACAACACAGCATCAAGCTTTAGACCAACCCCTTCTAGATTGGAAGCTCCTTGAGGATAGGTATCATGTCTACTAACTCTATTGTATTCTCTCAAGCACTTAGAGAGTGCTCTGCACACAGTAAACACTCAAAAAATGCCAATTGATTGAATTATTCATCAGCTGCAGTAAAACCAAACCTTAGTTAAAGTTTGGTGACCTGAACCCACGATTGATGTCACATTCAGTTTTGTCAATCACATGTTCCAAGTTTAAAATCAAATGACAAGATGGGATCGCAAACAATGAGGTCCTGAAATAAAGTCAATCTACCCTCATTGAAACAACACTCACCTGAACACGGATGCTCTGGGTGGGCCATTGCATAGAATAATGATAGCAGGATAGAGGAAAACAGCTGTTGTATGATGAGCAGAAATCCGGTGAGCCCCAAAGTGGAGAAATGCTTTAAGTTTGCAATGAAGAGCAGCCTCAGAAGGTGATAATTTGGGGAAACAGTGTGATGGGCAGACCAGGTTGGCTTGCTGTAATGACAAAAATGGAGATTCTATCTTTTAGGCTCAGAGGATTCAAGAGGTCTGTAAGACAGACAACAACAAAAACAATACCAGACATTGCAAATAGTAAGCATATCAACGCACAAAGAACCATCTTTGTGTGTAAACAGAGGCTGGTAGCCAACTACCAGCCTTTCATCCAAACCCTCACACATGTGTTGAATTCAACATGATTGGCTTCATTTTTTTGACTCCAAGGATATACATATGCATGCATGTGTCTCTGTACGAGTAAAATCCCCATTAGGTTGATTTTGTCCCAAAATATTTTTCCCCCAAACTGTTCAATTGTTAGGTTTTTATTCACTCTGTCATTGCATGCTCCATATGGAGATGTCATGTATGACAAATAGTACCATATCCTGTCTGTTTAAACAAAGAAATAGTGAATTGGAGCAGCAAACTCAAAATCTCTAATGGAATCCTGACACTAAGACCTACTCTTTCTGTGATGCTTCTTTCAGTTTCCAGATTGGTTTTAAGTAAGAATTTCAACCTCATATCCAAGTTTGCAAATTTGAGAAAGAAAATCTTTAGCATAACTGTACATTCTTTTCCATTTATTTTGAATGTTAACACCATTCATCAAAGAGGAAACCAAAAGACTATGAAGACCATTTCTACCCATTGTTTTTGGTTCCTTAATCATAAAGGTCTGTTTTGTCTCAGGACAACTTCAGTGCACTGTTTGTAATTATAGAGACATCTCTGTGGAATTAAAACACCACGAGAGGAAAAACTATATGATCTGGCTAACAATGGAGATGAGAGAATGTTTCTATACAAATTCAGAACTTGTTAGGCTCTCATAGCTTCTGAGTATTAGACCAAATTTGAAATTTTAGGACTTTTCTTTACTGTAGGCTTGGCTGACTTCCTGTTTCTAAGAAATAAGACTTAAAAAAAACCTTTATAAAATTGCTCCTAAGACTTCTTAGACATCAAAAACTCTTACAGAACACTAGTTTGATGAGTTGTGTAAATGAATCAGAAACATATGGGTTAAATTTCCCTTCAAATTCACATGGGGGAAAATAGTTGGCCAAACACAGATTTTTCTGAGCCTCAAATATGCACCAAACAGTTAAGATGCTTAGAGTTCCAGGGAACAGCAGGATTTACTAGCCCCCAGGTACTGGTTCACTGAGTTTCTTGAGACAATTGTGAGCCCCTTGAGGGTCAGGGACTGTGTCTAATTCCCACCCATTTGTTTTTTCCTAACACTTGGTACAGTGCTGTGCACACAGTAAGCAACGCTACTACTAACCTGAGTGTGAACACTGCTGATGATGGAGTCTCCTGTAGAGAATGACGTGAGCCTCAGTCTTCCGATTTCAGATCTGAGAACATGCGCAAAGAATTGATTTAGAGGGACAGGAGTTTGGTTAGTGCCAATCACACACACCCCCATTGTCTCTGCGGATTGTGTTTTAGCTGGGGCACAGATTGCAACGAGCGAGCAGGCGGTCATGCAGTTGCCTTGATAACAGTAGTAGCTGTTTTTTGCGGTGGCCGTGATCAGTAGTAGCAGGCGCATATATTGAGTGCCCACTTGGTGAGAAGCAGAATATATGCTGACCAGCTATTCTTCTGGATCCCCGCTGACATATCCTCAGCGGCTCTTCAGTCAGAAATCATTCTCGTTAATTGGATAGGCCCAAGCAGGAAGAAGCAGGATTAGAATCCAGGTTTCTTGATTGCTAGAGCAGTGCTCCTTCTGCTGGACTAACAAACAATGATTCTGAGGCTCAGTGGAATTACTGAACCAGTGTTTCTGTTTTGCTCCGTAATTTAGAAAGGGCTGTAAATTCATTTCACTCCACCAGGCAGTTGTGGAGGCAATTTTTCCTCAAAGTTTTAATGGTAAAGTGCAATACTAATTTGCCGAGTGGTAATCAGAAGTAGCTGGAGAAGCAGTGTGGCCTACTGGAAAGAGCATAGGTAGGGGAATCAGAGGACCTGGGTTCTAATCTCAGCTCCACCACTTCCTGCCATGTGACCCTGGCTACTGACCTTCCTCTGTGCTTCAATTTCCTCACCTGTAGAATGGGGATTCAATAATGCTTCTCAATCAATCAATCAATCGTATTTATGGAGCGCTTACTGTGTGCAGAGCACTGTACTAAGCGCTTGGGAAGTACAAGTTGGCAACATATAGAGACAGTCCCTACCCAACAGTGGGCTCACAGTCTAAAAGGGGGAGACGGAGAACAAAACCAAACATACTAACAAAATAAAATAAATAGAATAGATATGTACAGGAACTGTATCTGACCTGATTATAATAATAATAAATAATAATTCTGGTATTTGTTAAGAGCTTATTATGTACATAGCACTGTTCTAAGTGCTGGGGAGGATACAAGGTGATCAGATTGTCCCATGTGGGGTTCACAATCTTAATCCCCATTTTACAGACGAGGTAACTGAGGCCCAGAGAAGTGAGGTGACTTGCCCAAAGTCACACAGTTGATAAATGGTGGAGTCAGATTTGAACCCATAACCTCTGACTCCCAAGCCCATGCTCTTTCCACTGAGCCACGCTGCGATTATCATCTATCTACCCCAGTACAGTGCTTAGCTTAGTGTATGGCACATAGTAAAGACCTAACAAATATCACAATTTTCATAATCAGCATTATTTCACGTGCATTATAAGGGCAGTGTTGCCTGGACAAAAATTCATTTCACTTCCTTCTCTGGGTTTTCCTAAATTTGGTCAGAGTCAAGGTTGATGAGGTCCACAGGGAAGTGTGCAGGTGGACAATCAGGAAATTATACCCTTGAGAAGCTCTGGGGTTTTTAATCATTGAGGTCTGAACCGTAATGACTGATGAAAACACTCTGTTCCTAACTAGTGAGTTGCAGATGGTGGAATTCAGTTGAAACTAATTTTGCTTCTTTCTGTTTCTTCCACAAAGTCTTCCAATGTATGGATGTGTGTGAGAGAGTGTGTGTAAGCATGACAAACAGCTGGTGAAAACCTTATTCCTATTACTCATGACAAATAACATGTTCAGCTGCTAAGAGATTTTTTTGTTTCCTTACAAAGAATTATCCTACAAAAACCTCTCACCACACAGACTAGATCAGAAGCAAAACAGCTTACAAAAAAAATAAGAAGCCTCAGAAAGGATGACTTCAGGCAAACAGACTATTAGAAAAATGTTGGATGAGGGAGGCTCGTAATTATGAATCAAGAATGGCCTTCCATCTGTTATTTTATGATGATTTGTAAGGTGCTTTGTAGATACAGCTGAAGATAGAGGGAAAACAGACATGAAGCCCTGGGATACCTCAGCAGTGTCTTACAAACAGTATCACCCCCCCATACTCTAATCTATGTAAACATAATTAATTTTCTTTGGAGAGATGTAGCAACTCCCAGCCTCCCTCTCCTCTTTCCCACTAGTTAAGAGGAAGTTGGAGGCATTTTGCAAATGGAATATCGAGTCATGTTTCTTTGTGGGTTTTAAAAATTGCTCATGGTTCTCACCCAGAGCCCATCACCCCCTAGCAACTGCACAGTACACATTGTTGCAGAGGACAGAAAGGTCTCTCCCAACCTACAGTCCTCTGCTGCAAACAGACGTAAGCTTAAGATATGGATTTGGGATTTTAAACATATGCAATTCTAGGTGATTCTTTTTTTGGTCAGTTACAAATAGCTGGGGGTTGAATCTTAAAATTTATAAATGTCTGGGTCTATTTTAACTTTTAACAATCTTTCAACAGCATGGGTGTGAATCCAGTGTGTCCGAAACCTGAGTAGCTTGTATTTATAGTAGCACTCAGTACAGCACCTGGCACATAGTAAGTGCTTAGCAAGTACTACCATGGTTATTATTATTACAGGTATGACAAGTCTTTCTTGGGTAATATCACTTCTTTCTGGCATTTACAAATGAAATAAATGGGGATTAAGACTCTGAGCCCTAAGTGGTACAGGGACTGTGTCCAACCCAATTTACTTGTATCTACCCCAGTGCATAGTACAGTGCCTGGCACATGGTAAGCACTTAACTAATGCCTCAATTATTATTATCACCCTGCGGTGCGATGACTGACGATAAGTTCATTATGAGCAGGGAACGTGTATGCTCTTATATTGCATTGTACTCTCCCATGTGCTTAGTACAGTGCTCTGCACATAGTCAGTGCTAATAAATATGACTGATTGATTGACATAAACACAAAGAACAAAACACAAAAATGCTAGAAGCTTTTCAGTTTGAGAAGCAAAAATCCCCCAGAAAAACTATTTATGATGATGATGGTGGCATTTGTTAAGCACTTACTATGTGCAAAGCACTGTTCTAAGCACTGGGGAGGATACAAGGTGATCAGATTGTCCCACATGGGCTCACAGTCTTCATCCCCATTTTACAGATGAGGTAACTGAGGCACAGAGAAGTTAAGTGACTTGCCCAGTGTCACACAGCTGACAATTGGCAGAGCCGGGATTTGAACCCCCGACCTCTGACTCTCAAGCCCGTGCTCTTTCCATTGAGCCATGCTGGAAAAATGACTAAACCTCCCAGATATCCCACTCCAAAATACAATCTGGTTTGCCCATATGTGTGTATCTACACTAGTCAATCAGTGGTATTTATTGAATGCTTATTGTGTGCAGAGCACTGTACTAAGCACTTGGGAAAGTAGAACACAACAGAGTTGGTAGGTGCAATCCCTGTCCAGAAGGAGTGTACAGTCAACAGGGAATGACCACATGCTTTGGCTAGACCAAGACAGCAGAAATAGGAAGTGTTCTTCTAAGCACATAAGCCGTCCTGGACAAAACACAATGTGATATTGGAGAAAATGGCCATGCTCATTACAAGCATTTGACTAGGGTATAGCACAATGTGTGGGTAGTATGACAGCTTGGGATTTTCTTAGTATGGAGCGTTGTTGGGTAGGGATTGTCTCTATCTGTTGCCGAATTGCACTTTCCAAGCGCTTAGTACAGTGCTCTGCACAGAGTAAGCGCTCAGTAAATATGATTGAATGAATGAGCTCTGTAAGAACTCAACACCTGTGTTAGAGCCAAGCCAGGGGTGTTCATTCATCCCATTCGCAACCCTGGAATTACCGACCATTCATCATGTAGAGGCACTAACTTCACTTTAAGTGACCACTGCAGAATTGCGGTGGGCTCAGGAAAATAGTCTTCACCCTACCGTGGCTAATGTCAAGGAAACCAATTAAAATATATATATATATATAAACATGCAAATTCAGGTTAAACTTAACTTAAATAACAACAGGGGTAGAAATCTGGTTCGATTGGGTCAAATCATAGACATCTTAGTTTAGGCAGATGGGCAGTGACGGTGCTTTGGGAAAAATCGCCGGAAAAAGCTGCTGCGGCCACTGTTTCTCCCCTTGCCTCAGGCTGTTATTTCTGGGGTTTCGCTCTGGATAATTTGTCCCAGATTGATCAGGTCTCTCCTCTTCCTGGTGAAAGTCAGAACAGGAAGGCCCAAGAAAGCCCTGGAACACCACTGGAGAAAGATGCTGCACTCACTACTAACCTTGCCCGTTTGTGCCCCTCCGCTTCTTCTCACCCTGAACTCATTCTCATCTCTTCCGTTTCCCCAATCTCCTGAATCCACCCTCCAACCCATCACCATCGCTCTGCACAGCCTCCCCTCTTCCCATCATCCATGTACCATGCTGCCCAGTCCTCTAACCAGCCGGACTTTTTCCCCCCCTTTAATTTTAGTTTTAAGGTAAGCAGGAGCCATGACTGCTGCCCGTTTTCCTTCCCCAAGCTTGCAGCCCTGTCTCTCTCTGGAAGAGCCCAGAGGACTGCTGGAAGGTGGGGACTGGGGTCTATGTATTTAATCCTGCAGGGGAATGGGCTGTGCAGGAGCATCAGGGAAAGAGAGCAGCAAAAATTTGTGTTGTGAGTAGGGGAGGGCAGGAGAGTTGTTGGGAACTGTGGAGGGTAGAGCAAGAGGGAGAGGAAGTGAGGAGGGGTTTACTTACCTACAATACTCTACTGTCACATCAGGGCGGATAAGATATAAGGTAGGGTAAGGCTTCAAATATAAAAAGTCATATCCCCAAGGTAGCTGAATTGTGGGCTGGTCATAACCCGGACTATACCTGCAAACAGAAGCATAGAGAAGTGCTAAGAAGAATGTGAGGATAGCATGGCAAGGAAGGTGGGTGATTAATTAATGAGGATTTTGACACTTCTAAGAGGGGAGGGATTTTGAAGGTGAGGAGAGATGTGGTTTGGCGGGGCTAAAGGGATAGGGCGTTCCACGCTAGGGAGAAGTGCTTGAGCTGGGTACGACGGTTGTGAATGAGTTACAGAAGGTTTGCAGGGAAAGAGTGAACAGCATGAGTTGGGGTGTAGCCAATAGGTATGGAGACAGAACCTTAGAACCCACGGTTAGGAACTTTGTTCTATATGAGAAGTATTAGAGAAGCAGCATGGCTCATTGGAAAGAGCACGGGCTTTGGAGTCAGTGGTCATGGGTTCAAATCCCAGCTCCGCCAGTTGTCAGCTGTGTGACTTTGGGCAAGTCACTTAACTTCTCTGTGCCTCAGTTACCTCATCTGGAAAATGGGGATTGACTGTGAGCCCCCTGTGGGACAACCTGATCACCTTGTAGCCTCCCCAGCACTTAGAACAGTGCTTTGCACATAGTAAGTGCTTAATAAATGCCATCATTATTATTGCGGAGCAATCAAAGGCTTTTAAGAAGGGGAGTGGTGTATTCTGAAAGACATTTTAAAAAAGGTTCTTCCATTTTTTCTCCCACTAATTTTCTGTGACATGGTTCGGGGTATTTTGAAAAGCACTGTCAGCTCATACTGTAAAAATGAATTTGCCAGAACGGTTTGATTTATACCTTGAGGGAAGGGAATGTGCATAGTTATTCTAATGTACTCTGTCAAGCTCTTGGTTCAGTGCTCTGGACAGAGTGAGCAATCAAATATCACTGATTGATTGATATGGCCCAACTGCATAAAAATCTATGTTCTAAGGGAGGTTATCATGGAAATTGAATTTGGTTTAAAATTCTAAATAAGAATTAAGCTCCAGAAGGAAAGTTAGGGATGTAGAGGGGAAAATTGTGAATGCTAGGTGACACATTATGATGATGATGATAATCATCGTCATCACCATGTTATTTATAAAGCACTTACCATATGCCAAGCACTCTGCACACGGTAAGCGCTCAATAAATGCGAATGAATGAATGTGGTGGACAAAAATTAATCACATCAGAATTAGTCCCTGTCTTCACACCACTCAAAGACTAAGAGAGGAAGGGAGACAGACATTTTGTCCCCATTTTACAGATGAAGAATTGGGCACAGAGAAGTTAACGACTTGACTGATGTCATACAGCAGGCAAATGGCAGAGTCAGGATTAGAACTCAGGTCTCTTGACTCCCAGCTCTGTGCTCTTTCAATTAGGTCACACTGTCTCCCCAGACAATGGATTGTGCCTCTGCAAGGAATTAAAGACAAGTCTTGGTCCTGCTCCCCTCTCAGGATCACACCTGCAGAGTTTCCAGTACTCTTACCAGTCTCAACAATGGGAGGGAGAGTCAAGCAGAGGCATACCCATTACAATCCTAGCTTGGGCAGTGGCTAGCAAGTGCCAGGAAACCTGCTAAAAGTCAAAATTCCCCTCTCCTGGTCAGCAGAGGCATGGAAGAGAGTCGAGGGCAGAGACTCATGTTTACTGCACGGAAGGAGGATATGGTAAACCACTTCTGTATTTTTACCAAGAAAACTCTATGGGTACGCTACCAGAACGTTTGCAGATGGAGGTAGAGCACTCTGGGAGAGATGTGTCCATGGAATCACTATGGGTCGGAGATGATAATAATAATAATAATGATGGTATTAAGTGTTTACTATGTGCAAAGCACTGTTCTAAGCACTGGGGAGGTTACAAAGTGATCAGGTTGTCCCATGGCGGGGCTCACAGTTTACAGATGAGGTAACTGAGGCCCAGAGAAGTGAAGTGACTTGCCCGAAGTCACACAACTGACAGTTGGCGGAGCCGGGATTTGAACCCATGACCTCTGACTCCAAAGCCCATGACACGGCAACATTAGACAAGACTTGCTCCTGATCGGTTACAGCCTCATTGGCTCGCCCAGCATCATTCCTGGCACTTACATTCGCTCTGGGGCACGGAAGGTGGGCAAGCATGCAACACACGGCATAGCTTAGGTGTGTTCTTCACCCAAGCTACAGGCTGAACTGGGGTTACAACTCTCCTGATTCCCAGAGCTGGGCACTTTCCACTGGATTACCAATAGGTTGCTCTGCACAAAAGGATGAGTATCTAGGAAGTCAACCATGCAAGCATCCTGGGGCCTCAGCTGGAGACAAAATGCTGGACTGGATCGCCCGTTGGTCTCACCCAGTAACAGCATTTCTTGATTTCCCTCCGGAATCTGACTGTGCAACATCTTTACTGAATTCTCCATTTCAAACCCTGAAGATAAAATCAGAATGTGGATTCTGAATTTTAAGAGGACCCCTCATATGAAAGCCACCTTTCAATATCCACATTAAAAAGAATATATGTTTTCTAAAAGTCTAGAGAGCATACTGCTTGTTTAAAATGTTTCTCATACATGATATCTATGCTAGCATGTGCTTTTAATCCATTAAAAGCAATTTTTCATGTATTTATTTTTATATTTGGCATTCTCTGATCCACATGCAAGCCACTTGAAACTTAAGAAAAAATTAAGCACTAGGAAAAGTTCCCCAAGATGTTATAGACGGTGCTATTAATGTTAAAATGGAAACAAATTTATTAATTGTAGACTCATGGTCTAGCCATACAATGACATCATGCAAGATAATGCTATGGATAACTGTGTAGCATTTGCAGCTTTATCATTTCATGAGCTGTCAGATGCCAGACTATTCGCTGATTGCAAATATTCAGGTTTCCCATGGGGTTAGCAAAAGGGTCAGTTCCTGTGAGATCCCCTCTCCCTCATAAAATGAAATAAATAGAGTCTTAGGGACACGGATGGATAAACCAAGAGGAGAAGGCAGTCTCCCTCTCCCGCTCCTGCCCCGACATTCCCCAGAGCTCTGATGACTGGTAGGTGGCCCTAGGATGATTGACAAAGTTCCTTTAAGACTAATTAGTTGCATCATTCCTTTAGTCAATCAATAGTATCTATTGAGCTCCTGCTGTGGAAAGAGCACTGTACTAAGCTCTTGGAAGAGTACAACAGAGTTAGAAGTCATGATTCTAGATAACACCACTATCCTCTGCTTGGCATATAGTAAGCGCTTAACAAATACCATTGTTATTATTATTATTATCCTCTCCCTGTCTCAAAAGCCCATAACCTTGTCATTATCCTTACTTTGCACACAGTAAGCTCTCAATAAATAAGATTGAATGAATCATCCTTGACATATCTTTCTCATTCAAACCAATATATTCAGTGTTACCAAATTTTGTCCGTTCAGCCTTCATAGCATTGCTAAAATCTGGCCTTTCCTTTCTATTCAAAAGGTTACTTTGCTGATCCAAGCACTTATATTCTCCCTCGACTCCTGCATCAGCCTCCTCGCTGACCTCCCTACCTCGTCTCTCCCCACTCCAGTCCATTCTTCACTCCGCTTCCCGAGTCATTTTTCTAAAAAAAAAAAAAATCCAGTCCACATCATCATCATCATCATCAATCGTATTTATTGAGCGCTTACTGTGTGCAGAGCACTGTACTAAGCGCTTGGGAAGTACAAGTTGGCAACATATAGAGACAGTCCCTACCCAACAGTGGGCTCTCACCATTCCTCAAGAACCTCCAGTGGTTGTCCATTCAAATCCACACTTGCCATCGACTTCAAAGCATTTAATCAGCTTGTCCTCTCCTACTTTACCTCACTGATTTCCTACTACAATCCAGCCCACATGCTTTGCTCCTCCAATGCCAACATACTTGATTTTGTCTATCTCGTCACCAATGCCTTGCCCACGTCCTCTCTCTTGCGGGGAACTCCTTCCTCCTTCACAAATGGCAGACCACCACTCACCCCACTTTCCAAAAATGTAAAAAAAAAAAATCACATCTCCTCCAAGAGGCCTTCATTTCCCCTATTCCCTCTGTGTCACCTTTGAACTTGGATCTGTACCCTTGAAGCACTTAATATTCACCCCACCCTCAGCCCCACAGCATTTATTTACATACTAAGTGCCTAGAAAGGTGCCCTGGCACATAGTAAGCACTCAAATACTATTGATTGATTGATTTTTGCCTTCAAACAACTTGCAATCTAGTGGTGGGAAACAAGCACAAAATAATTTACAGGTAAGAGTAAGAAGCAGCTCCTTGTGGGCAGGGAGCGTATCTATCAACTCTCTTATTTTGTACTCTCCCAAGCAATTAGGACAGTGCTCTGCACACACTAAGTGCTCAATAAACATGATTGATTGGATGAATAAGTGCTTAAAGAGTAGAGTAGCAGCAGTGTGACCTAATGGAAAGAGCATGGACCTGGGGTCAAAGGACCTAGGTTCTAATCCCAGAGCTGCCAGAATCCTCCAAACATCCGCCAAGCTAGCTCTCTTCCTCCCTTCAAAGCCCTACTGAGAGCTCACCTCCTCCAAGAGGCCTTCCCAGACTGAGCCCCCTCCTTCCTCTCCTCCTCCCCATCCCCCCCACCCTACCTCCTTCCCCTCCCCACAGCACCTGTACATAGGTTTGTACAGATTTATTACTCTATTTTACTTGTACATATTTACTATTCTATTTATTTTGTTAATGATGTGCATTTAGCTTTAATTCTATTTGTGCTAACGACTTGACACCTGTCCACGTCTTTTGTTTTGTGGTCTGTCTCCCCCTTCTAGACTATGAGCCTGTTGTTGGGTAGGGACCATCTCTATATGTTGCCAACTTGTACTTCCCAAGCGCCTAGTACAGTGCTCTGCACACAGTAAGAGCTCAATAAATACGATTGAATGAATGAAAGCCTCAGGCAAGTCACTTAACTTCTCTGTGCCTTAATTTTCTCATCTGTTAACTGGGGATTCAATGCCTGTTCTCCCCCTCCTACTTAATAATAAGAAGATGACTGGTATTTGTTAAGCACTTACTTTGTGCCAGGCACTGTACTAAGGTAGGTACAAGACAATCAGGTTGGAAGTAGTCCCTTGTCCCCATTTTACAGATGAGCTGAGGCCCAGAGAAGCCAAGTGACTTGCCCGAGATCACAAAGCAGATAAGAGGTGGAACCGGGACTAGAACCCAGGTCCTCTGACTATCAGGCCCATGCTCTTTTCACAAGGCCACACTGCTTCAACTGAGCCCCGTGTGGGACAGGGACTGTGTCTGATCTGATTAACTTGAATCTACCTCAGCAGTCGGCACAGTGCTGGACATATAATAAGCGCATAAATTCCATAAAAATAAGGATAATGATAATATATAAATCAACAAGTGCAGCTTTGCTGTGGGTAGGTTGTGAATGCTTAAGTCGTGTGGACATGCATTTTCAAACCTGTACCTAGGTTTCTTGTTGCATCTTTCCACATGTTTTGTTGTCTGTCTCCCCCTTCCAGACTGTGACCCCGTTGTTGGGTAGGGACTGTCTCTGTATGTTGCCAAGTTGTACTTCCCAAGCGCTTAGTACAGTGCTGTGCACACAGTAAGCGCTCAATAAATACGATTGAATGAATGAATGAATGAATCTTTCAGCATGACTGCATCCATTAAATTGAGCAGACCTAGACACATTACTCATCTTCTAGACTGTGAGCCCACTATTGGGTAGGGACCATCTCTATATGTTGCCAACTTGTACTTCCCAAGCGCATAGTACAGTGCTCTGCACACAGTAAGCGCTCAATAAATACGATTGATTGATCCTGCTTTCCTCCATTGGCAATGTATCCATCAGGGCACACTCAGCTCAGGTTTTCCTGGCTATGGAGAAGCAGCGTGTCTAGTGAATAGAGCATGGGCTTGGGAATCAAAAGGACCTGGGTTCTAATCCCAGATCTGCCACTTCATCATCATCAATCGTATTTATTGAGCGCTTGCTGTGTGCAGAGCACTGTACTAAGCGCTTGGGAAGTACAAGTTGACAACTTGTCTGCAGAATGACACTGGACAAGTCACTTCACTTCTCTGTGTCTCAGTTACCTCATCCGTAAAATGGGGACTGAGACTGAGCCCTGTGTGGGACAGAGGGAGTGTGTCCAACCCAATTATCTTGCATCTACCCCAGTGCTTAGTACAAGATCTCGCATGTAGTAATCACTTACCAAATACCATCATATGTCATCATGAAGTAGTCTCAGAAACTTGATGACCTTTTCCGAGCAGTCAAATCTGCCTAGGAATTTCCAGAGCTGAGATCTATGGCTGGTATCAAATTCCAGCACTCCCAAAACAGGCGGTCCTGGATAAACAGGAGCTTCCTCCGCTCCAACCCTCCCAGCCCTGCCCCCTGGTCCACCCTGCCTACGCACCCTCCATGGGAGAGTGCCAACACTGGCACCTCTCCCAGCACAACTGCAGTCAGTCCACGGGACCACATCCGTGACCACATTGCACTTGGATTTGCACCCTTTATTCACATATGCACAGATCTGGGATTTATTTGTTTATAACAACGTGTATCTCCCTCCCTGACCATAAGCTTGACGTGGGCAAGGGACGTGTCAACCAACTCTTTTCCATTGTACTCCCCCAAACACTTAGTATAGTGCACACTGTAAGTGCTCAGTAGGTCCTATTTATTCATTCATTCAATCATATTTATTGAGCACTTACTGTGTGCAGAGCACTGTACTAAGCACTTGGGAAGTACAAGTTGGCAACATATAGAGACGGTCCCTACCCGACAGTGGGCTCACAGTCTAGAAGGGGGAGACAGAGAACAAAACAAAACATATTAACAAAATAAATATTTTGTTTCTATTGATTGATTGATAAATGGAACTGAGACCAGGGCCATTCAGTGGCTTAGCGAGGCAAAACAAGCACTCATCGTGGGCAGGGATGTGTCTGTTTATTGTTCTTTGGACTCAAGTGCTTAGTACAGTTCTCTGCACATGGTAGGTGCTCAATAAATATGATTGAATGAATGGATGAAGCAGGACTTTGGCTTCAATCCTGATGAAGCAGCGTGGCCTAGTGGAAAGAGCCCGGGCTTGGGAGTCAGAGGTTGTGGGTTCTAATCCTGGCTCCACCACTTGTCAGCTGTGTGACCTGGGGCAAGTCACTTCACTTCTCTGTGCCTCAGTTACCTCATCTGTAAAATGGGGATTAAGACTGTGAGCCCCCCGAGGGACAACCTGATCACCTTGTAACCTCCCCAGCGTTTAGAACAGTGCTTTGCACATAGTGATCGCTTAATAAATGCCATTATTTATTTTATTTTTATTTTTGATGACAAAGCAGCGGCACTTCTTGCCTCACAGCAGTCGTGACCCCAGCCCTTTGTCTGGGCATTTGTTCAACTCTGACTCAGAGGGTAGGGCTCCCTATTGAGTCACTAAAACCCTTTCCTGCAGCACCTGTGTTTTCTTTGGAGGTCTCCACTCCAAGGCCAAGTTGGCCTCCGCCCTAACTTATGAAATTGAGTGATGGGCATTTCATCTTGCTGAATGTCTTTTTCTTCCTGTATCTTGCTAGATATTTGACTGTACTTGAACACACTTCCCTCCTCTCTCCCATATCCACCTCTAGACTGTAAGCTCATTGCAGGCAGGGAATGTGTCTGTTTACTGTTATAGCGTACTCTCCCAACTGCTTAGTAAAGTGCCTTGACACAGTAAGTGCTCAATAAATATGACTGACTGACGGATTTTGATGCTACTAGTCAATGGAGTTGCGGTCGTTGAAATGGCCTATAAGTAGCTTCGCTAAGCAGGTCCAGGATGGGGTTATATTTAAAACCGAAATCAAAAAGTTAAGGGAAATAAGTGGAAGAGGAATGAGGGACATATCACTTGGTGAACCCATCAGTTTCTCATCTCAATGCAAAGGTTGTTCTATTGATTAACAAGTAAGGAAGTCCCTATTCCATAAATATAGAGTTGAAAGACTGCTCATTTTTATGAACTTATTTTGCCAAAAAGATCATTTTAACTTAAGGTAAGGTTTTCATTAGTTGGAGAATTTGGTAAGAAAATGATTTTCCAGGCAAACAACAGCTAAGTAAAATTAGGGCTTTTAATTATATACCTGGAACCATCTATTTTCCTGTGACTATCTGGACTGATTAGTGGACTGATAAGCTAAGTTTCCCAGTAGGTGTGTTCAGCGGAGAGTCATGAATTTTGGGGTTCTAGCCTACAATCCTAATATTGGGCTTCCATATAACCTGATAACCACAGAGGAAGAGTCGGAGAAGAGTCATCCCCATCTTCACTTCCTCGTCTTCCTATTTAGCAGAAGTATCAGTGCTTAGAACAGTGCTTGGCACACAGTAAGTGCTCCCTCTGCCCATCCGCCAAGCTAGCTCTCTTCCTCCCTTCAAGGCCCTACTGAGAGCTCACCTCCTCCAGGAGGCCTTCCCAGACTGAGCCCCTTCCTTCCTCTCTCCCTCGTCGCCCTCTCCATCCCCCCATCTTACCTCCTTCCCTTCCCCACAGCACCTATATATATGTATATATGTTTGTACATATTTATCACTCTATTTATTTTACTTGTACATATCTATTCTGTTTATTTTATTTGTTAGTATGTTTGGTTTTGTTCTCTGTCTCCCCCTTTTAGACTGTGAGCCCACTGTTGGGTAGGGACTGTCTCTATATGTTGCCAACTTGTACTTCCCAAGTGCTTAGTACAGTGCTCTGCACACAGTAAGTGCTCAATAAATACAATTGATTGATTGACAAATACCGTCATTATTATGAATGTGCTGTTGCTTGTTACTGTCACTTCTCTGTCTCATGAGCTCCTCCTCTGCCTCCCACTCTCTAACTGTGGGAGTCCCTCAAGGTTCAGTTCTGGGTCTACTTCTACTTTCCATCCATCCCCACTCCCTTGGAGACCTCTCGCACTCCCATGGCTTCAGTTACCAGCCCTATGCAGATGATTCCGAGGTCCCACCAACAGCTCAAACTTCACATGTCCAAAACAACTCTTTATCTTCCCACCCAAACCCTGAGGCACAGAGAAGTTAAGTGACTTGCCCAAAGTCACACAGCTGACAAGTGGCAGAGCTGGGATTTGAACCCATGACCTCTGACTCCAAAGCCCGGGCTCTTTCCATTGAGCCGTGGTGCTTCTCTGCTTCACTTCTTTTGTTTTGAATTCCCGGGTCTTATATCCTCTCACTTAAGCAATGCCGCTTATGAGAAAGGTAGCCCTTACCTCACTGGCTCTAGACGGAGTTGATTGTGGGCAGGAATTGTGTTTGTAGTATTGTACTCTCCCAAGTGCTTAGTACAGTGTTCTGCACACAGTAAGCACTCAATAAATATGATTGAATGACTGACAATGCACTTAAAGTCTAGTCCCTCTAAGCACTTGATACTCATTCTACCTTCACCACACATCTCTATACATCTCTTACACTATTTTGCTTCTCCCTACAAGTAATTTATTTTAATGTGTCTCCCCCACTAGACTGTAAATTCCTTCACGCCAGGGATTGTGACTGTCTATTCTTGTGTATTCTCCCAAGTGCTTAGTACAGTGCTTTGCACACCCTAAGTAGTCAATAAATACAACTGATTAATTGAGCCTTCCTCCACTCAATGTGGGGAAATTGATACCCTGCTCCTGACAGGAGGGAAACAAAATAAATATTTCTGTCTTGCCCCATAAAAGCCATCTGGTTGGACCAGTTAGGGTCTTGTTCTTGAAGTGCTTTGCAAGAGGAGCAGAACAGCAGTGTGATAATAATGATAATGATGGCATTTATTAAGCGCTTACTATGTGCAAAGCGCTGTTCTAAGTGCTGGGGAGGTTACAAGGTGATCAGGTTGTCCCATGGGGGGCTCACAGTCTTAATCCCCATTTTACAGATGAGGTAACTGAGGCACAGAGAAGTTAAGTGACTTGCCCAAAGTCACACAGCTGACAATTGCCGGAGTCGGGATTTGAACCCATGACCTTGGACTCCAAAGCCTGTGTTCTTTCCACTGAGCCACGCATGGTAGCAGTTGCATAGCTGCAGGGGAATGAAGAACTGGGCTGTCTCTTCCTTCATTCCTCTTTTGGGTTTTTTTTAATGGTATTTGTTAAGCACTTACTATGCGCCAGGCATTGTGCTAAGTGCTGAGGTAGTTACAAGCTAATCAGGCTAAACACGGTTGTTGTGCCAAATGGGGCTCATGGTATTAATCCTCATTTTAAGGATGAGGTAACTGAGGCCCAGAGAAGATAAATGACTTGCCCAAAGTTCCACAACAGACAAGTGGTGGAGCTGGAAATCATCATCATCATCAATCGTATTTATTGAGCGCTTACTGTGTGCAGAGCACTGTACTAAGCTCTTGGGAAGTACAAGTTGGCAGCATATAGAGACAGTCCCTAACCAACAGTGGGCTCACAGTCTAAAAGGGGGAGACAGAGAACAAAACCAAACGTACTAACAAAATAAAATAAATAGAATAGATATGTACAAGTAAAATAAATAAACAGAGTAATAAATATGACCCAGGTCCTTCCGGTAGAGGTACAGTGGGCTCTGCCCAGTTGCGAGGTTCAGATGATAGAGGAGACATTACTTATGGCAATTAAGGGGTATTCCACAACAGCTGATCGAGTCGCATAGACACCTAACCTGAAATGTGGACTCAAACTCAAATTTGAATTAACAGGAAGAACATGGTTCAGTCCCTAATCCAGGGACCTAAAATGAATTCTATCAACCAGTTGATGGAGCACAGTCAGGTTTCTTAGGGAAAATATTTACCATTTTTCTTGTTTTTTTTCCAAAAGGAGCTCCCAAACTCCATTTCAGTGGAGCTTGAAGGCCTGCTCTAACTTTTCTCTACAAATATCTGTGTTTACAGTTTGAAAATGTTGGCAGGTACAAGTGAATGAGCATGGCTCCTGAACAAACGGAGACCTTGAGGCTGGATTTCAGTCTCGAACCTGGCCAGAAAAACTCCCTCTTGAAACATTTGCCCAACCTCCTGGAGGTTATGCTAGTGGGGTAAGGTAAAAAGGAAAAGCTTTGTATTTTTCTCACCTGTCTCGGTTTAAAGTAGCATTTTAACTTCACATGCCCAAGATAATCCCTGCACTTTCACCCTCCAAATCTTCCTTCAATCTGTTCCTGTTGAGAATTTAGAATGCCCCTCGAATTTAACCACTGTTATGGTTAAACTATGCCCATATTGGTTCTCCAAGTAGGTCTAATATATTAAAAAACAAAACAAAAAAATTCAATATGTCATCCCTAAACAAAGTATACCATCTCCTTGTGCATTTACGACTTGGTAAACTCCTTTCTTTTCTGTAAACTCCATGCAAAAAGTTATTGTGTTTATCTACTCTATTGTATTCTTCCAAGTGCATAGTACAGTGCTTTGTACACAGTATGTGTTTAGTAAGTACCACTGATTGATTATGAGTTAGTTTGTCTAGAAATTGATTCAGACTATTTAAAAAGCAACACGTTTCGTGTGGAAAGGGGTGCAAGAATTTAAACTACAGAATCTCCCACTACCCAATGCAGTTTTAGAAGTTTACCTGTAAACGTTCAATGATGTGTGAAACGACTCTTGAGCAAGATTATTATCAGCTTCTATCAGGTACTATCAGCTTTTGAAAGTGAACGTCGGAAGATCTGGTAATGTGTTGAGGATCAATGCTTCAGTCTTTCTTGTACCTCTGCTCTCCTGAAGAGAAAGCAACTGTCAGACCTAGAGTGAAGAGATCATAGTTGCTGAGCAACAGTAACAATGCAAATATGATTCTGGCATTGACTTGGAGAAAAGAAAAGGAAAAAAAAAATAGGTTAGATTGTCCCTCACTCCACCTTTAAAATGATACCATGGACTGGAAAAATACACACAGCCAAGGGACTTGTGGCAGTAGAATTACTTCTGTGATGGCAACTCATCAGTCTTTAAAAAAAAACATAACTGGAATTCAGTGAGATCAACAGATGCTTGGCTCATTTTGAAAACTGTACAATTTTAAAGCCACATAGAAATAACACAACTTACATAGTATGTATTCATGCCCACATTTGCATATATGTGTGTGTGTGTATATATATGTGTGTGTGTGTGTGTGTGTTTATATATATATATATATATATATATATATATATATATGAAAAGAGAGAGAGAGAAAGGGCCTTAAAATATCTACTATTACATTTTGTCCCAGAAGGGTTACAAATATTTCTTCCCACCCTGTCCAACCTGCATATTATGCTGTACATACTGTAGCTACCATTGAAATGAATAGCATCCAAGTCCCTTGGCACCCTAAAGCACTAAAATATCAGTTAAAATTTAGACCTGGATACCTGGAAAAACAATGGATTAATGTCTAATTTATTATATTTGCCTTTCTTCTTATAACTGGACAACTGCTTGTATTCTCATAATTTGTGAATCATAGGTCTTATGAGTACTGGGTCTCAGAATGAGCTTCTGGAATCCTTATTATTACTTAGCAAATTTAAAGAACAGGGTGCATTGGACAAATCTCCATATGCAAACCCAAAGAAATATGGAAATTAAATGATCTAATGTAACAGAGGAACAAAATGAAATTATTTCTTGCAGTATTCTTTGTCTATCCTTAACCACCATCTTTGAGGAGCGTAAATTAAGTCGAAATGATTTATTTCAAAAACTAAATAGAGACACTGCTGCTTTTTTTTCATTTCTTTGTGTACCTTCACTTCTGGCACGCTCTCCTCGCTTCCCCTCCCCCTCCCCTTTACCCTCCCACCCACAAAGCACTATTTCAACAAGACCATGTGAATGTCTATAATTGCAAGAGAAAATGTTAATATACCGTGTACACAGTTCAACAGTTTCAAAGCTGCTCCACTGACTATACCTACCTGAAAGGAAACACACATATAGAAGCCCAAAACTCATAAAAATGCTAGTTAAGTGGGAAATTTGGTGAGGAAGCCATTAAAGCAGAAACAAAAAAGGAAGGAAAATCAAACAGTCCCATCTCCCAGCCTAATTCAAGCCAT
This sequence comes from Tachyglossus aculeatus, assembly GCF_015852505.1. Lineage (NCBI taxonomy): Eukaryota > Metazoa > Chordata > Mammalia > Monotremata > Tachyglossidae > Tachyglossus > Tachyglossus aculeatus. The sequence continues at coordinate 7,457,803 of NC_052077.1, read as the reverse complement.
TTAGAAGCTCTGTCCTTAATCCAAGGATTACTAGTGATACCATCTACTTCAGGTTGCAATGCAGGAAGAAAATGTCCCTCTTATTAAAAAAAAAGGAGTTTAAAGCCAAATAATTCAGGCTTGCATAAATCTTTAATAGGCTATGTCCTCCCAGGATTGGCTGGACTTTCTTTTCTCTTCCCAGGGGAAACACTATATGTCTTAGAAGAGAATAATAGTAACTCCATCTTGTGTGTTATACGATATCTTCAAGTAATCCCGAGGATTTTGGCTTTGTCTGCCATAAACAAAGGGCCACCCATACATAATGTGTCCGGGCTTTTCCAGACTCCTCACCTTAGCAGGTGACACCCACAAGATGGACGTGGAAGCCTAAGCCACTGGTAGCTGGGAGCAATTTAACTCCCAAGACATCTCAGAAAATGTGAAAACAAAAAGAAAATTCCCTCCTGGAAAGAACAAAGTGTGACTGGCACCCTGCCGTTGAGTCTGTTTGCTGGAACTCTGCTGAGGAGAAGGCTCAGGAGAGAGTCAAAAGATACCTTTCCTTAGGGTAGCTTTTATTTCCCTTCCATTTTTAACTAGTGAATGCCTTGCCCCAGATTCACTGAATTACGAGTCTGGGGTTGGCAGTTGGGGGCAGTGGAGCTCTTAGTGTTTGAGGGAAAACAGACTAACAAGTAAGCTATTTATCATCGGGAGGGGAAAACTCCCTCCATCTGAAGCTCATATCCACAGACCAACTATATTTTTACCAGGGCCAAGTCCGGTTTGGCTGTTCTTTTGTTCTTTAGCAATGCAAAATCTCCTGTTCCTTCTAAATGGGCATTGACTACCAAACCCAACACTGTCAAGGGTGTCATCTATTCCCTGGTGGCAAAAAGGCAGATGAGACTGGCTGTCTCAGGAATAGGCCTGCTAACTGATGATATGCTAAAACCTTGGCCCCGAAAAGCATTTGTCCACTGAGTCAGTTAATTTGTTAGTGGCAGTATGGAAACTGTGTGCAAGTGTATCTTTTTCCGGTGCCAAACTCTGTGAACTAAAGAACAGGAAATGGGCTTGATCTGTCCTTTATTAAGCAATACTGAGGCTAACCTTAATTATGCAATATACACACAAAGGCACACACACAAAAACCCCTCCCTCTAGGAAAAAAAACCTGCTGATTTGGGCTATGAGTGTTTATGTGCATGTACTTAAATTTGAAATCAATCAATCAATCAATCGTATTTATTGAACATTTACTGTGTGCAGAGCACTGTACTAAGCACTTGGGAAGTACAGGTTGGCAATATATAGAGACAGTCCCTAGCCAACAGTGGGCTCACAGTCTAAAAGGGGGAGACAGAGAACAAAACCAAACATACTAACAAAATAAAATAAATAGAATAGATATGTACAGGTAAAATAAATAAATACATAGAGTAATAAATATGTGCAAACATATATACATATATATAGGTGCTGTGGGGAAGGGAAGGAGGTAAGATGGGGGGATGGAGAAGGGGACGAGGGGGAGAGAGGGACGAAATCAAGACCAGTAAGGGACAAAGACCAGGACACTCCTCCCTCTCCTAAATTGAACAATTTTACCATAAAATATTTGAAAATGGTCTGAAAATAATAATAATAATAATGATTAGGGTACTTGTTAAGTACTTACTGTGTTTCAAACACTGTTCTAAGTGCTGGGGTAGGTACAAGGTAATCAGACTGGACACACAGCATGGCCTAGTAGATAGAGTATGGGCCTGGGTGTCAGAAGGTCACAGGTTTTAATCCTGGCTCTGCCACTTGTCTGCTGTGTGACCTTGGGCAAGTCACTTCAGTTCTCTGTGCCTCAATTACCTCATCTGTAAAATGGGGATTAAGACCGTGAGCCTGATGTGGAACAGGGACTGTGTCCAACCCGATATGCTTGTATCCACCCCAGCACCTAGGACAGTGCTTAGCACTTAATATTTATTTTACTTGTACATATTTACTATTCTGTTTATTTTGTTAATGATGTGCATATAGCTATAATTCTATTTGTTCTGACGATTTTGACACCTGCCTACATGTTTTCTTTTAGTTGTCTGTCTCCCCCTTCTAGACTGTGAGCCCGTTGTTGGGTAGGAACCATCTCTATATGTTGCCAACTTGTACTTCCCAAGCGCTTAGTGCAGTGCTCTGCACACAGTAAGTGCTCAATAAATATGATTGAATGAATGAATAATAAGTGCTAAACAAATACCACAGTTGTTGTTATTATTAACAACCCCCATTTTACGGATGAGGTAACTGAGGCACAGAGAAGTTAAGTGACTTGCTCAAGCTCACATAGCAGACATGTGGCAGAGCCAGGATGACATTTTAAACTTGCTGTATACACATTATTGTATTTTTTTCTCCCAAGGGCTTAGTACAGTGCTTGTCACACAGTAAGTGCTTAATAAATACTGTGAGCCCGTTGTTGGGCAGGGACTGTCTCTATATGTTGCCAACTTGTACTTCCCAAGCGCTTAGTACAGTGCTCTGCACACAGTAAGCACTCAATAAATACAATTGAATGAATGAATGAATGAAATACTACTGATTGAGTTTCTTCCTTACTCCTGACATAAAAATAAGAAAAAAAACATTGTTTCTTTTATATGGATCTATCCCTCTATCTAGGTATATTCAAGTAGCTATATATTCCAGTGCTTAGAACAGTGCTTTGCACATAGTCAGCGCTTAATAAATGCCATCATTATTATTATTAAGTGCTTAATAAAGTGACTCCCTATGAAAATATTCTTGATTCAAATTGTTTTTATTTCAAATTCCCAGGAGCAGCACTAGGATGAAGGGGAAAGAAGAGGCTTAGGAATGTCAAATATGAGACTTGAGCCCAGAGGTAAAATAAAAATCTGAGGCAGTGAACAGCTGTCTTGCAAAATGCAGTGGTCCTCTCCAGGTAACGCTAACGTTTGCAAGATACTAAAGTAAGAGGCACTGGAGTAGGAACTGAAGGAAAAAGATTATATTCTTCCAGAGGCAAAAAGAGAAAGATTCCTAGAAATGTTAAAGCTTTCTAATTGCAAGAATGAAGGCTATAGCTAGCACGAAGCAGAAAAGAAAAACATGACACTGTGAGTTTAAAATGAATCCAAGCAACCCTTAAACAACATTTTCATCAGTTCAGTAAGCACTAAAAGATGGCTCAAAGCTATTTCTGTGGGGGTCCAGAATCTAGTTGGTCCCAACTTCTGTCTCCTCTTTCTAGACTCATCAAAGCCAGAACCAATTATTTAATGATCCCCACTGAGTACTTGGAGTAGTTCACAAATTCAACCACCGGTTTCAGATAAAATCTGAACTGTGTGGGAATCTTCCAGTTGTGATCCAGAGGAGAATCACTTATTCAGATAAGTCAATGAGGATAGCATTTTCCATTCTTGGACTGCCTCAACTGGTCAATAATGATAATAATGGCATTTATTAAATGCTTACTATGTGCAAAGCACTGTTCTAAGCACCAGGGAGGTGATCAGGTTGTCCTACGTGGGGCTCACAGCCTTAATCCCCATTTTACAGATGAGGGAACTGAGGCACAGAGAAGTTAAGTGGCTTGCCCAAAGTCACACAGCTGACAAGTGGCAGAGCCGGGATTTGAACCCATGACCTCTGACTCCAAAGCCCGGGCTCTTTCCACTGAGCCATGCTTCTTCTCTTTTTCATAGCTTTTTCATAGGCCTAAGTGGAAACTTGAGATTCTGGAAACTTCTCATTCCTTAAATGTCAGTTGCTCTCAGAGTCCTGGACAATGAATGGGATGGAGATTGGGGGGTGATGTAGACCCCAATAGGCCCTCCTAGACTGTAAGCTCTTTGTGGGCAAGGGAAGGTGTCCACCAGCTCTGTTACATTGTGGTTCCCCAAACGATTAGCACTGTGCTTGGTTTACTGTAAGTACTCGATAAATACCATTGATTGATCATTTAGGCAATTTAAAGTAGAATAATAAAGTCATTCATTTTTAAAGGTAGGCCTTAACTTTCATAATTGACTAGAAGGAATATGGTCTTATTTACTGGGGACAGGATCAGGAAAAATGGCCACCCTGATTTTCCTCAGTCCTTCAAATTGTAAATATGCTGAGGTGATGCTATACACACTCAGGAGCTTTATTATTAACAATAATAATAATAATATAGCATTTGTTAAGCACTTACTATGCGAGGGGTAGAGACTAGATAATCAGGTTGGACATAGTCCAGGACACCAATCAATCAATCGTATTTATTGAGCGCTTACTGCGTGCAAAGCACTGTACTAAGCACTTGGGAAGTACAAGTTGGCAACATATAGAGACAGTCCCTCGGAGAACAAGCATTGAATCCCCATTTTACAGACAAGGAAACTGAACCACAGAGGAGCAAAGTGACTTTTCCAAGGTCACATAGCAGGCAAGTGATAGAGCCGCATTCCAAGTCTTTCCACTCCTAGATCTCCTGATTCCCAGACCCTGGCTCTTTCCACTAGGTCATGCCACAGAGAAGCAGGTGGCTCCTTTATAATAATAATGATGGCATTTGTTAAGCACTTGCTATGTGCCAAGCACTGTTCTAAGTGTTGGGGGGATACAAGGTAATGAGGTTGACCCACGTGGGGCACACAGTCTTAATCCACATTTTACAGATGAGGGAACTGGGGCACAGAGAAGTGAAGTGACTTGCCCAAACTCACACAACTGACAAGTGGCAGAGTCAGGATTAGAACCCATGACCTCTGACTCCCAAGCCCGGGCTCTTTCCACTGAGCCATGCTGCTTCTCTAGATGACTTAGCTTATCTTCAGCCATCAAGAGTGACTATCTTGTTAACCCGGGAAGATCTGTTCAAATTAGCCTTTTTTTTCATTAGGCCTCTATTGACTATAGGTTTTCCAGGCACATTAATAATGATGGTATTTGTTAAGTGCTTACTATGTGTAAAGTATTGTACTCAGTGCTGGGGTAGATACAAGTTAATCAGGTTGGTCACATTCCCTGTCCCACATGGAGCTGTGGGCAGGGATTGTCTCTATTTGTTGCTGAATTGTACTTTCCAAGCGCTTAGTACAGTGCTCTGCACATAGTAGGCACTCAATAAATACGATTGGATGAATGAATGAGTGAAATAGGAGGGAGATCAGATCCAAGGTTAGTAAATGCCCTACAAAACTGGCCCCTGTTTAACTGTCATTTATTTAATGACAAGTGTTTGAAGCTGGGGCCACAGTACCGAATGCACTGTATTGTAGATTTGAAATCATCATCATCATCATCAATTGTATTTATTGAGCGCTTACTGTGTGCAGAGCACTGTACTAAGCGCTTGGGAAGTACAAGTTGGCAACATAGAGAGACAGTCCCTACCCAATAGTGGGCTCACAGTCATGTAGAATGACTAAGAGGCATGGATTTCCCTCTAGTACTGTACATTTTAGCTGACAAATTCAGATAAACACAAAACTAGAGTAGTCTTTAACTTTTCCAAAAATAACACATAAATAAATAAATAATTGTATTTGTTATGCGCTTACTATGTGTGAAGCACTGTTCTAAGCTCTGGGGGAGATACAGTGTGATCAGGTTGTCCCACGAGGGACTCACAGTCTTAATCTCTGTTTTACAGATGAGGTAACTGAGGCCCAGAGAAGTTGTGACTTTCTCAAAGTCACACAGCTGACAAGCAGCAGAGCCAGAATTGGAACCCATGACCTCTGACTCCCAAGCCCGTGCTCCTTCCACTGAGCAACGTATCATTGTTATTTCTTACCTTAACTTCCCCGAAGTATCATTCGTAATGAAATACTGAAAATATTTTTGAACTCAATAACACTGTTTTCCCATGAAATTCAATTTATACCCATATTTGTTTGCTATCACTTCTAGGTTATTGGTGAAGTTGGGAAGTTGAGAAGCAGGGTGGCTCAGTGGAAAGAGCCTGGGCTTTGGAGTCAGAGGTCATGGGTTCAAATCCCTGCTCTGCCAATTGTCAGCTGTGTGACTTTGGGCAAGTCACTTCACTTCTCTGGGCCTCAGTTCCCTCATCTGTAAAATGGGGATTAAGGCTGTGAGCCCCACGTGGGACAACCTGATCATCTTGTATCCCCCCAGCGCTTAGAACAGTGCTTTGCACATAGTAAGCGCTTAACAAATACCATCATCATTATTATTATTATCTACAAGATAAGGTTTTTACAGTATCAGTATTTTCAATGAGCAATAAAATGTTGCTCTGAAAAAATGCACTGGTTAATCTGCTTTTAGAATTTTATATTTCAAAACTGCTTAAGAATTCATACACAGCCATAATATTCTCAAGAGGAGTTGATTAGAGGCAGATTGGTGTAATAATAATAGCAGCAATGATAATAATGGTACTTGTTAAGCAGTTACTATGTGCCAAGCTCCCTCTCAGGATCACACCTGGAGAGTTTCCAGCCCTCTACCAGTCTTGACTATGGGAGGGAGAGTCAAACAGAGGCCTATCCATTCCATCTGTAGCTTGGGCAGTGGCTAGCGAGTGGAAGGCAATCTGCTACAAGTCAAAACACACCTGTGCTGGGGAACAGCAGCATGGGAGAGAGTCAAGGGCGGAGACTCAAGTTTACTCAAGGCGGCGGCAATGGGAAGCCACTTCCATATTTTTGCCAAGAAAATTCCATGGATACGCTATCAGAACTACTGCAGTTGGAGGGGGAGCATTCTGGGAGAGATGAATCCGTGGAGTTGCTATGGGTCGGAGATGATTCAATAGCATAAGACTAGACAGTGTGTCAAGCACTTTTTAAGTACTTACTATGTGCCAAACGTTGTTCTAAGTGCTGGAGTAGATTCAAATCAATCAGGTTGGAAACAGTCTCTGCCCCGCATGAGGCTCACACTCATAATCCCCATTTTACAGATGAGGTAACTGAGGCCCAGAGAAGTCAAGTGATTTGCCCAGGGTCATGCAACAGAAATAAGGTGGAGCCGGGATTAGAACCCAGGTCCTTCTGACTCCAAGGCCCGTGTTCTATCCACTAAGCCACGCTGCTTGTCCCACTGTCCACACCCTCATACCCACATACTCATACAAATATGAGCATTGAGAAGCAGTATGCCTCAGTGGAAAGAGCCTGGGCTTTGGAGTCACAGTTCGTGGGCTCAAATCCCAGCTCCGACAATTGTCAGCTGTGTGACTTTGGGCAAGTCACTTAACTTCTCTGGGCCTCAGTTCCCTCATTTGTAAAATGGGGATGAAGACTGTGAGCCCCCGTGGGACAACGTGATCACTTTGTAACCTCCCCAGCACTTAGAACAGTGCTTTGCACATAGTAAGTGCTTAATAAATGCCATTATTATTATTATTATTATTATACAAGGAAGGGTGTGACCCATTCATGTATGGAACTCCCACAGAAGCAGTGTGGTTTAGTGGCTAGTGCATGGGCTTGGAGTCAGAAGGTCATGGGTTCTAATACTTGTTCTGCCACATGTCTGCTGTGTGAACTTGGGCAAATCACTTCATTGGGCCTCAGTTACTTCATCTGGAAAATGGGGATTAAAACTGTGAGCCCCATGTGGAACAGGAAGTGTCTACCTTGTACCTAACCTGCATTTCCCATCACTGTAGACGGCACTACCATCCTTCCCGTCGCACAAGCCCGCAACCTTGGTGTCATCCTCGACTCTGCCCTCTCGTTCACCCCTCACATCCAATCTATCACCAAAACCTGCTGGTCTCACCTCCGCAATATCGCCAAGATCCGCCCTTTCCTCGCCATCCAAACCACTACCTTGTTGGTTCAATCTCTCATTCTATTCCAACTGGATTACTGCATCAGCCTCCTCTCTGATCTCCCATCCTCCTGTCTCTCCCCACTTCAGTCTATACTTCATACTGCTGCCCGGATCATCTTTGTGCAGAAATGCTCTAGGCATGTTACTCCCCTCCTAAAAAATCTCCAATGGCTACCAATCACTCTGTGCATCAGGCAGAAACTCCTCACCCTCGGCTTAAATGCTGTCCATCACCTCGCCCCCTCCTATCTCACCTCCCTTCTCTCCTTCTACAGCCCAGTCCGCACCCACCGCTCCTCTGCCGCTAATCTCCTCACCGTGCCTTGTTCTCACCTGTCCCGCCATCGACCCCTGGCCCACATCATCCCCCGGGCCTGGAATGCCCTCCCTCCCAACATCCTCCAAGCTAGCTCTCTTCCTCCCTTCAAGGCCCTACTGAGAGCTCACCTCCTCCAGGAGGCCTTCCCAGACTGAGCCCCTTCCTTCCTCTTCCCCTCGTCCCCCTCTCCTTCCCCCCATCTTACCTCCTTCCCTTCCCCACAGCCTGTATATATGTATATATGTTTGTACATATTTATTACTCTATTTATCTTGTACATATCTATTCTACTTATTTTATTTTGTTAGTATGTTTGGTTTTGTTCTCTGTCTCCCCCTTCTAGACTGTGAGCCCACTGTTGGGTAGGGACTGTCTCTATATGTTGCCAACTTGTACTTCCCAAGCGCTTAGTACAGTGCTCTGCACACAGTAAGCACTCAATAAATACAATTGATTGATTGATTGACCCCCCTTTTTCCTCTCCCCCTCCCCCCACCCTACCCTACCTCCTACCCCTCCCCGCATCTGTATATATAGTTGTACAGATTTATTACTCTATTTGTTTTACTTGCACATATTTACTATTCTATTTATTTTGTCAATGATGTGCATCTAGCTTTACTTCTATTTGTTCTGATGACTTGACACCTGACCACGTGTTTTGTTTTGTTGTCTGTCTCCCCCTTCTAGACTGTAAGCCTGTTGTTGGGTAGGGACCATCTCTATATGTTGCCAACTTATACTTTCAAGCACTTAGTACAGTGCTCTGCACACAGTAAGTGCTCAATAAATACAAATGAATGAATGAATGAATTTAGAACAGTACTTGGTACACAGTAAGCACTTCACAAGTACCATAATAATAATAATAATCCCCGAAGAACCAGTAGAAACAAAGCAAACTCAAACTCACAACTGCACTCTCCTTCCTTCCCCAACTGCAGCATTTTTGTCCAGTGCCTTTCCCGGGTTTCTGGAGGGTGTGGTGAGGAATCTGGAAGTTGGAAGAGAGAAAGAAGAGGAGAGTTGATGGGTTTTCTCCCTTTGATTCTCGAAGACATCATCTACATTGTAAGATCCTTGTAGGTAGAGATTGTGTCTATCTACTCTATTTTATCTTTCAAGGGCTTAATACATCATCATCATCATCAATCATATTTATTGAGTGTTTACTGTGTGCAGAGCACTGTACTAAGCGCTTTGGAAGTACAAATTGGCAACATATAGAGACAGTCCCTACCCAACAGTGGGCTCACAGTCTAAAAGGGGGAGACAGAGAACAAAACCAAACATACTAACAAAATAAAATAAATAGAATAGATGTGTACAAATAAAATAAATAAATAGAGTAAAAAAATATGTACAAACATATATACATGGTGATCTTAGTCCCACGCCTAACCGGGCGGCCTTCGACAGTAAGGCAGTCGAATGAGGACGCTTAACATAGTAGCAAGTGCGTAACTTGCTACAGTGCTTAACACGCAGCAAGTGCGTAACTCGTGTCGTGGTTTTAAAGAGATGTCTTGCCATTTTTTTTTTTTGATGGTTTTGACGTGCTTACTCTGACCAGGCACTGTAATACTAATAATAACGATGGTATTTGTTAAGCGCTTACTATGTGCAAAGCACTGTGGGTAGATACCAGGTGATCAGGTTGTCCCACGTTCGTTCATTCCTTCAATCGTATTTACTGAGCGCTTACTGTGTGCAGAGCACTGGACTAAGCGCTTGGGAAGTCCAAGTTGGCAACATCTAGAGACGGTCCCGACCCAACAGCAGGCTCACAGTCTTAAGGACTTCAGCCTCTGTTACAGTTATCTCAAACCCCGCGGGCCAAACATCTTGAATTCAGCAAATATGTGCTGCTTCATGGAGCTGAAGCAACTATGTACAGACCTCTGTACATAGTGAGCGCTCAATAAATACCATTGATTGATTGATTAATCCCCATCATTTGACTCATATCATTGTCTCACCCATTTTCAGTCAAAGGTGGACTTGATGTTATATCCAGAGGATTTGATTTCTTCCCAGCTATGGCCCAATCACTGAAGCAGTACTGAACTAGTCTTCAGTTATTGGATGGCACACAATCTGGATAGCATATGGTTTTTATACTGTTTTGTGATGCTTTAAATTCATGTAGGGTTTTTAAATGGTATTTATTAAGTGCTTATTGTGTGCCAGGCACTGTACTAAGTGCTAGGGTAGGTACAAGCTAATTGGGTTGGACACAGTCCCTGTCCCACATAGGGCTCACAGTCTTACTACCCATTTACATATGAGGTAGCTAAGGCCCAGAGAACTGAATGACTTGCTCAAGGTCACACAGCAGACAGCTTTAACAAAACCATTTGTTCAGGGTATACAGTTCTTTCCACAATTTCTTAAAACCTGTGGAGTGGTATTTAATGGAAATGAAAGATTATTTTTGCTCCCAACTAGGCTTAACCCATGAATTGAAAACCTAGAATTGTTTTGAGGGTCTCAAGTTTTCCCCTACCCTTTACCTGTCCCCTCTGCAAAAAATAAGCCAGACATCTGGGTTTCCCGCCTGCCTCGGTTCCAGGGGTGCATTCTGTGGCGTTTGGAATGCATGGACAGTGCTTTTGAAATTCTCTGCTTCAGCAGGCACTTGTGTCAACAAGCTGGTCTATGAAGTGGCAGTGGATGCTTCTGACAGATTAAACATTCACTTCAGTCTTCAGAAACTCAAGGAATGTCTACTTTTGTCCAGGACAAACACATCACCATTTTCTTGGGATTCTGTACCCATTTCACTGAAAACAGGGACAGTACTCTGAGCATAAAGGCTTCTGTGTCCTCTAGACTGTAAGCTCCTTGAGAGCAGGGAACCTGTCTAGCAACTCTGTTGTACTGGACTCTCCCAACTGTTCGTACAGTACTCTGCACACTGGAAATGCTCAGTAAATACCAATGTATGTACAAAGGTAGACTACAATTTTTGAAGAAGATACTTCACTAACAGGAAATGCAGCCTGGCTGAACAATGCAAAATAATTAATAATAATACTAGTGATGGTATTTGTTAAGCACTTACTATGTGCAAAGCACTGTTCTAAGTGCTGGGGAGGCTACAAGGTGATCAGGTTGTCCCAGAGGGGGCTCACAGCCTTAATCCCCATTTTACACATGAGGTAACTGAGGCACAGAGAAGTGAAGTGACTTGTCCGAAGTCACACAGCTGACAGTTGGTGGAGCTGCGATTTGAACTCATGACCTCTGACTCCAAAGCCTGTGCTCTTTTCCCTGAACCATGCTGCTTCTCAATTAATGGTCCAAGTAAAACTTAGTTCTTTGCGCAGTAATACAGAGTTATTTTGTTGTAGGAGCATGGCCTAGGAGAAACAGCATAGGCCTGGGAATCAGAAGGACCTGGGTTCTAATCCCAGATTTGTCATTTGTCTGCTATGTGACCATGGGGAAGTCACTTACCTTCTCCGTGCCTCATCTGTAAAATGGGGATTCAGACTGTGAACCCGGTTACCTTGTAACTAACCCAGCCTTTAGTACAGTGTCTGGCATACAGTAAGCACTTAATACCATAAAAAGACAAAAGTAATTGATAACATCATTAGGGGACTAAAACTCTGCTCAGCTAACCATTTAGCTTCACACGATTATAATTAATTCTGGAGATCTTAAACCAGTACAAAGATACCAAATGAGTCAAACTGATACTTAAATAATTTTCTTAACTGATTTTCAAATATTTTTAGTTCATTTTCAAAACTTGCTTCACATATGAGCACATACTAGAGTGTGCTCTAACTAGATAACAATTATGTCAGCCCAAGATATGACCCCAATTAATGAACTTGACAGTTCTTGCAACAAGTAGGGTAAAAGTGAACACATTCATTCCTAAGTGGCACTTCTGGAAAGTGTGGACTCATTATGCAAAGCAGGCTGATTAGTCTGTCCTAAAAAACTGACTGCAAAAGGGGGTCAAATGCAATTCAGAGAAGACTGCCTGTCAATTTACTGAGACAAGAGGAAACAAAATACCAAAGGATTCAGAGAGAGTGTGCTTAAATACCCATTCTGCAAAGACATTTTGAAATATAAAAGAAACAAGTGAAACCAAAATGAGAATTAAATACAATCCTCAAATAGTCGCCCTCATGATCTTTTTGCATGATTTCTCGAAGCAGATTTGAAGTAGGTCAAAGGATTTCTGAGCTTTATTTTTAATATCCTAGTAAGGTGTGAAACTTCCTACCTCACATACATAATATTTCTATCAGAGCCACTGCATACGTTACAGCCCCGGGTATGCGTTATACCCTGACTTCAGTTAGAGAAGTTTGCTGCATTTCAGCACCTTCATGGCCCAGGCTGGGGAGTCCGCAATTAAAGTGTTAACCCGATTCATTAGTGTAGAAAATATTCAGTTTCCCATCTAGGAGGAGACAGGCTCTGTCATCCCTTTAATAGAACTCTGCTGGAAATCAAACACAATTTTTATTCCAGGGAATGATTACTGTGTCTTGTTTAATTCTCGCCTAACAAATGTCAGCACTAATATATTACAGATTATTCAGTCAATTTGATGGTTCCAGGTGAAAGAAAAGAACACAAATCTCTTCTTTTAGTGTAAAAAGGGTCAGCGAGATGACTTCCACTGCAGGAGTTGAGATGAGGCTTGACATGAATCAATCAAGCGGGCTCAATTTTACAGTTATAGCACCTAATGCCTAAACATGAGCGAATGGGTGGAAATTAGCACCCGATTATGAGCATACATGATCTTCCCCTGGAAGACAATAATATTGGCATTAAGCTTCTCAAGAGGGAAGATGCTGCTGGTTTTTAATATGTCTTAAATTATGTCAGGAAAAACACTGGAACATCACACAAAAGCCACAGTCAGTGTATATTGCCATCTCATAAAGCTGGAGATCTTTACAACAATATTGACATAGGAGCAGGCAAGCAAATGTCAGCCAATATAACATATGAAATACTTAACGTAACCAATTTTCAGCTGTCAATCAGCAGGGAATAATGACTGATGCAGGGAATCAATACACCACAATTGAATTCCAGCTCACAAACTTGTTTCGTTCTGCGCTATAAAAGACTGTCAAATGTCACACCCCAAGAGATGCAACAGGATTCCAAAGATTTATTTATTTCAAGCGCTGAAGTCTATTAGCAATAGTGCCCCTTGTGCTATTGGAAAAAGAGCTTCGATGACATTAAATTTTCAGAAATGACAACTCCTCATTTCTCTGGATAGTTAATGATACCCCATTCTACTCTTTCACTCCTTTATTATCATTTCTTACGTATGTGAAGAAGTAAACAATTGTCCTCAACTAATTCTGGGGTTTTCCAAAAGCAAATATTTGACCAAATTTATTACATCATTTACACCTAGTGGAAAGGATTTCAAACAAATCATTTTACACATTTTGTATAAAATTAGCACGGTATAACCAATAGTGTAAGCCTTTACCTTAAAAGATGCTCACTGTGGGTGAGAGTATGTCGTATAAGTAGAAAATAGAGAAATACATGACATTATCAATCGTTACTAGAGAAACTGAGAACACTGCATTTTCTCTAGTAAAAGAAAAAAAATAGGCTCAAGCAGCAGAAGCAGGGCCTTTATAACATCATTAAACCCCAAAAGAATGAGGGAATACATTGTATTCCTGAAAAATAGTTCTGAGAGTGATCTCTGGAACTGCTTGAATGTTCATAGACTTGTAAAGGAAAAAAAAAAGAAAGGTATGTAAAACATAAAAAAAAACCCTATGACAGATTAATGTGGCCCAGAAGACGCTTTTTTCACAAATGGAAATAGCATGAAGTAAACTGCTGTCTTACGGTTCCCCAAGTATTTTGCTTACAGACCCTTTTCTTTTCCATTTTTTCTTGGTATTCAACATTTAGTTTCAGATTTACCAAGCTTCCAACCTGATAATGTAAACAGGAACCATCATGGAAAAAAGCAAAGCTGTGGGTGACTCCTTTGTACAGAGATGTGAGAATCACAGCTTGGAGCCCTTCCAAGTCCTCCCACTCGCCCCTGCCCCAGCTAGAACATAGGGATCCCCAGTGAACTCAGCCCTTACATCAATCAATCAATCGTATTTACTGAGCGCTTACTGTGTGCAGAGCACTGTACTAAGCGCTTGGGAAGAACAAGTTGGCAACATATAGAGACAATCCCTACCCAACAGTGGGCTCACAGTCTTACATCCTCTGCACAGAGCCATAAAACAGTGTTACTACTGAACATGAGACATCACTACTCTGTGGTAAAGCCTTGCCTTTCCTCCTCCCTGGACCAAGCCTTAGCTCTGGCTATTTTCTAGGCTGCATGGTTCAGTCAGTCAGCCCATCATATTTATTGAGTGCTTACTGTGTACAGAGCACTGTACTAAGTGCTTGGGAGAGTACAATACAACAATAGTCTCCCAAGCACTTAGTATGGAGCTTCGCAAACAGTACACACTCAATAAATACAATTGAATGAATTCCCTGCCCACAAGGCACTTACAGCCTAGAGGGGGAGACTGACATTAATATAAATCAATTATGGATATGTATATAAATACTGTGGGGCTAGGAGGGGTGGATGAATAAAGGGAGCAAGTTAGGGCGACGCAGAAGGGAGTGGGAGAAGAGGAAAGGAGGGCTTAGTCGGGGAAGGCCTCTTGGAGGAGATGTGCCTTCAATAATCAATCAATCAATCAATCATATTTATTGAGTGCTTACTATGTGCAGAGCACTGTACTAAGCGCTTGGGAAGTACAAATTGGCATCACATAGAGACAGTCCCTACCCAACAGTGGGCTCACAGTCTAAAAGGGGGAGACAGAGAACAGAACCAAACATACCAACAAAATAAAATAAGTAGGATAGAAATGTACAAGTAAAATAAATTAATAAATAGAGTAATAAATATGTACAACCATATATACATATATACAGGTGCTGTGGGGAAGGGAAGGAGGTAAGACGGGGGGATGGAGAGGGGGACGAGGGGGAGAGGAAAGAAGGGGCTCAGTCTGGGAAGGCCTCCTGGAGGAGGTGAGCTCTCAGCAGGGCCTTGAAGGGAGGAAGAGAGCTAGCTTGGCGGATGGGCAGAGGGAGGGCATTCCAGGCCCGGGGGATGACGTGGGCCGGGGGTCGATGGCGGGACAGGCGAGAGCGAGGTACAGTGAGGAGATTAGTGGTGGGCTTTCAATAAGGCTTTGAAGCCGGGGAAAGTAATTGTCTGTCGGATATGAGGAAGGAGGGTGTTTCAGGCCAGAGACAGGACGTGGGCGAGAGGTCGGCGGGGAGATGGATGAGGTGAAGGTACAGTGAGAAGGTTGGCATTAGAGGAGAAAGGTGTACGGGCTGGGTTGTAGTTGTAAGTCTGGTTGTTGTACTTGTAGGTCTGGTTGTAGGTGTAGGTCCAAATTGCCACAGGACACAGTCCACTTAGGTTGAAGGTGAGGGGATTAAGGGTGGTCGAGACCTCTTTCTTAGCTTCTTTCCTATACCTTCTCTGTTGTTCGAAGAATTGGAGTGACATATCAAATGATCGATCAATCATATTTTTTGAGCACGGTATTAAGAGCTTGGGGGAGTGGAATATAACAGAGGTAGTAGATACGCTTCCTGCCCACGGTGAGCTTACAGTCTAGAGGGGGAGACAGACATCGATATAAGTATATTACGGATTTGTACATAAATGCTGTGGGATTGAAGGAGGGGTGAATGAAGGGTACAAATCTAAGTTCAAGGGTGACTTAGAAGGGAGACATATTAACAAAAAAATTAAATATCAAGGGCTGTTGGGCAGGAATGAAACTATGGGTCAAATCCATGCACTCCACTGTGTAGTGCCTTCATGTTGGGGGAAGTTGACTCATAAACTAACTTGGACAATCTTTTTCAACGAATGAATAACAGAGGAGCCTATCTGGTTGAACGAACTTATTAAATCTAGCAGAGACTGCCACTGGGCAGTGGTGCTATAGTCTTCATTTGCTCTCCACTGAAAATGATAACACTGACCTGCAAAACTTGAGATTGGAAAGCCAATCACATGTCATCTAATTTCAACCACAGAAGCGGCTCTGCCCTCTTGGTGACTTTACGAGGGAATAAGACTACAGGTCACAAGAGCTTCCTTATTTCCCACCTGTAGCTTCTAACAATATTTTATTAAGGGTTTTCCCATCTTTTCTCTATGACCTCCCTGAGACAAAATCCTAACAGCTGTTGCAAGGCCCTCACTGAAATGGAATTAACATAGATAAATGATTCTGAAATAAAATAGCATTCATCAATGCTATATTTTGGCTGGTTACTAATATTTTTACAGAGCTAGTAAGATAATCATGATTCATCATTATGTCAACAGAAAAGGGGCCTTTAATAGGGTTAAACATTTAATGCGCTATGTTTGTTTCTTAGAGGTTCATACTGAGCTATTTTTGTTTGAAGGTTTTAGTGCTAATTCACAGAACATACATTTTGGATGGAAGTCCACAACATTTCTTCAGGAAATATTGTTTCTTTCTGTCCAGTTCAGCCTGTTTCTTCATTTCTTACTCCTCAAATATCCCTGTTGCATTAAAATCTTCTGGAAAATCCTTGAGAATCACACTTATTTTAATATATATCATTGTTTCCCAAAGGGTATTTTCCCCCCATTTTTAAGAATAATTTGAGTTGAGATGTATCCTTATTGACGGTGTTGGGAGATATAATAAAATAATCTTTATAAAGCACTTTAAGACCATCAGAGGACTCGTGCTTAGCATCGGATGTAATTTCTGTATCCACTTCACACATAGACACACTTAAATCAGCTCAATTTAAACACAACAACACCAGGTCAATTTATCCAGGTCTGCAATGGTCTTGAAATTAGAGATGACATATGATTTTAATTCAGAATGCCTGCTTTTCAAAATGTAAGTAGAAAATTACATTTTCTAATTTTAACCTGATGTCAACGTCTTTCTCCCAAGGATCTCTAAGAGTTTTCCAGACATTATCTCATTCATCATTTGTCAGTTTCACAAACTATGTATCCAAGGGGCACTGTCTTAAAATCCCTGGACCTTCAGGTTAACTTCTGAGCTGGTTGATTCAAGCCAGTCAGTCAATGAATGGTTTTTTAACAAAAGCACCTACTCAGAGCAAGCCACTGTACTAAGGGTTTGGGGAAGTTCATCTGAACTTCAAACCTGGAAGCACTGTGGCCTAGTCAGTCAGCCAGTTGTATTTACTGAGTGCTTACTGTGTGCAGAGCACTGAACTAAGTTCTGGGGAGAGTACAATGTAACATAACAGACAGATTCCCTTCCCACAATGAGCATACAGTCTACAGGGAGAGTTTAGTGGAGAGCAAGCACGGGCCTGGGAGACAGGTAACCTGGATCCTAATCCTGGCTCTGCCACTTGCTGACTGTGTGACCTTGGACAAGTCACGTACCTTCCTCTGTGTCTCATTCTCCTCATCTGCAAAATGGAGATTAAATACCTGTTTCTATCTCTCTCAGACTGTAGGACAGAGACCGTTTGAACTGATTATCCTTTCTCTACTACTCCAGTACTTTAGTGGAGTGTTTGGCACACAGTAAGTGCTTTATTAATCCACAGTCCTTGCTATTACTATCTTTAAAAGTTTACACTTAAAGGAGCATTATGAACAAATGCTTTTTTCCTTCAGATGCTGCGACTTCTTTGGTGGTTCTCCTCCTGTCTCTCTGGCTGCTCATTCTGTCTTTCTTGCAAGCTCCTTCTTTGCCTTCCACCCCCTAACTGAGAAGTGTCCCTCAAAGTTCACTTCTCGATCCCCTTCTATTCTCTATCTACACCCACTCCCTTGGAGATCTCATTCGCTTACATGCCTTCAAGTATCACCTCCATGCAGATGACACCCAAATCTGTATCTCCAGCCCTGATCTCTCTCCCTCTCTGCAGGCTCACAATTCCTCCTGCCTTCAAGACATCCCTACTTGAATGTCCTGCCATAACCTTAACCATGATCACAGGGCAGACAAGTGGGAGAGCCGGGAGTAGAACTTTCTCTTTCTACTAGGCCACACTGTTTCCCAAATATGCATAGAAATAGTCACAACTATTGGAATCAGAATTAACAACTTAATGTTCAGCTGATATAAATACATACATAGATGGCAAAAAGAAGTAAATATATAATGGTTAAGAGGGGCCTTCCTTATCAACCTTCTCTGCACCTTGGCTTTTTTAGGTTCAGTCTTCTTTTTATGACATTAACTCCCTCAGACCTCAACTTTCTTTCTTTCTCTAAAGCTCCTGGAGGAATGTGGCCAGCAAACAAAGCCAAACATAATCAAAGGGGAAATATGCACTTTGGTTTCAAGTAAGAAATCATTCAGTCAGTCATATTCATTGAACACTTACTGTGTGCAGAGCACTGTATGAAATGCTTGGGAGAGTACAATATACAATATAGCAGACACATTCAGTGCTCACAACAAGTTTATAGTTATGCCTTCCCAGAGTTTCATTGCATTGCATTCCTGGAAGTTCATCTATTGTGTCCATAAGCTAAAATCCTGCTCTTGTCTGGTGTGTAGAGGTCATCCGTAAGTTAACCAGCAGATCCAAACCACCTCTGAACATTTTACTGAGATGGGGAGGGAGGTAAATCTAATGTAATAATAATTATTATTATGGTATTTGTTAAGTGCTTATTATATTCCAGGTACTGTCCTAAGCGCTGGGGTGGATACAAGCAAATCAGGTTGGACACAGTCCCTGTCCCACATGGGGCCCACGAGTCTCAATCCCCATTTTATGGGTGAGGTAATTGAGGCACAGAGAAATGAAGTGACTTGCCCAAGGTCACAGAGCAGACGAGTGGTGGGGTTGTCCCAATTGGATATGATTCAGTTGAGAAAAGGACTATTGGGTCTTGACTAGACTTGGTTTATCCCTGGCCTAGAGGGCCCTTAGCATCACCTCAGTGCTTTGGCATGCCACAGGGCTGGGATCTGGTCCTCAGTGCCAAATACATGAAGGACCATGGAGCATTCATTCCTTCTTTTTTGATTGCTGACCTTTTCTTTAAAGTTTTGAGTTTTTCTATGGGCTGGGATTTTCTCTTAGATCATAAACTCCCAGAGGGCAAGCATACCCTCCTCTCAAATGCTTACTATAATGCTCCACACAAAATACGCACTCAAATTCTTGTTTGACTGTTTAGTACTTTGTTGGTTATTTCTAACGTTAAAAAATCAGTTTTGTTGCTGAGAAAATAATGTCCTTCCTTGACTAAACCCAACTAATTACTGCCCAAGGCAGAGCATTATCCTTGGTCAGAGAGTTGGAACTACCTTAGTACCAACCACGACCATCTCACTGTTCGATGTCTTCCACTCTTGCTGGGAACACATTTCAATGGCACTGCTCTAATGTGTTCACCCAGCTTATTTCCACGGATCACAAGACTTTATCCTACCTCAATTCCCAAACCCCCCAAAGATTGTTAAAAAAAAAAAAATCCAAACCAGGATAGAAGATGAAAGTGTCTTCTGGCACTTGATTTTCACTTCGCCCTCAGCCCCACAGCACTTATGTACATATCCCTAATTTATTTATTCAATTAATGTCTATCTCCCCCTCTAGACTGTGAGCTGGGAATGTGTCTATCAACTCTGTTGTATTGAACTCTCTCAAACACTTAGTTCAGTGCTCTATATGCAGTAAGCCTCAGTAAGTACCAAAGACTGATTGATAGAAGACATGATTTCCAAGATGATGGGGAATATTTTGTAGTACAGAAACTTATCTGCATTGATTTTATTCTGTTATGAACCTAACAAGGACATGGTTAATAACAGAATAAAATCAATGCAGATAAGTTTGTGTACTACAAAATATTCCATGTCCTTCACCATGTCCTTGTTAGGTTCCTGTTATCCTACTAGAGTGTAAACTTCTTAAGGACGTCAATCATGTCTATCAACTCTATTTTATTGTACTCCCCCAAGTACTTAGTACCATATTCTGCACACAGTAAGCAGTCAGGGAATGCCAATCACTAATTTGGCTGATTTTAAAGCTGAGAAACTTGACTCAAGTAACCGCAAAGGAACAGGGAAAATTAGTGAAAATATTAAAGGGCTAAACCACATATTTTTACTCTATACTAAACTCTCTCTCTCTCTCCTTGGACACCACACCAGTAAACACGTCATGATCAATGACAATCGCTGAAGTGACAAAAGCATGGCCATTCATCTGGTTAATTTCATAAAGCAAAACTAAAAATGTATGCCTAGTTGCACGATAAATTACTTGGAAGTTAAAAATCTAAGCTATTTTCAATTTGAACTTTCACATATACTTTATTAGTCTCAAAATGGATTCTTCATGCTAGTGGACAGTAAAGAAAAGGAAATGAATCTTTTTCATAGACATGCATGCTAATACATCACTACCCAAGAATTTTCCAACACCAACATTCTTGGTCATCTGAGACCAAAAAAATGTAGATAAAGTTAATCCCAAATAGGTTTCGTGTTTTTTAACCAAATCCCATACTAAAGCAAAAAAAAAAAACTTCTTAAAATAATTTTCAAAAAATGCATCCTCATAACATTGTCCTTCAGATTCAGTGAAGAAAATCTGCTTATTTATAATATTAACAGTGGCTCTGTAGAAAGACCTTATTCAAAGCAGCAGGGTTTTCCATTAAAACAATCAGAAGACTGGGCTAACCTGTGATATAACCCTGACAAATTGCATCATTACCTTCTTTGCTGTAAAGGGCTTTGATCTCCAACATTTGTACAAATGTGGCCTGGTACAGAAAAGGTATGTTGTAATGTGTAGAGCATGGACCTCAGAGTCAGAAAGACTTGGGTTCTAATCCTGACTCTGCCACCTGTCTGCTGTGTGACCTTGAGCAAGTCAATTAACTTCTCTGTGCCTCAGTTCCCTCATCTATAAATTGGGAATTACAGCTGCAAAGCCCGTGTGGGATAGGGACTGCGTCCAACCTGATTAGCTCTTATCTATCCCAGTGCTTAGTTCAATCATCAAAATCTCAGGATTTATTCAATTGTATTTATTGAGCACTTACTGTGTGCAGTACATAGTAAGCACTGAACAAATACCTTTTAAAAAAAACAATCTAAGCAGAAACATAACTATCTTTGTGGATGTAAGCATTGAGTATACACAATTTAAGTCCCAATTACTACTTAATAGAAGTTTCCTGCCCCCTAAAAACTTATAGTTAAAATAATAGCACCATCTGTGATTTATACAGCACTAAACAAAAATAGTTTTCACTGTCAAAGTCTTTCAGAAATATGATTAGACTTAGTAAATCAAGAAACTAAACAAAACCCTGATTGTTTTCATTGCTCTTTATATAAAGCATTTAATTCAAGAAAGCCTTATTGAAAACAAAGGTGCCAATTTATTTTTTAGGGGTGATATCCTACCATAAGCTGGGGCAGAACCATGTTGCCGTCAATGTAAGAAAAAGGAAAGAACTACTTAAAAAACTGCTTTTTGAGGAATAATAATATGCCCTTCCAAAATTTCAAAATGTTCTATTAATCATCAAAATCTCAGGATTTATTCAATCGTATTTATTGAGCACTTACTGTGTGCAGAGCACTGTACTAATCACTTGATTGATAACCACACAAGCATAATAATAGTAATGGCATTTGTTAAGTGCTCACTATGTGCAAAGCACTGTTCTAAGCGCTGGGGAGGAAACAAGGTGATCAGGTTGTCCCACGTGGGGCTCACAGTCTTAATCCCCATTTTACAGATGAGGGAACTGAGGCACAGAGAAGATAAGTGACTTGTCCAAAGTCAAGCAGCTGACAATTGGGGAAGCCGGGATTTGAACCCATGACCTCTGACTCCCAAGCCTGTGCTCCTTTCCACTGAGCCACACACAAGCAGAAAGTAATATTGAGACTTTTTAAAATCTGGGTTATTAATGGTGAGGATGTGATTGAGTTAATCAGACTATAAATTCATCGAGAGTGGGGGCTATGTTCATTTTTAATGTATGTTCCCAAATACCTAGTAGTGCACTCAATTACTCCTTTTCTCATAACTTGTGTTGCTCCTCTTCCACTGTAACCTAGCCTGCACACTTTGCTTCTCTAATGTTATCCTACAGAAGCAGCTTGGCTTAGTGGAAAGAGCCCAGGCTTGGGAGTCAGTGATCATGGATTCTAATCCCACCTCTGCCACTTGTCAGCTGTGTCACTTTGGGCAAGTCACTCAACTTCTCTGTGCCTCAGTGACCTCATCTGTAAAATGGGGATTAACACTGTGAGGCCCACATGGGACATCCTGATTACCTTATGTGGCTCCGCCACATCTGCTGTGTGACCTTGGGCAAGTCACTTCACTTCTCGAAGCCTAAGTTACCTCATCTGTAAAATGGGGATGAGGACTGTGAGCCCCACGCGGGACAACCTGATCACCTTGTATCCCCCCCAGCGCTTAGAACAGTGCTTTGCACATAGTAAGTGCTTAATAAATGCCATTATTATTATTATTATATCTACCCCAGTGCTTAGAACAGTGCTTGACACATAGTAAGTGCTTAAATACTTTCATTATTATTATTATTACTTACTGTGCTTTAAACACATCTCTCTTTCCAGTGACTCTCTTTCTCATGCCCTCCTTCCTACTTGGCTCTCACTTCTCTTCATATCCAACAGACTGCTACTGTCCCCTTCTTCAAAGCCCTTCTAAAATCGCGGCCCTCCAGGAAGCCTTCCCTGACTAACTCCTCATCTTCTGATCCCATTTCCCTCCCCACTGCATCACTTTTGCTTTTGAGTCCTTACCTCCTAAACACTGTGGTACTTCACCCCGCCTCCCCACAGCACCCACGAACATATCCTTATACTCTGTTGCTCTATATTGTAAGCACGTTCTGGGCTGGGAATGTGTTTTTTTTTGTTATATTGTACTCTCCCCAACCGCATAGTACAGGGTTTTGCAAACAGTAAATGCTCAATAAAAAACAATTGAATGAATTCACGCTTCCCTTACTGATATTGATTTTAGTGTCTACCATCCCTGCTAGATTGTAAACTCCTTGAGTACAGAGATCATGTCTACTCACACTCTGGTACTTCCTAAAGTGTTTAGGAATAAATTATATTGATTAATAGATTGTTCTGCACAGAGTTGGCACTCGGCAAGTGCTGTTGATGACAGTGATAACTGAAGCTAAACAAAGAAGGTAATTGTGAAATTGCAAACAGAAAGGCAGGATTGTGACCTACAGGATTTATACGAAAGATCCAGAATTCCCTTGAGATGCTGTTTTTTCAAAGCACTGTATTTCAGTAAAAGCTGAGGGACAAAATTTCTGTCATAAATCACCTCAATTTTAAAGGTTTCAATGAAAATCTTAATGTTATTCATTTGCTATATTCTTAAATTTGGGTTTCCCAGAATTAATACAGATTTATATTCACACCATAAAACTATGTTTAGAATATGCAAGGAGCCCGTCATATTGATCTAAGAAAAGTATTCATATTCAAAGGCTAAAAGTCCAAGTTAGCATTCATGTCTATATTATTCCACTCCTAAAGTGTCTTGTTACTATAGTGGAAACTGTTAGAGGCCAGCATGTCAGTAGAGATGCTTAACTTTAATTAATCCTTGATGTAGTGGGATTATGTTGTCTTAATTGGCATTAAAGCACCATTCCCAATGCCTGAGTTTTTAACAATGCCACTTGTAAAATCGATAATAATTTGCTATTGTAACAAGCAATAACAGCAACATTTTGCATCACTTTCCAGTCCAAAAAGGTGTCAGTACTTTCTAAACAGGCTGAATCTCACTAATAATAATAATAATAATAATAATAATGATGAGGGCATTTATTAAGCACTTACTATGTGCAAAGCACTGTTCTAAGCACTGGGGAGGTTACAAGGTGATCAGGTTGTCCCATGGGGGGCTCACAGTCATAATCCCCATTTTACAGATGAGGTAACTGAGGCACAGAGAAGTTAAGTGACTTGCCCAAAGTCACACAGCTGACAATTGGTGGAGGTGGGATTTGAACCCATGACCTCTGAATCCAAAGCCCGGGCTCTTTCCACTGAGCCTTGCTGCTTCTCAGTGAGGTTTAATTGGCATTAAGCCTCATAACATGCCCATGAGGTAGTAGGGAAATAAGACTTTCCCTATTCACAAATTGAGATTGTGAACCTGTTGTTGGGTAGGGATTGTCTCTATCTGTTGCCGAATTGTACTTTCCAAGCTCTTAGTAAAGTGCTTTGCACACAGTAAGCGCTCAATAAATGCAATTGAATGAATGAATGAATCAATCAACTGTACTTATTGAGCAGTTACTGTTTGCGGAGCACTGTATTAAGCGCTTAGGAGATTACATCACCACAGGTAACAGACTCATTCCCTATCCACAGCAAGCTGAATCACAAGGTAGTTTCCATCTCCCAAACAAGCCATTGGCAAAACCTGATTCCTGCTTTTGAGAGAACCCAGTGTTTTGGTCACAACATCTCATTGTCTTTGACCATTTGTTCTCTCCATCGTGACTCCATGGACAAAGCCGTTCACGAGAAGCAGCGTGGCTCAGTGGAAAGAGCGCGGGCTTTGGAGTCAGAGGTCATGGGTTCAAATCCCGGCTCCTCCAGTTGTCAGCTGTGTGACCTTGGGCACGTCACTTCACTTCTCTGGGCCTCAGTTCCCTCATCTGTAAAATGGGGATGAAGACTGTGAGCCCCACGTGGGACAATCTGATCACCCTGTATCCTCCCCAGTGCTTAGAACAGTGCTTTGCACATAGTAAGCGCTTAATAAATGCCATTATTATTAGTAGTAGTAGTAGTAGTCTACACGATAAACTTTCTGGCAAGACTCTGGTGCTTTGTACTCTCCGTCACCATTGTGAAAAGCAACGTAGTAACCACCTTCTTCCCTCCTGCCATCGAGGGTCCCTCGATGCTTTGTGCTTGCTGGGTCGAAGATAAAAGCCACTCTGGCTTGGTCTTTGTCTCCTCTATCACCAATCAATCAGTTATTGAGCATTTACTGTGTGCAGAGTGTACAGTATAACAGAGACGGTAGACATGTTGGTAGACCAACTTGGCCCCACACTTGATCTCATCATCTCATCCCTGTACAGTCTCTAATCTCACTAACTCTGAAATTCCGCTCTCTGACCACAACTTTCTGACCTGTCTTATCCTCCTCTCCCCCCGACAATATGTACTGTTCCCCTACAGAGATCTCCAATCACTCAACCCCCTCCAATTTCCCCAGATCAGCATGGTTCAGTGGAAAGAGAACGGGCTTTGGAGTCAGAGTGCATGGGTTCAAATCCCAGCTCCGCCAATTGTCAGCTGTGTGACTTTGGGTAAGTCACGTAACTTTTCTGTGCCTCAGTTACCTCATCTGTAAAATGGGGATTAAGATTGTGAGCCCCCCATGGGACAACCTGATCACCTTGTAACCTCCCCAGCACTTAGAACAGTGCTTTGCACGTAGTAAGCACTTAATAAATGCCATCATCATCATCATAATCATCATTTCTCCATCCCCAACCTACATTCCCTTGATGTACAAATCTTCAACTCTACCCTCTCCACTGAACTCATGCAGCCCAGCATTATGGCCTGACAATGCTTTGAGAAGTAACATGGTCTAGTAGAAAGGTCATGGGCCTGAGAGTCAAAAGAACTTTAATAATAATAATAATAGCATTTATTAAGCACTTACTATGTGCCTTGCACCGTTCTAAGCGCTGGGGAGGTTACAAGGTGATCAGGTTGTCCCACAGTGGGCTCTCAGTCTTAATCCCCATTTTACAGTTGAGGTAACTAAGGTCCAGAGAAGTCAAGTGACTTGCCCAAAGTCACACAGATGACAGGTGGTGAAGCCGGGATTTGAACCCATGAGCTCTGACTCCAAAGCGCAGGCTCTTGCCTCAAAGCCATGCCGCTTCTCTGTTGAAGCGGCTTGAGTTCTAATCTGGCTCTGCCACTTGCCTGCTGTTGGACCTTGGACAAGTCTCTTCACTTCTCTGTGTCTCAGTTACCTCATCTGCAAAATGGAAATTAAGACTGTGGGACATGGGCAATGTCCAACTTAATTAGCTTGTATGTATCCCTGTGCTTAGTACAGTCCTGGTACATAGCGCTTAATACCATTAAAAAAAATAGAATTCATATACCAGCCTAACCAAAATACCCCCTACACACAACCCCAGGATTTCATCACCAACACAGAACTCAAATAAGATCCTGAATTGTGCTACTCAGTACTCTGTCCAATGATGCATGAATAAAGAGACAGAAAACAGAATTTACAAAATCCAACACAGCTTTCAGAAAAATGCAAAGCAGATTGTGAAGACAACAGGGCATCAAACACTACACAAAGTTGAAGTTCTACAAGACTGTTGCGGTGTGCAATCACTACTGAAGACACAACCAACTCCTGGAGCAGTTTCATCAGGATTACCTACAGAGCAGACTCCACATCAAATAGTAATTGGAGGGATGCTCGCAACACAACAGTTCCAAAAGGCAGGGTGGCATGAAGAAAATGGATGGGAGCAGAACGTCCAAGCAGTTGCTAAATGGGGAACTGAAAGGAGGGCACGTGAAACCCTTACATGGTAAAAAAAAAAAATTACAAATGTGAAGAACAGTCTCACACAAAGAGACAGAGAAATGGACAGCCAAGTCTTGGTGAACAGAATCTGGGAGAGAGACGGTTCTTTTGGAACAAAGGCTTCCTGAAGACCAGGATTTAAGGAGACAATAGAAAGCAGGGGCCGTCCCAATGCAGGACAAACCCATTAGACCCACCAGGAATCTAGACATACTGTCAAACAACTATAGGAGAGTGTGGCTATACCTACATTGCCCTTTTTAACCACATTTGCAGTACATGTCATCTCTACATAAATGTAGGGAGAGAGAACGTATGTCATCTTTCTACATATGGAGAGAGAAGGTGAGAGAGAGATCGCTTCAGAAACCAAAACAGTAGTGCATTCAGTGAAATTTAGAATGAGGAACAAAAATGATTTTTCATTACGATTTGATCAACTTGGATTTCTCTAGTTTGAGTTCACAGATGAAACTCAACAACAGGTTTTAAAAGGGATAAATAGCTAAAAGAGCCTTAAGAAAATATTCCCCAAGCCAAAACCGACACATTTGTCGTAATGAAATAGCAAGTTTAGGATATCGATTCATTTCCATAGAGGTCTTGAAGGAATTTCTTCTTCAATTCCCCAGTCATGTTCCACACACTAAATTCAGTATGTCTTTAGTTTCCTTTGGTTTTACCTTCTGAAAAAGAAACTCACAGTGCTGGAGAAGGCTGGATCCCTTATATCAACAGTCTACTCACTACTGCTAATTGTATATTTCCATAAATTATCAACACTGAGCTCTCATAATTGACATTGATGTTTTGTCCATTAAGTTAGATGATTTATGGGACAAAGTTGGCTATCCATCCTTGATTTTTTTTTTAAACCTTCAAAGCCATTAACTCTACTTTGATCACTTTTTAAGTTTGCCCCAGGATCCTCTTCTAAACACAGTGAGCCTATCTGCCTTGTCAAGTTTGTCTGATGGGATCCAGACTTCTCACTCGTTTTGTGTGTTCCCCAGGTGTTGAGCTGTGCCCCCCTAAATCATCTCGGTTTTCCTTAATGGGTCAGGATTAAGGGTTTCCAACCTCAACCTAGTTTTGTTTTTCAATCCATCTCCTTTCCCGGGTGATCCTGGGAGCCTTAGGCCAAGTGGCAGCTTTTAAAATTAAACCCGTTCCCCCATGGATCTTCCAAAATTGCTAACAAGATGTCTCCTTCCCCACCTGTGTAGAATCTGTTATATATTCCACTTTGTCTCAGCTTCCCTTCTTGTAAGAGAAAGAGGCAGCTCTCCATTGGGGACGAGACCCAAGAAGAACCAGGAGATCGGTTCACCAGACTTTAACCTCCGTGCGTTTTACAGGGTGGGGTTTGCAGGACAGTGCTCTCTTTTACCAGGAAGAAGCAGTAATTCTCTGGATGTTAGTTTTGTATTTTTAATAGACTATGAGCCCGTTGTTGGGTAGGGACCGTCTCTATATGTTGCCAACTTGTACTTCCCAAGCGCTTAGTACAGTGCTCTGCACACAGTAAGCACTCAAATACGATTGAATGAATGAATGAACAGCAATACCAATCAGTCAGTGGTATTTATTGCGGTGCACTGTACTACATGCTTGGGAGAGCATAACAGAATTGGTAGACATGTTCCCTGCCCACACTTACAATCTACAGGATGATTTAGAAATTAATATCGCTAAGTAACTCATAATATATAAGTTTAAGATATACATATAAGTGCTGTGGGACAAATACCAAATATCCAAAGCTCACAGAGCCAAGTGCACAGACGATGCAGAAGGGAGAGTAAGCTGGGAAAAAGAGGGCTTCATAGGGGAAGGCCTCTTGGAGGAGATGCGACAATAATAAAAATTATTATTATTACTGGACTTTTAGACTGTGAGCCCACTGTTGGGTAGGGACTGTCTCTATATGTTGCCAACTTGTACTTCCCAAGCGCTTAGTACAGTGCTCTGCACACAGTAAGCGCTCAATAAATACGATTGATGATGATGATGATACTGGAGCCCAAGAGGGACCAGCATTTACCAAGTAGCCTAGCTCAGACCATAGCTCATTAGAAGCCATTGCCATAGCTAATTATAATAATAATTCAGGTATTTGTTAAATGCTTACTAGATACCTGACACTGCACATGGAGAAGCAGCGTGGCTTAACAAAAGAAGCATGGGATGGGAGCCAGAGGTCATGGGTTCTAATTCCAGCTCTGCCACTTGTCAATCAATCAATCGTATTTATTGAGCGCTGTGTGCAGAGCACTGTACTAAGTGCTTGGGAAGTACAAGTTGGCAGCTGTGTGACTTTGGGCAAGTCACTTAACTTCTCTGTGCCTCAGTGCCCTCTTCTATAAAATGGGGATTAAGACTGTGAACCCCATGTGGGACAAACTTGATTAACTTGTATCCCCCCCAGCGCTTAGAACATAGTAAGCGCTTAACAGATACCAACATCATCATCATCACTGCACTAAGTACTGGGGTACATACAGTACAATCAGATTAGACAGAGTCCCTGTCTCACATGGGGCTCATCGCCTAAGGGTGGGTAATAATAATGATAATAATAATAACAATAAAAGTATTTGTTACGTGCTTACTATGGGATAAGTACTGTCCTGGGGTAGATACAAGCTAATCAGGTTGAACACTGCCCACTATCCCACAAGGGGCTCACAGTTTTAATCCCCATTTTACAGATGAGGTAAATGAGGCACAGAGACATTAAGTGACTTGCCCAAGGTCAAACATTAGACCTGTGGTGGAATCAGGATTAGAACCCAGGTCCTTCTGACTCCCGGGTCCATCCTTTATCCACTAGTCCATGCTGAGCTTCTCAGTGGAAAGAGCCCGGGCTTTGGTGTCAGAGGTCATGGGTTCAAATCCCGGCTCCTCCAATTGTCAGCTGTGTGACTTTGGGCAAGTCACTTAACTTCTCTGCGCCTCAGTTACCTCATCTGTAAATGGGGGTTAAGACTGTGAGCCCTCCGTGGGACAACCTGATCACCTTGTAACCTCCCCAGCACTTAGAACAGTGCTTTGCACATCGTAAGTGCTCAATAAATGCCATCATTACTATTATTATTTAATCATTCAGTTGTATTTATTGAGTGCTTACTGTGTGCAGAGCACTGTACTAAGCGCTTGGGAGAGTACAATGCAACAATAAACAGACACATTCCTGGCCCACAGTGAGCTTATAGTCTAGGCAGGGGACACAGAAATTAACATAAAAAAAGGACAGATAAGTACATAAGTGCTGTGGGATTGGGGGGATTGGAGGGGGCTACAAAGGGAGCAAGTCAGGGTGACACTGAAGGGAGTGGGAGAAGAGGAAAGGGGTGCTTAGTTAGGGAAGGCCTTCTGGCGGAGATGTGCCTGCAATAAAACTTTGAAGGGGAGGAGAGTAATAAAAATAATAATAATGTTGGTATTTGTTAAGCACTTACCATGTGCCAAGGGCTGGAGAGATACAAGGTAATAAAGGTTATCCCACACAGTCTTAATCCCCATTTTACATATGGGGGAACTGAGGCACAGATAAACTAAGTGACTTGCCCAAAGTCACACAGCTGACAAGTGGAGGAGCCGGGATTAGAACCCATGACCTTTAACTCCCAAGCCTGTGCTCTTTCCACTGAGCCACGCTGCTTCTCGACAGTATTTAATTCCCATTTCACGGATGAGGGAACTGAGGCATAGAGGAGTTAAAATGACTTACCCAAGTGGCAGAGCTGGAATTAGAACCCCAATGCTGTACTCTTTCTCGACCAAAACACAAAGGCTGTTTTACTCAAAGCAGTCTAGACTCTATAAGCTAGACATTTCGAATGACGTTACCACTGAACTACATCTATGAACATGGATATTTTCCTACTAATTTAAACGAACCCTTTGAATCCCATTAAAATTTTTCCTTATTTAAAGCTCTCAAAAAAATTCAGAATTTTGCTCACTTGAGACTTCTAATCAATCAATATTTTTGAATAAAATTATTATTAATGCATTTTAAATATAAATGACCTTAGTTTCTATTTACTTTTCCCTATCCACATCTTTTGTTCTGCTTTCCAAAAAAGTAAAAAAAGAATATGGACAAACTACTTCCTAAAGATCAGAGCAGCGGTTGTACAGGCAATGAAGGGGACTAACCCAATTAAAAATAATTTATATCAGTTATATCATTTCCATCCCCCTTCGCACTACATGCTTTTTATGTTTGTTCACTTTATTTGCTTTTGAGGGAAAAATAAAAAAACCTGCTGTCTGCAGAAAAATTCATTTCTAGTGTGGTCGCAAATTATTTAAACCCCAAAAAGCTTTTCAAGCTTTCCTCGGTCTGGAGAGTATTTTGACAGGAGTCTATTACAACCCTCTATGCAAATACTGTTGAAATACTGAATACCCAGTGTGCGCACACTGATTTAGCCAAGTTTTTCACTTAGCGAAACAGCGTCTTGCTTAGAAACGCCGAGGGAAAAGATGGGAAAAATTGGCTCTCCCCAAGGTTCACTCTTGTCCAGGGTAGTCATTGATCTTGGAGCCTGCCCATACTTGAGCCAAGCAAATGATTTCTGCTCCATGCTCCTCAGGAAGGAAAAAAAAAAATAAATCCAGGCTTCCAGCCAAAGGGCCCAGGAGGAAAATTCTCTCTCCAACTCTGACCTGGCGGTCAGTTAAGCTCTGCTTATATAATCAAATGAGAAATAAACACTGAGTTCGACTCTCCCGTCCAGCACACCCTTGGGAGTTGTGCAAGTTGTGCAACTTGACCCAACCCCTTCCTGATTCTCCATTTCTGACTTGGGCCAGAAACCTTGTCTTGGCGGCAGCTTCTTTCTGCGGCCGACTCCACTCCAGAATTATTGCCAGTATGTCCCAGGCCCCCTGCCCCGGGGAGCACGCCATATGCATATACAGAGTTGTCCTTCACGTTTAGGGCAGTGAGGTTCAGCTATAAATGAGTAATAATGATAATAATAATGATGGCATTTATTAAGCACTTACTACGTGCAAAGCACTGTTCTAAGCATTGGGGAGGTTACAAGGTGATCAGGTTGACTGATGGGGGACTCGCAGTATTAATCCCCATTTTACCGATGGGGTAACTGTGGCACAGAGAAGTTAAGTGACTTGCCAAAGTCACACAGCTGATAATTGGCGGAGCTGGGGTTTGAACCCATGACCTCTGACTCCAAAGCCCGGGCTCTTTCCACTGAGCCATGCTGCTTCACGCTGAGTACCACCCCCTCTAGACTGTAAGCCTGTTGTGGACAAGAAATGCATCTGTTTATTGTAGTACTGTACTCTCCCAAGGGCTTAGTACAGTGCTCTGCTCACAGTAAGCGCTCAGTAAATATGATAGACTGAATGACTGAAAAAGCCAATGTGGAATCTGCAGTCCCAGCCACACTGGGCTCACACAAAGATTGTCCCTTTTCGTAGTCTTGTACTTAAACACCATTTCTCAGCTGTGTGATCTTAGGCAAGCCACTTAACCTCTCTGTGCCTCAGTTACCTCATCTGTAAAATGGGGATTAATAATAATAATAATAATGGCATTTGTTAAGTGCTTACTATGTGCCAAGCACTGTTCTAAGCGCTGGGGGGAATACGAGGTGATCAGGGTGTCCCACATGGGGCTCACAGTCTTCATCCCCATTTTACAGATGAGGTAACTGAGGCCCAGAGAAGTGAAGTGACTTGCCCAAAGTCACACAGCTGACAAGTGGCGGAGTCGGGATTGGAACCCACGACCTCTGACTCCCAAGCCCAGGCTCTTTCCACTGAGCCACGCTGCTTCTGATAGGGGACACAGATAGTAGAGGGAGTTGGGGAAAAGAAAGCTTAATCCGGGAAGGCCTCTTGAAGGAAACGGGACCTTAATATGGCTTTGAAGGTGGGAAGAGTTGTGGAAGCTCACCTCCTCCAGGATGCCTTCCCAAACTAAGCCCCCCTTCTCCTCTGCTCCTTCTCCCCATCGCCCCGACTCCCTCCCTCTGCCTTACCTCCTTCCCAGCCCCACAGCATTTGTGTAAGAATGTACATATTTATTAGTCTATTTTATTGATGATGTGAATATATCATTCCATTTATTCATACTGATGCTACTGATGCCTGTTAACTTGTTTTGATGTCTGTCTCCCCCTTTCTATACTGTGAGCCCCACGTGGGACAACCTGATCACCGTGTATTCCCCCCACCCCAGCGCTTAGAACAATGCTTTGCACATAGTAAGCACTTAACAAATACCATCATTATTATTATTATTTACAATCTGCAGCATCTGTTTTCTCTTTTGCCTCCTTGTCTCTCTTTCCCTGTGAAGCTTTTATTCAAAGAGAGGTACTCCCTTTTTGATAGCCATGCATCATGCAGCTTTGTCTTCAGCTACTGAATACCAGTTTTCAGTCAGCTTGCAGTATCCTCTGAGGTTCTTTTTTATTATGTCCCTAAAACATTCCCTCTACCCTCTCAACCCCCCGGCTATCAGGTTCCCAATTTCTGCTCTCCACACAGCAGTTGTTTAGGTATCCTGCTGTTGCCCATTCTCCTCACACCCCATCCAGTGTAGCGGTGTTACGGTGAGCGTAGTTTTCACTCTAAGAGACTGATTAGAGGCTATTTTCCAGGACTTCCCTGCTTGTGATCATCTCTTGCCATTTGATAATGTGCTTTGTTTCTGCATCTGGAATATCTCTGAGGATGTGCTCTGTGTCTGGATTCCACATAGTGTCTGTGAGCAGTCCCGGCCACCTTCTTTTCACTGAACAACCCTCTTGGTTGTAAGTGGCGTGGCTCAGTGGAAAGAGTATGGGCTTTGGAGTCAGAGGTCATGGGTTCAAATCCCGGCTCTACCAATTGTCAGCTGTGTGACTTTGGACAAGTCACTTCACTTTTCTGTGCCTCAGTTACTTCATCTGTAAATTGGGGATTAAGACTCTGAGCCCCCGTGGGACGACCTGATCACCTTGTAACCTCCCCAGCGCTTAGAATAGTGCTTTGCACATAGTAAGCGCTTAATAAATGCCATTATTATTATTATTATTATGGCTACGTTTGATGCTTGTAGCACATAAAGCTCTCTTCAATTCCCAGGCCACCAGCAAGCCAATCATATTTATTGAGCACTTACTGTGCACAGAGCACTGTACTAAACCCTTGGGGGACTACAATATAGCAATATAACAGGAATATTCTCTGTCCTCATGAGCTTACAGTCTAGAGGAATACAGACTATGCAGTAATCACAATAATGATATTTGTTACATGCCTACTATGTGCCAGGCACTGTTCTAAGTGCTGGGGTAGATACAAGATAATCACGTTGGACACAGTCCCTGTCCCATATAGGGCTCACAGTCTTAATCCTCAATTTACAGATGAGGTAACTGGGCTAAAGAGAAGTGACTTGCGCGAGGTCACCCAGCAGACAAGTGGTGGAGCTGGGATTAGAACTCAGGTCATTCATTCAGTCATTCAATCGTATTTATTGAGCACTTACTGTGTGCAGAGCACTGTACTAAGCGCTTGGGAAGTACAAGTCGGCAACATAAAAAGACGGTCCCCCTACCCAAATACATCATTTTAGTCCACATTAAACCAGTTCTCAAAGCTCTTGAGAATTACCGAAGGTCAATAAAGTCAATTGATATTTTAGTCAAAAATACTTCAGCCACTTAATCTTAAAAAAAGTACACCTATCTTTGTATTGTTTCATTCTTTATGATGGAAACTGTATCTCACAACCGTAATTTCATAGCATAGTGGAGAGAGCATGGGCTGGGAAACAGAAGGTCATGGGTTCTAATCCGGCTCCACCATTTGTCTGCTGTGTGACCTGGGGCAAGTTACTTCACTTCTCTGGGCCTCAG
Organism: Tachyglossus aculeatus; assembly: GCF_015852505.1. NCBI lineage: Eukaryota > Metazoa > Chordata > Mammalia > Monotremata > Tachyglossidae > Tachyglossus > Tachyglossus aculeatus. The sequence goes on along the minus strand of NC_052077.1, from coordinate 7,423,126 downwards.
TTCCTTCTGACTCCCAGTCCCATGCTCAATCGTATTTATTGAGCACTTACTGTGTGCAGAGCACTGTAGTCTATGCATTATGTACTCCATGCTCTATGCATTAGGTCACGCTGTTCTCGATATTAATATTAATCGATGGTATTCTTCGAGCACCTACTCTGCACAGAGCACTGTACACTTGGAAGAGTACAATGTAAGTGAAAGACACAATGGGCCCTGGGTTCTAGGTTATTTTGCTCGTCAACCAGTCCACTCGTGGCCACTGCCCTCCTGATTAATACATGAAGAATTATTTAAAATCAGTTATTGGTGATTTAAAGCAAAATTGCCAATAGGATTAAAAGAAAGAGACCATGTAGAGTTCAGCCTCAAGGTGGGTTATTTTCCTCCCCTAGCATTTCTTCCTCTCGGGGATGGCATTGATGGTTGTGAGCAGCTTGTCAATTACAAGATCTTTTATGACAGTGCCGTATTTTAAAATGTTCTACATCAAACAAAACTCAGCATTGGTATTGAATCTTTCTTTTAAACCCACCAATACTTCCTTCTGCCTATTCACTTTCTTTCTGGTTAAGTAATTCAAATCATCAACACATTTCTTCCTTGCCTCAGTAACGGTAATGGTATTTATCAAACCCCTCCTGGGTACAATACACTGTACTTAACACACCCTGTAAATACAACAGAAAAGTTAGATATGTAGCTCTTATCAGCACCTCCTGCAGTGACTCCACTTCACACATCAAAAGTTAAACGATCAGGAGTAAGATTACATGGGGATCAGACGACTAGGTGTTAAAAGGGTGCGAGTCAAACTACCAGAAATTGCCCCTGTCTTCAAGGAGCTTAAAAATCTAATGTGGAAGAGACAGATACAGATCACCTATGGCTAAACGGAAGAGGAAAAACAAAGATTAAGAAAAAACTGGGATAGCCAGGAAAGATGGATGGATAGGGGAATGAATAACATGGACAAAGTAAGTAGGTCAATATAAGCATTATTGTTAAGGATAACTGCCTGTACAGAAGTGCTTACGGGGATATTGGGATGACATGACCTGGGGTTCAATCAAGGAATGCTTCCTACAGGAGGTGGGATTTGATGCTGGCCATAGTTGTAGTATAGCTGAATTGAAGGGGGATGGAATTCCAGGTCGGGAGAAGGACAGAAGGAATGGGTTATATGCAAGGAGAAAGCAAAACACAACAGAAAAGTCAGTTTGGGAGGAGTGGAGAGTGAGAGTAAAAGTTGAAAAAATCAGATGCTCACGAAAGTGAGACCTAGGAGGAGAGACTTCAAGGAAGAGCTCCCTGAATTGTTTGACGTGGAGGAAAATGGATAACAGTTGGTGTTTTCTGAAAAGTGGAGAGACATCAATCAATCAATCATTCGTATTTATTGAGCGCTTACTGTGTGCAGAGCACTGTACTAAGCGCTTGGGAAGTACAAGTTGGCAACATGTAGAGACAGTCCCTACCCAACAGTGGGCTCACAGGGGGAGACAGAGAACAAAACCAAACATACAAACAAAATAAAATAAATAGAATAGATATGTACAAGCAAAATGAATAAATAAATAGAGTAATAAATATGTACAAACATATATACATATATACAGGTGCTGTGGGGAAGGGAAGGAGGTAAGATGGGGGATGGAGAGGGGGACGAGGGGGAGAGGAAGGAAGGGGAGACATGTGCTAAGCAACATTTCAGAAAGATATTCCCATTAGCTGGGTGTAATACTGACTGAAAAAGGGAGAGGTTGGAGGCAGAAAGACCAGTGAGGAGGTTGGTGTAATAGTTTAGTCGCTAGAGGATGCAAACTAGAGCCAGAATGGTGACTGTTTAAGTGGGAGGAAGGAATTCATTCAGAAGGAAAAACCAATAAGTTCTAGCACTGTGGCTCAGTGGAATGAGCACGGGCTTGGGAGTCCGAGGTCATGGGTTCTAATTCCAGCTCTGCCACTTGTCAGCTGTGTGACTTTGGGCAAGTCACTTCACTTCTCTGGGCCTCGGTTCCCTCATCTGGAAAATGAGGATTAAGACTGTGAGCCCCATATGGGACAACCTAACTTGTATCACCCCAGTGCTTAGAACAGTGCTTGGCACATAGTAAGCACTTAAATGCCATTATTATTATTATTATTATAGCCACAGGGTGAATGTGAATCAAGAGACAGGGAAGAGCCAAAGATAACACCAACTTGTAAGCTCTGGGGTCAGGAAGGATGAAGGTGTCAACTGAGGAGCAGCATGGCCTAACGGAAAGAGTGCAGGCCTGGGCAGAGGACCTGGGTTCTAATCCCGGTTCTGCCAGTTCCCTGCTGTTTGAGCTTGGGCAAGCAACTTGACTTCTCTGTGCCTCGGTTACCTCATCTGTAAATTAGCGATTCAGTCCTCAGACTGTGAGCCGCATGTGGGACAAGGATTGTTTCCAACCTAATTAACTTGTATCCACCTCAGCACTTAGGACAGCGTATGACATTCCTAACCATTTTACAGATCAAGTGCTCTGCACACAGTAAGCGCTCAATAAATACGATTGAATGAATGAATGAATGAAGAAACTGAGGTACAGAGAAGTTAAGTGACTTGCCCTACGTCACACAGCAGATGAGTGGTGAGGTGGAATTAGGATACAGGTCCTCTGAATCCCAGGCCTGTGCTCTTTCCACTAGGCTACTTTGCTTTTCAGTTTCTGCTGCGGTACCAAATGCGATGAGTGAGAAGGGGTGCAGCACATTGTGAAATTACAGAAATGTGCAGGAAGAACTCATCTATGTCCCAACTGACAACAGTAAAGCACCAATTTTGTGCTGTGGCACTGTGACCCGTAAAGAAATTGCCTTGGCCACCTTCACTGACAAGGTGTTTTTTCAGGATTTCTAATAACAATAATGAATAATTATGGTACTTAAGCACTATCTGCCAACCACTGTCCTAAACTCTGGGGTAGATACAAGTTCTAGTGACTCTGTCCACCTTGAGGAACACACTGGGTGGATCTGAAGTCAGCAAGATCCTTAATGTTCTTAACAGAGGCCACGTATGGGGAGAGACTTTGAGAGGAGGTAGAATACCTTCTTCAGAGCAAGCTGGAAAGTAGGGACAGAGAAGAGGTGGAGTATAGGGGCATTGGCACATGTTCTTCAAAATTCTCCCAATGGCTTCTTCCCTTGGCCCTCTGCATCAAGCAAGATATCTTTACAATTGGCTTCAATACTGTACCAGCTCACCCTACACCTTCTGCTACCTTCACTGGCTAGTGCTCAGTTTATTCTCTTCATCTGCCAAACTAGCTCTCTTCCTCCCTTCAAAGCCCTACTGAGAGCTCACCTCCTCCAGGAAGCCTTCCCAGACTGAGCCCCCTTTTTCCTCTCCTCCTCTCCATCCCCCCCCCCACCTCCTTCCCCTCCCCACAGCACTTGTATATATTTGTATACAATATACAACATACAATGTGTACAATATACAACTCCTCACCCTGGGCTTCAAGGCTCTCCATCACCTCGCCCCCTCCTACCTCACCTCCCTTCTCTCCTTCTACTGCCCAGCCCGCACCCTCCGCTCCTCCACCGCTAATCTCCTCACTGTACCTCGCTCTCGCCTGTCCCGCCATCGACCCCCAGCCCACGTCATCCCCCGGGCCTGGAATGCCCTCCCTCTGCCCCTCCGCCAAGCTAGCTCTCTTCCTCCCTTCAAGGCCCTGCTGAGAGCTCACCTCCTCCAGGAGGCCTTCCCAGACTGAGCCCCTTCCTTCCTCTCCCCCTCGTCCCCCTCTCC